>NW_004444057.1:170414-272662 GCF_000243295.1 Trichechus manatus latirostris | reverse complement strand
GTGGGGTTGTTAACCAATGTCATAAAACAGCATGTGTGTTACTGTTACATGAGAAACTATCTGTTCTGTAAGCCTTCACCTGAAGTACAATAAAATATTTAAAAAAACAAACAAACAAACAAAAAGATAAGAGAAAATTTCACCGATAGCTTTTCTGAACTCCGCTAAGAGTCTGTTGTGGAGTCTATTTGGGAAGTTCATGTTAAACTGCAAGGACTTACAAATTGTGTCCATTTATCTAAGTCTTAGATTTATGTACATTTTGAACCAGAATACCTTCTATGTTTTTATTAATCTTGGATTGAATTTAATAGTTTCTATGATATGTTTTTCTTCATCTAATTTTTGTGAAATAACAATTTTCTCATGTTCTAAAAATATGTAAATTACTCTTCAAATTGATTAAGAAAGCCAGTCGCTACAGCAAAACTCACTAGGATCTATCAGATGAGTAATTTAAACTCGGGGGGATTTTGGGAATTAATTGTCAAGTGTGAAGTAAATCACAATTTTCAAAGAATGCCTGAGATGAATAGCAATTTCTCTCAATTTGAGGCTGCAGTACCTTGCCTGACAAGATAATGTATCCACTCTTTTCATGATAAATGGTTTCCCACAGAAGAGCTTTAGAAAGCAGGTAAGATTGCAAGTTAGGTGGATGAAACCCCATAAGGCCCTAATTTAGGTAAACAGTAGAAAACTTTGAAACATAAATGGTATTTAGGGGCTTGGTCACGATGGGATTTTACCCAGAAGTGGAAGTACATTCTAACCAACTCGTTGGGAACAGTTCTGCTTCACGTGCACAGGAAGGAAGCAAGCTTGAACGTGGTCAGGCAATAAGCTATCTAGTCAAAAGAAATGGTCTGAGGAACTATATAAAAGTCACAGAAGCATTTATGCTTCACATAAACCTCTGTGATCTATTTTCTTCATATAAAAATGGGATAAAGAGCCTAGAATATAAGTTCTTCAAGGGTGAGAACGGTATCTTACTCGCCTTTGATTACCAGATCCTAGCACAATGACATCTGTTGAAAAAATCAGACCATTTAAAATGCTCATTTCTTAGTGAGAAACGGAAAAACTAAAACAAGATCAGTAAAATATCTTATCAATAGAAAAGTCAAAATCAGGATTTTCCAAAGAATTTTTAGTTGCTAATGCAGGTTTTTTATAGCAGAGCTGAAGAGAATAATGGAAAAAACAGGCAGGATGAATGCTAGAGTGGTGCAAAGTAGACCACTGTGGGTGGCCTTGGGGACCCCCGATCCACTCGTTTTACAGATGCGGAAACAATGACCCAAGAAGCTTAAGAGACGTATTCAATGTATCACAGCAAAACTAGGACTAGATCCCTCATATCTTGCTTTCTACCATATCCTGTTTGTTGTCAGTGATGACCAATTAAAAATGGTTTGAATCCCTTCCTAATTACAGTAAACTGACATTACTTGAGTTTACTACATCAAAGGTAATCATCCACTAGTTCAAAGATCCATCAGAATAATTCCATTTCCTTCATTTCATACTGTGCTAGATACTACTTCTTTGCTTATACACAAAATATCGAATCATAATTGGGTAATTACAACTTTAAGGAGGCCTGGTGGTGCAGTGGTAAGCACTCAGCTGTTAACCAAAAGGTTGGTGGTTCAAATCTACCAGTAGTTCTGTGGGAGAAAAATGTGGCACTCTGCTCCAGTCAAGATTATAGCCTTGGAAACTCCATGAAGGCAGTTCTACTCTGTCCTATAGAGTTGTTATGAGTCAGAATCACAGAATCAACTCAATGGTAATTTTTTTGTTGTTGTTAATTACAATTTTGGTCATTTGATCATATTCTTCTCTCCAGAGACTTTTGCTTGAACTATCTAATACACTGATGCATGAAATATAACCAGTGCTGTCGCTAGTTGAGTGAGAAAAGTACATTTGCAATAAGACTATTGTATAACAGCCTGTGGGAGGAAGACTGGGTCAAAACAAAGTCACGTGGAGGTAGTAACCATGCTGACATTTTTTCATTTTAAGAGGCTCTAAGTACTGCTGGGCTTTTAACAACGAATTAAAAAACATTTTTGTGTTTTCTCAAGTGTGATCAAAACTAGAATGATACTTAGTCCATGAGGGGTTAATCCTTGATACAAGGAATTAGAAGGCACCACAAAACATCTGTTTTCTTGGGTATTTTTGGCCTATTTGGAAATGAGGCAAGCAGTGTATTTCTCTGAAATAAACAATCTGAAATAACCCATGAGAGTTACTGACATCCAAATCTCCATGCTTTTCTACAGATGGGAATCTCATTATGGATACCCTTCAGTGACAAAAACCTTACTTCCTAAATATTGTTTTACCAGATGGAACTTCAATAAGGTTATAATCCATCATCATATTGCCAAGGGATTTTTCCAAATAAAATATTACTGTCTTTCTCCTACACCTACTCCTGTGCTCTCTACTGCAACTAATGGCATCTCCATCCTCTGCAGCTCAGGTTAGACAGCTCAGAGTCATCTGACACTCCGCTGGCCTCTGTGTCATGCCTCTGTTATGCTCCCACCCCTTTCTGCCTTCTCTTCTGCATGTCTACTGAGTTTGGTTCTCTCCTTTTGACTACCACTATTCTACCTCTAGGTTCAGGAACTCATTATGGACTGTGTGGATTACAACAGCCTAACTGGTTTCCCTGCTCTAGAACTAGTAATTTCAAAGCCCATCATGTCACCCTTCTGAATACACAATGAAGTCAAAGACCTTCAAACATTCAAATCCTATTACCTAGCCTCAATCTATCTTTTTGCTCTATTATAATAACACTTCTCCTAGGAGTTCCATCCATATTCTATTCATTTAGTTTTACATAGAATGCCCTAAGTAAACTTTCTATTCTCATACCCTAGCATCTCTGATAAACTGTCCACATTTTTTTTTTTTTTGGTGGGGGGGATATCTTCCTCTTCCCACCTACTTTTCTCTTTTCTTCTCCCCAATCAAAACTCTATCCATGTTTGAAGTTTAAGTTCTCAAACAGATTCCTCATTAAAATAAACAGGGCTTCTTAGAGATTACAGATCAGAGGCAGGAAAAGGACAAGCCCTGAAACATTCTGTTATGCTACAAAAGGAAGGACTAATGAGGTCCTCTCAAAAAGTCACGTATGCTGACTTAAATGGGCTGCCACCGGCCAAATACACTTGGGTGTCAAAAAGAATAATGACAGCAATGAATTGTAACACCGGACATGTAATACGTTGTTCAAACTAGGACCCATCTGAAAGTAAAACAAGGCACTATTAACAACTATACGGGGATAAGCAGTAAAAAGACCAGTCAGTGTTTCATTCTGTTGTATGTAGGGTCGCTATGAGTAGAAACAGACTTGACGGCAGCTAACAAGTAGTAGTAAAAACCAGAACAGTCCAGGGAAATCCTGTCATATGGTCACCTTAATGATAATACTTCAAGTTGGCTTTTGCTCCAACAACTCCACCAATCTCATTGTTGTAAAAGTTACCAACTATCTCCACATTACTAAATCTGATAACAGTTCTCAGTACTCCTTTTACTTGATGTATCAGCAGCATCTGACTGTCCCCCCTCTGGCCTATCAGAAACTTTTGACAAGTTAATTCCTCTTTTCTCCTTGACATACTTTCTTTATTGAGTAGCAGGGGTAGGGATCTGGGGACCATGCTTTCAGGGGACATCTAGGTCAACTGGCATAACAAAGCTTATTAAGAAAAATGTTCTGCATCCTACTTTGGTGAGTGGCGTCTGGGGTCTTAAAAGCTAGCAAGCGGCCATCTAAGATGCGTCAATTTGTCCCAACCACCTAGAGTAAAGGAGAATGAAGAACATCAAAGACACAAGGGAAGTAGTAGCCCAAGAGATAGAAAGGGCCATATAAACCAGAGACTTCATCAGCCTGAGACCAGAAAAACTAGACGGTGCATGGCCACCACCAATGACCACCCTGACAGGGAATACAACAAGAGTCCCTGATGGAGCAGGAGAAAGGTGGGGTGCAGAACTCAAATTCTAGTAAAAAGATCAGACTTAATGGTCTGACTGAGACTGGAGGAACCCCAGAAAACATGGCCCCTGGACTCTCTGTCAGCCCAGAACTAAAACAAGTTCCGAGGCCAACTCTTCAGATAAAGATTGGACTGGACTGTGGGACATAAAATGATATTCATGAAGAGTGTGCTTCTTAGCTCAAGTAGAAACATGAGACTAAACAGCAGCTTCTATCTGGAGGTGAGATGAGAAGGCAGAGAGCATTAGGAGCTGGCTAAATGGACGTGGGTAATTAGGGGTGGAAAGAAGAAGTGCGCTGTCATAGTATAGGGAGAGCAATTAGGGTCACATAACAATGTATGTATACATTTTTGTATAAGAGACTAATTTGAAATGCAAACTTTCACTTAAACTACAATAAACAACAACAAAAAGAATATATATGTGCGTATACACACACACATATATATTTTCAAACATATCCTTAGTGCCTAGCGTTATTCTCAGTACGTTGCATTTGGTAGATGTACAGTAAATACTCATTGAAAGAATGAAATTTATTTTTAATTGTTAAGTATTATAAATTGCTGCAGTGAATAGCTCAGTTATCTCAGTACTAGGTATAGCTTAAAACAGACCTGCCAGTAACAATTGTTCCTGTCCATAAACTGTAAGACATTACATTTAATAACTATGTCCTTCACTTTTTTTTTTAAATTAAGATCTAAAAAAATACAACCACAAAAAATTGCAACCACAAAATTTTTTTACTGCTGTCCTGTTGAAATCTAAATCACTATCACACCTAACATAGAACTTCATGTAATAAAATCAGTTAAATAATCTAAAAATTTTCTATTTCTCAATTCAACAGATACTTCCTTCAAAAACTTTCTCAAAGCAAAAATAAAACAATATAAATTTGAGCCTCCCATCCTACAACTTAGGGTCGCCATGAGTCACGATCGACTTGATGGCCATGGGTTTGGTCTAGGCCTATGCTACAACTTATTAAGTTCTAGTCACCTTTTCAGACTGTCTTTTTGCAACAGAGTTTTCCTTGCATATGCAATCAGTGCTAAGTGTCCCTCCTCCAATGTGTCTACCAGTGTTTTCTACACTATGGTTATTTGTCCAATATGGGCAAACAACATATTCATTTCTGTTATTTCTACAAAGTAGTTGAGTATGTGACACACAAAATACAGATCTAATATATTTTTTATGGAACCAAAATAAAGTTCTTTGATCATGCAGATAGTTCTGTAATGACATTATAAAGTCTGTGAACTTTTCTGGCAAAGTACAGGATTAAATAATATCAGGTAAAAAAAAAAACAACAACAAAAAAATTAAATTATACCATACTAGCAAAAATACTAAGAACTATTTCAGCTTCTGGTCGAAGTTAACAATACAATTTGGACATCTCTGTTCAGGCTCTCTGGCAATGAATACTTTTGGTATAACTTTTCAAAATGGTGTTGAAGGTAATAAACAACTTAAATAATATTTTACCTATCCCACTTACATGGAATAAAAGACTACAGAGATTTAAACTTTATAAATATTTATTAAAAGTGTACTATGCTAGGAACTTTGATAATGAATATGTTATTTAACCTCCACAACAAAGACACTGAACAGGGATTATTTCCAGTTTTTGAATGAAGAAACAGACTCAAGGGCACACAGTGCTACAAAAGCAGTATCAAGCAAACTTGTTAAAAATTTCAGGAAATATTGACAGTGGCTTTATTCTTCCTTCCTTTTACAATTATATCCTTCTAAATCTTAAATGTCTCCAACACATGGCTGTTTTACATTGCTTGACTTCAAAAGAAACTCACTACGTGAAATTCCAATTTTTATTTTAGAGGAATTTTTTAATTTTTTAGTTTTTCATGTTTCAAAAGCCAAACATTACAAAAACGTGTACACCCCTGCCACCCATGCCTGTACCCTATTCACCTCTTCTCAACCCATCTCTCAGAGAACCACTTTAGTTTGTGTCTCCTTCCACATTTTGCAATGCATGCAAATACACTCTTCTGAACCTGTTTTCTTTCACTTAACAGTGAGATCTTTCCATTTCAATATAGAGAATGTCCTCGTCCTCTCTCGCTTTTTTTTAACATTAATTTCTCATTTTGAGGTAACTGTATATTCGCATGCAGTTTTAAGAAGCAATACAGAGATCCTGTGTATCACCTATACAGTTTCCCCAGAGGTGACATATTACAAAATTTATCACTATTTTGTAATTTTCAGCATACGGATTCTGTACGTTTTGTTAACTTTATACCTAAATATTTAATTTTCTTTGGAGTGTTTGTAAATGGTGTTTTTTATTTCTTTTTTTAAATTTTGTGTTTCCCGTGTTCATTGTTACTATACAGAAATCTGATTTTTTTGTGTGTTGATCTTATATCCTGTGACCTTCCGGAACTTGTTTATTAGATCTAGTTTGTTTTGTTTTATTGGTAGATTCCTTGGGATTTTCTACGTAGACAATATATTATCTGCAAATAGGAGTAGTTTTATTTTTTCCATTCTTTCATTTCTTTTTCCTACCTTACTGCCAGGACTATAGTAGTACGCTGAATAAGAGTGGTGAGCGTGGACATCCTTGTCTTGTTCTTGGTCAAACATTGTCTTTCACTGTTAAGTATGATGTTAGCTGTGGGGTTTTTGTGTGTGTGTGCTTTAGGTGAAAATTTACAGACCAAATTAGTTTCATATTAAACAGTTAATATGCAAATTGTTTTGTGACACTGGTTGTCAACCTCATGATGTGTCAGCATGCTCCCCTTCTTCAACCTGGGTTCCCTGTTTTCATTTGTCCAGTTTTCCTGTCCCTTCCTGCCTTCTTGTCTTTACTTTTGGGCTGGTGTGCCCATTTAGTCTCATATACATGACTGAACTACAAAGTATGTTCCGCTGTCTAATCTTTGGCTGAAGGATGAACTTCAGGAGAGACTTCAGGACAGAGTTAAAAGAGTGTCTGGGGGCCATACTCTTGGGGTTTCTCCAGTCTCTGTCAGACCAGTAAGTCTAGCTTTTTTTCCATGAATTTGAATTTTGTTCTACATTTTTCTCCTGCTCTGTCTAATATCCTCCATTGGATCCCTGTCAGAACCTGTCGCTGGTGGTAGCTGGACACTATCTAGTTGTTCTGGGGTCAGTCTGGTGGAGGCTGTGGTAGTTGTAGTCCATTAGTCCTTTAGACTAATCTTTCCTTTGTGTCTTTGGTTTTCTTCATTCTCCTTTGCTCCAGATGGGGCAGGACCAGGAGATGTATATTAGAGGGCCGCTCACAGGCTTTTAAGATCCCAGATGATACTCACCACAGTCAGCTGTAGAACATTTTCTTTATAAACTATGTTATGCCAACTGAGCTAGATGTTCTCCAAGACCATGGTCCCCAGCCCTCAGCTCAGTAACCTGGGCCCTTAGGGAGTCTGGATGTATCTATGAAACTTCTATGACTGCTTTGGTCAAGTTGTGCTGACTTCCCCAGTATTGTGTACTGTCTTATACCTCACCAAAGTTACCATTTATCTACTATCTACTTAGTACTTTTCACTCCCCTCCCCTTCTTTGTAACCATCAAAGATTCTTTCTGTGTGTAAACCTTTTCATGAGTTTTTACAATAGTGGTCTCATACAGTATTCGTCCTTTTGTGATTGACTTACTTGACTCAACGTAAGTCCCTCCAGATTCACTCATGTTGCGAGATGTTTTGGAGATTCATCACTGTTCTTTATCATTGTGCAGTATTCTATTGTGTGTATGTACCATAGTTTATCTATTCATCTTTTGACAAGCACTTAGGTTATTTTCATCTTTTTGCTATTGTGAATAATGCTGCAGTGAACATGGGTGTGCATATGTCTATTTGTGTGATGGCTCTTATTTCTCTAGGATACGTTTCTAGGAGTGAGATTGTTGGAAAGTACAATATTTCTATTTCTAGCTTTTTAAGGAAGCACCATATCATTTTCCAAAGTGGTAGTACATTTTACATTTCCACTAACAGTGCATAGGAGTTCCAATCTCCTGGAAGCCTCTCCAATATTTGTTATTTTCTGTTTCCCTGATTAGTGCAAGTAATGTTGGGGTGGGATAGTATCTCACTGTAGTTTTGATTTGCATTTCTGTAATGGCTAGTGATCATGAGCATTTCCTCATGTGTCTGTTAGCTGCCTGAATGTCTTTTTGGCTGAAGTGTCTGTTCATATCCTTTGCTCATTTTTTAATTAGATTTTTGTCTTTTTGTTGTAGAGGTGCTGGATTTTCTTACAGATTTTAGAAATTAAACCTTTGTCAAATATGTCATAGCCGATTTTTTCCCCCACTCTGTAGGTTCTCTTTTTACTCTTTTGGTGAAGTCTTTTGATGAGCATTAAGTGTTTAATTTTTAGAAGATCCCAGTTATCTAGTTTATCTTCTGATATTTGTGTATTGTTATAGTCTGTATCATATTTATGCTATTTAAGAGCCCCTAGCATTGACCTTATTTTTTCTTCCATGATCTTTATAGGTTTTGGTTTTATACATAGTCTTTGATCCATTTGGAATTAGTTTTTGCGTACGGTGTGAGGTATGGGTCCTGTTTCAATGTTTTACAGATGGACATGCAGTTCTGCTAGCACCATTTGTTAAAAAAGACTGTCTTTTCCCAACTTCATGGGCTTTGAGTCTTTGTCAAAGGTCAGGTGACTGTAGGTGGATGGATTTCCATCTGGGTTGATTCTGTTCCACTGGTCAATGTGGCTGTCACTGTACCAGTACCAGGCTGTTTTGACTACTACAACTGTATAGTAGGTTCTGGGGTTAGATAGTTTAAGGGCTCCTACTTTGTTGTTCTTCAATAATGCTTTACTTATCTGGGGTGTGATGGTTAAGACTGTGTGTCAACTTGGCTGGGCCATGATTCTCAGTGTTTTAATGTAATCACTCCCATGACTGAATATACTGTGAGTGGCCAATCAGATGAAAGGGAGTCTCCTGGGGGGTGTGGCCCACATCTGAATATAAGCAGACGTTCTGGCTTTTTGCTCTCTCTCTGGATCCTGTGACTGCCTCCTGGTGCCTCATCTCCAGTTCTTGGGACTTGAGCTGTCAGCTTATCTGCCAAACTTGGGGTTCGTCGATCTGCACAGCCTGTGAGCAGGAGCCCTGCTCTCCGACCTGTCATTCTTGGGCTTGTCAGCTTCTGCGGCTGCGTGACTTGGGAGAGGCCTCTACCCTGATCCACGGATTTGGGACATTCTAGCCTCTACAATCACGTCAGCTGTTTCCTTGATATAAATCTCTCTATGCATTTATAAACTTTGCTGGGTTTGCTTCTCTGAAGAACCCAGCTTAAGACATGGGGCCACTTTCCTTTCCATATGAAGTTAATGATTAGTTTTTCCATTTCATTTAAGAAAGCTGTTGGTATTTCAATAGGGACTGCATTATATTTGTACATCGCTTTGTGCAGGATTGACATTTTCACAACGTTGAGTCTACCTATCCATGAGTAAAGTAGTCTCTTTTGCTTCCCTGCAGTAGTGTTTTGTAGTTTTCTTTGTATAATCTTTTACATCCCTGGTTAGATTTATTCCTAAGTATTTTTTTAGGGGCTGTTGTAAATGGTACTGATTCCCTACTTGTAGTTCTCTTTAATGGTGTATTGGAATCCAACTGATTTTTGTACGTTTATCTTGTATCCTACTACTCTGCTGAATCTATTAGTTCAAGTTGTTTTCTTGTGGAGTCTTTAGGGTTCTCTATGTATAGTATCATATCGTCCGTGAATCGGGATAATGTTACTTCTTCCTTACCAATTTGGATGCCCTTTATTTCTTCTTCTTACCTTACTGCTCTAGCTAGGACTTCCAGCACAATGTTAAATAGGAGTGGTGATAAAGAGCATCCTTGTCTTGTTCTTGTTCTCAGGGATAATGTTTTTAGTCTCTCTCCATCGAAAATGATGTTGGCTGTTGGTTTTGTAGAGATGTTCTTTATTATTTTGAGGAATTTCCCTTCTATACCTATTTTATTGAGAGTTTTTATCCGGAATGGTTGTTGGACTTTTATCAAATGCCTTTTCTGCATCAATTGAGATGATCATGTGATTCTTCCTTTTGTTTTATTTATGCGGTGGATTACGATGATTGATTTTCTAATGTTGAACTATCCTTGCACACCTGGCATGAACTCCACTTGGTCATGGTGCATTATTTTTTTTTTAAATGATGCTGAATTTTATTGACTAGAATTTTGTTCAGAAGCTTTGCACCTATATTTATGAAAGATACTGGTCTGTAATTTTCTCTTTTTGTAGTGTCTTTGCCTGGTTTTGGTATTAGGGTTATGCTGGCTTCACAGAATGAATTCGAAAGTATCCCTTCCTTTTCTACGTTCTGAAATAGTTTGAGCAGAGCTTGTATGAGCTCTTCTCTGAATGTTTGGTAAAATTCTCCACTGAAGCCATCTGGGCCAGGACTTTTATTACTTTTTAAATCTCTTCTCTTGTTTTGGGTGTGTTCAGATTTTCGACCTCTGTTTGTGTTAGTTTAGGTAAGTAGTGTGTTTCTAGAAATATGTCCATTTCCTCTATGTTTTCAAATTTTTTGGAGTACAGTTTTTCATAGTACTCTGTTATGATCCTTTTTATTTCAGTTGGATCTGTTATAAAGTCGTTCCCCCCACCCCGCCCCCAAATCTGATTTCTTTTTTGGGTTGTTTGCTTCCTCTCTTTTTTTTTTGGTCAATTTGACCAATGGTTTGTCAATTTTGTTGATCCTTTCAAAGAACTTCTGGTTTTGTTGATTCTTTTGTTTTTCTATTCTTTATTTCTGCTCTGCTCTTCGTTATTTCCTTTCTTCTGGTGGCTGTGGGTTTCTTTTGCTGTTCTCTTTCTGTTTGAGTTGTGTAGCTAATGTTTTGATTTTGTCCCTTTCTTCTTTTTTGATGTGTGCATCTACTGCTATGAATTGACCTCTGAGCACTGCCTCTGCTGTGTCCCAAAGGTTCTGGTATGATTTTTCATTCTCATTTCATTCTAGGAATGTCTTGATTCCATCTTTGATTTCTTCTATTACCCAGTGGTTTTGAAGCAAGGTTTTACTCAGTTTCCATGTTTTTGGCTTTTTCCCTTGCTCTTCCTGTAATTAACTTCTACTTCAATGGCGTTGTAATCAGAAAAGATACTTTGTATTATTTCGATGTTTTGCATTTTGTTGAGGGTTTCTTTGTAGTCTAAGATGTGGTCTATTCAGGAGAACACTCCATGTGTGTTGGAAAAGAACATGTATTTTGTTGCTGTTGGGTGGAGTGTTCTATATATGTCTATGAGGTCAAGTTGGTGGATTGTGGCCTTTGGATCGCCTGTATCTTTTCTGAGTTTCTTTCTAGATGCTCTGTTCTTTACCAAGACTGGTGTGTTGAAGTCTCCTACTATTATCATAGAAATGTCAATTTCTCTTTTCAGTGCTGTTAGACTGTGTTTTATGTATTTTGGTGCACTGTCATTATGTAGATATTTATTATGGTTATGTCATTGTCATGGTTTGAATTATGTCCCCCAAAAAATGTGTGCATCAATTTGGCTAGGCCATGATTCCTGGTACTGTGTGATCTTCCTGTATGTTGTAAACCTACCTCTATGATGTTAATGAGGGAGGATGGGTGGCAGTTGTGTTAGTAAGGCAGGACCTGATCTACAAGACTGGATTGCGTCCTGAGGCAATCTCTTGAGATATAAATGACAGAAGTGAGCAGTGAGACAGGGGGACCTCATACTATCAAGAAAGCAGTGCCAGGAGCAGAGTGCGTCCTTTGGATCTGGGTCCCTGCGCCAAGAAGCTCCTAGTCTAGGGGAACACTGATGAGAAGGCCAAGAGAGAGAAAGCCTTCCCCTGAAGCTGACACCTTGAATTTGGACTTTTAGCCTACTTTACTGTAAGGAAATAAACTTCTCTTTGTTAAAACCATCCACTTGTGGTGCTTCTGTTAGAGCAGCACTAGAAGACTAAGACAGTCATCATAGTGGATTGTCCCTTTAATAATTATATAATGTCCTTCCTTGTCTTTTATGGTGGATTTTGTCTTAAAGTCTATTTTATCTGAGATTGGTATTGCCATTCCTGCTCTTTTTTGGTTGCTGTTTGCTTGATACATCTTTCCTCATCCTTTGATTTTTAATATATTTATGTCTTTGCGTCTAAGGTGTATCTCCTGTAGACAGCATACTGATGGGTCATTTTTTTTATCTGTTCTGTCACTCTCTCTTTATGGTTGCATTTAAGCCATTTACATTGACTGTGATTATCAATAGGTATGAGTTTATTGCCTTCATTTTGTAGTGTTTTTTCTGGTGCTAAAGTTTTCTTTTTTCCTCTTACTTTTATGTGTTGAGTTCCTTTTATTTGTAGAATTTTTTTTTTGTTTCTTTCATTTTTGTAGATTTTGTGTTTCCTGAGATTTTATGTTTTTCTTCATTTTGATGAGTAGGTCTGTTAACTTTGTCCGTGGTTACCTTGAAATTTACCATTATCTTCCTAAGTATGAACCAGTCTTTCATTACTTGATATTGTCTGGACTTCCTCTTCATTTGTAAGTTCTATATCTATACCGTTTATCCCCCTTTTTATTATTCTGACATTGGTGTCATTTAGATTGACATCTCTGGTTCCCTGTTTTAAATCTTTTAGTTTTGTTTTATCCTTGAGGGTACATTACCTAGGATGGTATCTGGCTGATGCTGACCACACTGCGTTATACCGGTTGGTTAGGAACCTCCACCCCACATCTCTACTCTTTTGCCGTTTTCCGTCAGTTTCTTCCTCTTAGTGGGCTTCTACTCTAATACTTCATACGTTCATTTAAGGTTCAGGGTTCCAGGATTAATGCCTGTATCTGTTTTACCTGGTTTTTCGGGTGTCTGTTGCAGAGAGATAGCTCAGTGTGTCTGACTGGTCTGCCATCTTGGCTCTATCTCCTCTGAAATTCAAAAATCTTAAACCTGAATTGGAAAATGAGCTAAAAACAAAGTTTCTTCATTATTAGATGAGAGGATAAGGAAAATAAACTAAAAACATTCACAAACAACTTTGACAGATTTATCTTCATTTTGATTAGAAAAATTTAATGGCACTTTGCTGTCACCTCTTTAAAATCTATTTATGGATGTGCATATTAATTTTTGAAACATGTTACTGAGAGCTTTCTATGTGTAGAACATCTGGTATTGCATAAAAAAGACATAACCAAAACAGAGTAGAATTTAAGTTTGGGAATAACATGCAAATGACCAGGCATTGGAACCCACAAAGAAAGATGCAACATAACAGACTACATTACAAGCTGATTTCTTAAGTACTGTGTGGATGCAGATGAAGTAAACAGGGCAATTTCTGTCTAGCACAGTAGTTCTCAATGGTGGGAACCATTAACAAAATCTCCAAATTTTTTCAAATTGCTCAAACCTTCTGTCCATTACAATATAAGCCTTCATGAACAAGTTCCCTCTCCCCTACCAAATGACAGTTTTACAAGTTGGTGAAGGCTGTGACAGTGATTTGTTTTGGATTTTGGAAGCTTGTGTCTGCACTGGTGGTGAATGAAGCCTTGTTATCAGACAAAACTACAGAAACTTAAAAACAGGAATGCACAAAATATGTTGGGGATATAATGTTGACTGTAATATGAAGACAAAAATGGGGATGAGAGATAAAGGTGGACAGGATGAGAGGGGCTAACTGATTAAAACAAACAAAACTTCTGATGAATAAGCTTTTAATTCTCAACAGGGATTTAAAAAAACCCAGTTGTCATTTAGTCAACTCTGTTTGACTCAAGGCGACCCCATGTGAGTCACAATAGAATTATGCTCCACAGGGTTTTCAATGATTAATTTTTTGGAAGTAGATCACCAGGCTTTTCTTCTGAGGTACCTCCGTGTGGACTTTAACCTTCAACCTTTTGGTTAGCAGCTGAGTTTAAGCATTAACTGTCTGCATTACCCAAGGGCTCCTACCAGGAATTTACACTCAGCCTAGCAGACAATACCTGTTGCATTTGAGTCAATTAAAAAAAAACAAAAACCCAAACTCGTTGCAGTCAAGTCTGACTTAAAGTGACCCTACAGGACAGAGCAGAACTGCCCCAGAGGGTTTCCAAGAAGCGGCTCGTGGATTCGAACTGCTGACCTTTTGGTTAACAGCCATAGCACCTAACCACTGTGCCACCAATTTCAAAACAGTAAGTTTACCACCAGGAAATTTTATTGGTGTCAAGTTTTTGCTCGGAATCAGTTAAAAGAATTACTAAATGTCCACAAACATTACCATCTCAGTTCAGATCTAAGTTGAATTTCATGTCAAAAGTTACATCTTCATATTCTAAAAACTGAACTGAATCTATTTTCAGCTATAAATTATTTTCATAGAGATCAATGAACAAAAACTAAAAAACAATATACTTTTATAATTCAACAGTCCAAAGTTTTAAAAAAAAATTTTAAATAAATATATTCACTAAGCGTAAACACTATCAGGAGCCCTGGTGGCCAAGTGGTTAAGAGCTCAGGTTGCTAACCAAAACGTTGGCAGTTTGAATCCATCAGCAGCTCCTTGGAAACCCTACGGGGCAGTTCTACTCTGTTCTATAGGGTCACTATGAGTTGGAATTGACTTGGCAGCATACAACAACAATAAAACATTATCAAGGAATTTAGTCAAATGAAGCTCCAAAACCTTCTTGTCATTATACAGTCCTATCTCTCACAGTGAAAGCATCTTTTAGAAAGTAGAGCAAAAGGGCTTGTTTAACCCAAATGACTAAGCATGACCACATTATTTATGCCAAACAAAAATATTTGCTGTTTTTGTTATATAAAATTACTTACTTCTGTCACGTTCAAAGAGGCAGGTAGAAAAAACGAGAGCAGCAATTACATCAGTCTGAAGATTTTATGCAGAACGCTATTCTAAGGAATTAGCCAAAGCAGATGGAAATTAATCATTCTTGAGATTCCCTTCTAACAACACGCTGGCCTTGGAGTGCCTGGGTGGTGCAAATGGTTAAGATGCTTGGCTGCTAAAAGAAAGGTTGGAGGTTCAAGTTCACCTGGAGGTGCCTCGGTAGAAAGGTCTGGTGATCTACTTTCGTAAAATCAGCCATTGAAAACCCTAGGGAGCACAGTTCTACTCTGACACACATGGGGTCACCATGAGTTAGAACTGATGTGACAGCAACTAACTGGGAAGAAAAGCTTCCGATTTTTGAAATGGAGTCCAAACATTTGTTTAAGAGTGAGTGATTCTGTAGCAACGAGTTTCTGACTGATGGTTAGAACTCACCCAGAGACGCCTTGGCAGACAGGACTGGTGACCTGCTTCCAAAAGGTCACAGCCTTGAAACACTATGGAGTAGTTCTACTCTGCACACACTGGATTGTTGTAGGTCAGAATCAACAACAGCAACAACAACAACAGTGGATTTACTGTATTAGTTTTTTTATCCATAAACATCTGCAAGTTTAGTATTACTTGCTCAACCCGAAAGAGTTAAAGAAAACAAACACACACAAAAAAAATCTCAAACTGAAACAATTATGTTAGCCCATAACACCGCTTCAGCCACAGTGAATCACCTAGGAAATTTATCAAAAGGCCTTGGGGAAGTTATAGTAGGTGACTGAGGCAGTTTTTCCCTATAAGATGGGAATCATGGCTAAGATATAAGGATGTATTAGAGGGATATAAGGAAGTGTTAAAGGGAAGTGGTCCTTAAGTGAAAGAATAAGAGACAGTCTTTCAAACTTGAAGGAAGTCAAACTATTTGTTATTACAGGTTCTAATTCCTTCCAACTATTTCTCTAGAATCTTCAAATTACCAGCAATCTTTTTCAAGGACACATAAGATTAATAAAACCCAATTCATTGCTCAATTATATTTCCGTATGTTAATAGTTTACAAAACCTATACCAATTAATACCAGGACCATGTTAATTCAAATTTGTTTAAAACACAGTGTCAAAACTTGGGAAGGAATGAATTTTTCTTGAAATCTAATGGTTGCTAGTAACTCACGGTCCAAGGGAATTGATTATTTTGAAATTTAGCTTCTAGGTATTATTTCTAAACTTTAAACGGACACACACATTCCCAGGCACTTTATAGCTTCAGGAAGGTCTAGCCCTTCTAATTATGCCAAATGATCAGCAAATCGTTTTTTTTTCCAAGAGGCAGTATTGATATATTTCGTTATTACTTCAATTTTCAATTAACAGTTATCATTAAAATTATAACAATAATCAACACAAAAGTACAATAATTTCTTCATTTATTGTTGTTAGTTGCTGTTGAGTTGACCCTGACTCATGGCAACCCCATGTGTGCAGAGTAGAACTGCTCCACAGGGTTTTTAAGGCTGTGACCTTTCAGAAGCAGATTGCCAGGCCTGTTTTCCAAGGCACCTCTGGTGGATTCCAGCGGCCAACCTTCTGACTAGTTGTGGAGTGCTTAACTATTTGTGCCACCAGTGCAGCATAATTTCTTCATAATACCTAATTATTCGTGACAAAATTGTGCAACCATTACTTAAAGTGTGAGAGGTTAAGTTGGTAGAGTGTAAAAGCATGGGCTATGGAATCAGACAGATTTGGTTTCAATCCTGGCTTTGTCACGCTCTTACACCATGACTTTGGGCAAAACAATTAACTTAAAATCCTCAGTTTTTGCATCAGTAAAATGAAGCTAATAGGAACCCTGAAGAGCTGTTATGAAGATCAGAAATAATATAGGTGCCCTGGTGGCACAGTGGTTAAGCTCCGTTGCTAACCAAAAGGCTGGCAGTTTGAATCCACCAGCCGCTCCTTGGAAACTCTATGGGGGCAGTCCTCTGTCCTAGAGGGTCGGTCACTATGTAAGTCAGAATCAACTTGATGGCAATGGGTTTGGTTTTTGTTTTTCAAGGAGCGTAGTATAGAGTAGGAGCTCAATAATTAATAACTAAAATTATTATTATAATGTTATTATAAGCACTGTTCTTATATCTGAAGCCGAGCCTCCTTACGCTATAAATAATATATATGCCTGGGATGTGAAGTTGCATAAAACAGTATCCTTGCTATCTAATTCAGACACAATTAGAGAAAATCAACAAAATCATATCAACTTGGTAAATCAGTAACATTTATATTTGTGATCAAACTATCATCTTTTTCATAAAAGCTCCAAATGAAGCTTTCCTGATTACTAGCTAGAAGCAATCTCTTGCTCCTTTAAAATACTCAGATCACCTATCACAACGTATCCTGTTTTTAAAACTGTGCACGCCAGCTCCCCTCTATGACACTATAAATTTGTACAGAGTAGGAACACTGAAACACATGGCACAACATCTTCTACAAAAATAGGCTTAATAAATGTCTGCTTAATGAATTAAAAAATAAAGCCCATAAGGAAGATCTATAAGGCATTGCTTCCTACCTAGTTGTTTTGTCTCTAGTCTCTTTTCGCTCTAATCAATCATCAACACTGCCTTTAGATTTATCTTTCTGGAAAACACATATGATTACTCAAAAACCTCTGATTTGTCTACATTTTCTAAGAGGTGTTAAAACATAACCTCATCTATCATTTTAGTCACTGTCTTCAACCATTTACACTTTCATTCATTCCATATTCTAGTCACAATATTAATTCACAGATGAAAGACATGCTCAGTGTCTACTTTATGACAGTGCATTAAGAACCAGATATGGAAAAAAGACAACATTCCATTCTCAAAGAAAGGGAGACATGTAAAGAGATAATGACAGCTTAAATACATAAGAGAAATACAGAATATTGCAGGAACACTCTATAAGCAGCCCTTCCAATTCAGTCCATGCATTTTCAGACCTTCATGCTTTGTTCTTGATGTGCTCTTCTTACCTAATATGCCCTTTCCCTAGCAGAATCATAATTATTCTTCAAGTTTTCAACTTAGTATCCCCCACTCTGTAAAGCCTTCTTTAGGTCCCTTAATTACATTAATTGAACTCCTCTACAGGTTCCCACAACTTTTTGATTAAAACGTTGTTATGTGCCATCAAGTCAATTTCGGCTCTTCATGTGACCTCATATGACAGAGCACAACTGCCCCATAGGATTCTCTAGGCTGTAATCTTTATGGTGAGTGCTCGGCTGCTAACCAAAAGGTTGGTGGTTCGAACCGACCAGCAGCTTCAAAGGGGAAAGATGTGGCAGTCTGCTTCTGTAAATATTACAGACTTAGAAACCTTGAGGGGCAGTTCTACGCTGTCCTATAGGGTCACTACGACAGAATTGACTCGATGGCAATGGGTAATCTTTACAGGAGCAGATCAGCAGGTCTTTTCTCCCACAGAGCAGCTGGTGGGTTTGAACCGTCGACCTTTTGGTTAGCAGTTGAGCACTTAACCATTGCACCACCAAGGCTCATATCAGGGAGAGACATTTGTTTCCTACAGAACAGTATGTTCCTCCACCACATGAATAAAATTCTATTCATCTAAGCTTACAGGAGGTCCTAATTTAAAGTTTATTTAACTACTTGATAACACAATACGCAATTTATAATTGCAGTTCTGGAAATTCCTAATCTTTATTTATTCTATAGTCACAAATTTTATGGATTTTAAGATACACATATGATCATTAAAACTGAGTTTTGAACATAAAAACTGGTTGCGATGAACAGAAGAATGATTAATTATAACCAAAACCCATCTGTTGTATTTTAATATACTAAATTTCAACAGAAATCAGGAATTAAAAAAGTGAGGATTTTTCACCCTACCCCACCCATGTATAAAATTGATATATTTTGTAAGGAGTTTGGTTAGTCTTTGTAGAGGAAAAAGGGAGAATAAAGTGAGCTATATATTTTCACTATAAATTTCAAAAGAAACATTGTTGACTGGATCAATCATTCCTCTTGGAATTATTTTAATTTCTTAGAAGACTACATAGCTTACATCATTTAGTGGCAGGTAGAGAAAAAGGACATGAAATTCTTCATATTCAAGAAAAAAATACAACATAATTGAATTTCTCTTATCACAAAACATTCATTCTCTGAAAAGCCAAAATACTAATATTAGTTATTCTAACAGAGGAAGAAAGAAAAAGAATACGTGGTTTCCATTACAATGGAAACCTAACAATGTAAAATATGTGTTCAAGTTAGTGAGCATAAATGTTTGGAAATAATTTGTCCCCATTTACCCCAAAATTGGTGACATCCCAGTTGGAAAAAAAACCCACCACTTTGCAAGACCCATTATCGTTCTTATTGCTGCTTTTCTCAAAGGCCCTTTGTTGTCATTGTGTGTTGTAATATTTGCTTCTTCTCAAGCACCACATTATTTCATACTGGAATTATGACAGTAGCATTGGTTGTCCAAAATTTTTGAATTAGCAGTTGAAAAGGGCTTCGGATATTTTCATAGTTAGTAGGAAATGTCCTGCCAAGGTTGTAAGTTCAAATTTCCAGAATTACAAAACTTAAAAAAAATCAAAACAAAACAAAAAGAAATAAAAAACATTTTATAAAGCTAATGTGATACTGCTTTCTTTCTTCCTACCCCTAAATCCTGTTTACATACTCAGTAGCCTTTGAACTAGGCTTATCCAGATTTAAGCAATTCCTGAATCAGTTCCTCATTCAAAAATTAGGTGTGTGTTACGACTCCGTAAATGGTAACAGCATTTTCAATTCTGCAATGAGCACCTCCAGCTTCTTTGTTTTCAAATAGGAGCAAGCAGGTTCAAAAACAGGATGGATACCACTTTGCTATAACTGCTCTTTTTTAAAAAATGGGAATATTTTCAGAGACTTGATGATATTCTTATATCAACATGACCTATAATGAAAAGCATGTCCCCTACATATTAAAAATTCAACACATTTTCAGTACTATGACCTATTCAAAATATTGAATTAAAGCTGTAGAAACCACATGCCAGGGGAAAAAAAAAGTGGAATTCTGATGTGATGATCTGTTTCTAAATGCCGCTACATGAGTGTGAGGAAAGCAGTATATACTGATCTTTTAAAAGACCACTGTAACTTCCTGTTTACCATTTCAAAAACTCACAACCTGGGTACAGAAGGCTATTAAACCAGGGTATCCTGATTTGTCTTAGGAGCAGAAAAAGATCTATGTTTTAAAAGATTAAATTAAAAGTAAATTAATATGGCCTTAGGGATTTAGCTAAGGTGGCTGTAAAATCAAGTACCTTTTTGCTTTTCCGTTTCTGGTACTTAACACCACGAACAACAAAAACAACTCTTTGGTTACTGACTCCTCTTAGTACCAGTACAGAAATATTCTACTTATCTACAGAGACTCAGAGCAACTTCAACATTCTAAACATGCCAATGTAAGTAAGGAATTTTGCATAACAAGTCACTTAGCTAGCTAGCTAGGCAGCATTCACTAGGTACCAGACACAATAATAGGTGTTAGGAGTAAACAGTTGAGTAAAACAACCTACGCTCTTAAGAAGTTCTCTATGTAGTAGGAATGTCATGAAGACAAACTGAAATACAGAATGATGGCAGAGACATACACAAGGTTAAAAATCTGTATAGAGGTGGTGGTAAATAATTCCTCTGGGATGCGAGTGGTGGTGTCAGAGAAACATTCCTAGAGCAAGCAATTTGAGAGACAGGTGTTAAAAGAAGAGTAAGTCTTTATTCAGGTGGAAGGGATGGGCTATGCGTAAAAAGCCTGACCAAAGGCACGGAGGCATGCGATAAACTGGTATGTTTGGGGTTCAGGATAGTTGACAGAAAAAGTAGCGGTTAGTAACAAGATACAGCAGGAGTAGAGACATAGCTAGAAACGAGACCACAAAGAATCTCTGTAGGCCCTGCAGGCAAGAAATCTGATCAGAGATGCATTTTGGAAAGCTCACTGGTTACAGTGTAGAACATGATTTGAGAAGACTAAGTCCAGAGGCAGGAAGTCCAACTGTGAAATAAGAACCTGATCTAAGAAGTTGCTACATATTTAGGAGATAGGAGTAACAGAACTTGGTAAATGCAGAGTAATGGGTTTCTCATTATATATGGCCTTCCTGGCCTTAGGTTTATAATTCTCTCAAAAATGATTGGTTGGGCCACAGCCCTGCCCTATGCTTGATCTATTCTATGTACCTTGAAGGGATTAGTCAGTTTACTATGCAAAATTTGTTGTAGCTCTTAGGTGCCATGGAGTCAGCTGCGAATCATGGCGACCGACCCTACGTTCAACAGAATGAAACACTGCCCAGTCCTGCATCATCCTCACAATGGCTGCTATGCTTAAGCCTATTGTGGCAGTTACTGTGTCAATCCATCTTACTGAGGGTCTTCCGCTTTTTGCTGACCCTCTACTTTACCAAGCATGATGTCCTTCATCGGGAACTGGTCCCACCTGATAACATGTCCAAAACACATGAGAAGTCTCGCCATCCTTGCTCCTAAGAAGCATTCTGGCTATACCTCTTCCAAGAAAGATTTGTTCATTCTTCTGACAGTCCGTGGTATATTCAATATTCTTCATCAACACCATAATTCAAAGGTGTCAACTCTTCGGTCTTCCTTATTCATTGACCAGCTTGTGCACACAGATGAGGTGACTGAAAATACCATGGCTTGGGTCAGGCACACCTTAGTCTTCAAAGCGACATCTGTGCTTTTTCATACTTTAAAGAGGTCTTTTGCAGCAGATTTGCAATACATCATTTGATTTCTTGACTGCTGCTTCCTTGGGTGTTGACTGCGGATCCGAGTTGATTATGAAATCCTTGACAACTTTAATCTTTTTTTCCATTTCTCGTGATGTTGCTTATCAGTCCAGTTGTGAGGATTTTTGTCTTGTGTTGAGGTGTAATCCATACTGAAGGCTGTGGTCTTTGATATTCATCAGTAAGTGCTTCACTTTTAGCAAGCAAGGTTGTGCCATCTGCATATCACAGGTTGTTAGCCTTCCTCCAATCCTGAAGCCACATTCTTCTTCATGTAGTCCAGCTCCTCACATTTGCTCAGCATACAGATTGAGTAAGTATGGTGAAAGGATACAACCCTGAGGCACATCTTCCTGATTTTAAACCACACAGTACCCCCTTGTTCTGTTTGAACAACTGGTTCTTGGTCTATGTATACATTCTGCATGAGCACAATTAAGTGTTCTGGAATTCCTACTCTTCACACTGTTATCCATAATTTGTTATGATCCACACAGTCAAATGTCTTTGCATAGTCAATAAAACAAAGGTAAAGATCTTTCTGGTGTTCTCTGCTTTCAGCCAAGGTCCATTTGATATCAGCAATGATATCCCTCATTTCATGTTCTCGTCTAAATCCGGTTTGAATTTCTGACGATTCCCTGTCAAATGTACCACTGCAACCACTTTGAATGATCTTCAGCAAAATTTTACTTGTGATATTAATGATATTGTTTGATAATTTCTGCATTCACTTGGATCACCTTTCCTTGGAATGGGCACAAATATGGATCTCTTCCACTTGGTTGGCTAGGTAGCTGTCTTCCAAATTTCTTGGCAGAGAACAGTGAGCACTTCCATCATTGCATCCGTTTGTGGAAACATCTCAGTTGGTATTCCGTCAATTCCTGGAGGCTTGTTTTTCACCAACGCCTTTGGTGCAGCTTGACCTTCTTCTTTCATACCATCAGTTCTTGATCATATGCTACCTCCTGAAATGGCTGAATGTCAACCAATTTTTTTTCTCTCAGTGACTCCTGGTCATCCAATATTTTGCCCACAGAATCCTTCAATATTGCAACTTGAGGCTTGAATTTTTTCTTCAGGTCTCTCAACTTGAGAAATGCCAAATGTGTTCTTCCATTTTGGTTTCCTAAATCCAGGTCTTTGCACATTTCATTATAAAGCTCTGTCTTCTTGAGCCATCCTTTGAAATCTTCTGTTCAGCTCTTTAACTTCATCATATCTTTGTTTGCTTTAGCTACTCTATGTTCAAAAGCAGTTTCAAAGTCTCTTCTGACACTGATTTTGGTCTTTTCTTTCTTTCCTACCTTTTTAAATGACTGCTAGGATTGAATTGTGTCCCCTAAAAATATGTTATAAATCCTAACCTCTATGCCTGTGGTTATAACCCTATTTGGAAATGGGTTGCATCTGTTATGTTAATGCGGCTAGATTAGTGTAGGGTTTATCTTGAGTCGATCTCTCTTGACATATAAGAGTTTAAATATGCAAGCCAGTGGAGCAAAGATGAGGGAAGAGAGATGCCAAGCCACATGAAGATCACTCAAGAGCAAAAGTTTAAAGAAACAAGGACCATCCTCCAGAGCAGATACAGAAAGAAAGCCTTTCCCTAGAACCAGCACCCTGAATCTGGACTTCTAGCCTCATAAACTACAAGAAAATAAATTTCTGTTCGTTAAAGCCACTCAACTGTGGTATTTCCATTATAACAGCACTAGATAAACTAAGACATAATTTGGTACTGGGAGTGGGGTACTGCTCTAACAAATACCTACAATGTGGAAGTGGTTTTAGAATTGGATAATGGGTAGAGGCTGGAAGATTTTTAAGGTGCCAAACAGTAAAAGCCTAGATCGCCTTGAAGAGACTACTGGTAGAACTATGGACATCGAAGGCAATTCTGGTGAGGCTCAGAAGGAAATGAGGAGCGCTACAGAGAAAGTCTCTATCATCTTAGAGAACGCACAGGGCACCAGCAACAGAATGTTGCTAGAAATGTGGGTATTAAATGTGCTCCTGGTGAGGCTTCAAAAGAAAATGATGAACATGTGAACTGGACAATGGAGGAAGGGCGATGCTTTTTATGCAGTGACAAAGAACTTATCTGAATTATGTTTAAATGTTTGGTGGAAGGTAGCACTTGTAAGCGATAAACTTGGATATCTATCTGGCTGATGAGATTTCTAAGCAAGATCTTAAAGGAGTCGCACGGTTTCTCTCACAGTAAAATGCGAGAGGAAAGATGTGGACTTCAAAATAAACCGTGCAAAATGAAAATAAAACAACAAATAAGGACACGTGTCCTGGAATGTTCACCAAGGGTGTGGTTACACGGTCTTTTGTTAAAGAGATTAAGCCTGTGACTAACTACCACAGCAGAAAACCCAACACATCAGACTGAAAGGGACAGGGAAAGAAAAAAGAAAAGAATGCTGTCTACCTCTTAGAATTCTACAGGCAGAAAACAGACCAAAGGAGCTACATCTGTTGTCTTCCAAGAAAAGAACCATCCCTGGAGCAGCTTGGAGATCAGCAGAGCTACTGAAAGAAGCATGGGAAGCAGAGCCTTCTCAGTTTCAAAGGGTAGGGTCACAGTCCCCTGGATCTCAAAGTGTGAGGCCACAACCTCCTAGGCTTCTAAGACCTGGATGTTCACCATCTCTGTTCTAGAGTGTGGGGCTGCTGTTAGTGTGCCGGGGGATGGGGAATCTAGAAATATTTCAGGTATTTCTTACCTTACTAAATACTGGCTAACGCCATTAGCTTTATGGTAAGTTATGATAAGGCCTGGTGGCACAATGGTTAAGCACTCGGCTGCTAAGCAATCAGTGGTTTGAACTCACCTAACGTTCCACGGAGGAAGATGTGGCAATCTGCTTCCATAAAGATTACAGCCTTACCCACAGTAAGCCCTATGGGGCAGTTCTACTCTGTCCTATAGGGTTGCTATTGAGTTAAAATCGACTCGACAACAACAGATTTGGTTGTTTTTTGTTTTTTTTTTTAAATGGAGTCCACTACTAAACAACTGTCTGAACTTGGACAAGTTGCTTAACCTCTCTAAGTCTCAGTTTCATATTTTGTAAGTTAGGGATAATAATAAAATCTACTTCATAAGGTGCATATAAAATATAGTATAATACCTGGCATGTAATAAATGCTCAATCCAAAAAAACAAAATAAACCCACTGCTGTCAAGTCAGTTCCACCTCATAACCACCCTATACTATAGAGTAGAACTGCCCCATAGGGTTTCCAAAGAGCAGCTGGCAGATTCGAACTGCTGACCTTTTGGTTAACAGCCAGGCTCTTTAACCACTGTGCCACTAGGGCTCCAAATGCTCAATAAAAGCTAGTTATTATCTTTATTATTGTGGATGGGATTTCCTGCCCATTTTGAGTGATTTCAGTGCATGCCTTAATTTTACCATTTCCTCTTCAGCTAAATAACTAAGGGATTTACAAATGTTGGTAAGTTACTTTAACTTACAAAAACAAAGAAACCATATCAGAAACCAGTATTTATAAAAGCTATCAAAACTAGAAGTACGAATACTATTAGAAAAAGCAGCAAAGACTTGGGATTCATACATTATAGAGTCTATAGAGTTAGACCCTATGATTTTATAGCCTAAAGATCAGGCCATTTTTGTCTTGTCCAGAAAAAACAAACTCCCATTTCTAAAAATATCTCAGGTTTTCTTCATGAGGAAGTCATCTTGCAACAAATACCCTATTATCATTGAAAACAAGTATAGGACAGTGTATCATGAACAAGACTATAAAAATGTAGTGGTATATGAGCCAAGAAGAAAATTCTGGAAAAAAGAATAAGCAGAGGTTTTCCTTCAAATTTAATTACGACTGTGAGTTTTGTCTTTTGTGACTATTTCTTTGATACTTCCATATCTGTGATATATACTTTCTTAAAAAGTTACAAATAACTTTTTAATAAAAAAGTGCACTGTATTTGCTTCTTTTAGAAAAGAAAGCCAACTCTGTTAAAGAAGCATAAATGAGAAATGAAATCTAACACTTAAGGAGAGCAAACATACAGTCTTTCTGGTACTCTTTTTATTCTGGTTTTTATATTTAAATTCAATCCAGTTTTTAAATGGCATTATAAAAGAAATTGAAGTCAGAGCAGTCAACCCAGACCACCCTATAAAACTACTGCCACAAATTCAGGAAATATAATTGCTATAAATCTGGTGAATTCAAGGAACACACAGGCTATGAATTTTGGCTTTTTATGAGACAACAATTCCACGATGGTCTTATATAATCATAAGGAAAAACAGAAGGAAAAAAACAAAAAATACGGTGTGACACAGAAATCTTGTAAACCTATGAACATTATCACTGAATCAGATTTACCTTTGCTTATAAGATTTAAGAAAAACAGAAAACGGCTTTAGATATAGATCAAATTGGACAACTTCTCTTTCTAATTGACTAAATCAAATTCATTACTGAAAAATACAAAAAGAAGCACTCTAAAGAGTATGTATTCTTTTGTTCTCAGGCTTTACATACACTTCATATAGACTTATTTTATATACTTCATCCTTTCTATAGTAAAATAAAATCAGCAATTATATAGAAGCTCAAAGCCTCTGAATAATTTAGGACTACAAAAATGACTATTTGGAAGAAATTACAGGGAAAAATTTAGGTAGGCAATGTAATTTAGTGAGGACCTTGGTTAAGAGAAAGTGAAAGAGACAGAGATAAATCATAACTTCTTATCTTAGTGTTAGACTCAAATAAAAAATCACTAAAGATTGTATTTCTCACAGGGATTTGAGGGGGGAAAAAAAGTACAGGAAGTACTCAGGTTACAAATGAGTTCCGTTCCTAAGTCAGTAAACTTTAAGTCACATTTGTATGTAAGTCGGAACAGTTAGGTATGGTTCGTATCTAACATTAGTCAGTCAGATGTATGTCTTAGTATAGAGTATACAGTGTACTTTTCGATGTATAAAAACATTAAAGAAACACTTTCAGATACACTAAAACATCTTTAACGTAATAATACATTAATAATAACGTTTTGATGCGCGTCCCACTGTATGTACCTTGAATTTTTAACATAATAGGTTTTACAAGGGTTGGCTGGTAACTACGGTTGTGCATAAGGCAGACGTTTGCAACCCGGAGACTGTCTGTATATGAAAAAGCCTAAATGAGATGCAAACCGAATGAACACAAATATAACGAAGAGAAAAATAGAGTATTTTGACCTAATCGTTGGATTAAAAAAAGGGATTAAGACTTTGAGAAGATATAGATGGATTCCATGAGTTGTGCAGCCCTTAGGAAAAATATAAACAAAAAATCCACAAAAAACAAATATACCTCATTCCAAAGAATCATTTCCTAAATCTGTTTCTACTCCGATTAACCATAGTAACTTTGACCTATAAAATACTTTACATTCTTTACAGAAAAATTATTTCCATCCCTTTAAAAGGAAGAAAGACAATGAAAAGATTTGATTATCTAACTCATTAAAATATTGTTAGGGAATTCTCATGCTCTTTTACCTAACTCAAAACTTGAAGTTATACCAAAATATAATAGTCAAACATACATGCAAAAATGACCCTGCAATTAAGATAATTGCTGGTACCAAATGTTGTTTTTAAGTTCTGTAATAAAACAGTCTCTCAGACATTTAATGGTATGTTATTTGGTAAATGAAAGTTTCTACAAAGTAAGAGCAGCAAGAAGACCTAAAAATAATGCTAGTGAAGAGTCTGGCTGAAAGAAATAAAAATACAGATCACGTTGGTCCAACACTAATTTTATTTTAAGTTACTGAAGAGCTGAATAAAATGCTGACATCACCACACAAAAATTTATTGAGTTGGCAATAGGCAGAGCATGATGTCAGCCACCAGTATTACTATCAACATTCCCAGATAGCATGAACGCTTTAATTCTTCAAAGTAACAGACCTTATGCCTAAAAAGTTACTGTAAAAATAAAAACCTGAGCCATAAGGCATTATTAAACATATACGAGTTTAGTCTGGCAGAGATTTGACTCAAATTAGTCTAGCACTTTTACAAATTCGGTAAAAAATATGGAAAAATGCAAGCTAAAAAATATTAAAAATTTTTATATGTGTTATATTCTTCACCAAACAGACCCATACAAGTTAGATTTTATGCAATACTCAGGAATATTTAAATAAATAATACCATATACACATAAAATGTAGACTGACAGGAGACACAGCAACATATACACATACACACCAACACAAGTCCTTACCTTCATGGCATGAATTTCTTCAAGTAATCGGTGTGCCCGTCTTTGGTTTTTTAACAGTGCATCTTCAGTACCTCTGCAAAAACATAATAGTTAGCCAGGGAAGACATTGATTTTAGATTCATATCCTGTAAGAAGTCTGTTTCTTTTAGAAAAACATAATAAGTTTTTAAATAACAAACACTCTGCCAACCTGTGCCCCTCCAAAAAACGAAAAACCACACACCCCAATTTCATAAACTCGAGTGTTTGAAACTGACAAAAATAAGCATTGTTCTGGTATTACATATTAATGATTGTTACCACTGGTAGATAGTTTGTCTTCCCTGATTCATTAATGATAAGGTCAATAGTACTTTTAATAAATAAACCGGTCACACACTGTATTTAATGTAATATAACTTTCATAAGCTAAAATGAAAACTTAGATATAATTTTATTAAATCTAAGTTCTCCAGAATTAAAAAATAGAGACCATAAATATCTGATTTTATCAGTGAGAAAGGATATCATCTTGAAGATTTATGAAACAGGAAACTAATCAAGAACAAAACATCTGAAGACTTTGTTAGGTATTCATGCTTAAAGCAATAAGAACTATAAATACTTTAACACTAGTGACACTGAAAATACAAAAATTTTCCAAAAGTTATATGGAAGACAT
Source organism: Trichechus manatus latirostris (assembly GCF_000243295.1). NCBI lineage: Eukaryota > Metazoa > Chordata > Mammalia > Sirenia > Trichechidae > Trichechus > Trichechus manatus. Next base: position 243,938 of record NW_004444057.1, on the reverse strand, counting down.
TGTTTTGGTAAACACTTCCACAAAGTATGAACAATTTCAAATTAATTAACAATTCCAAGAAAAAAGTGATATAAAATTTTCATAACTGATTCGAGGTGTTATTAGATTTGTAAAATCTTATCAACATCTTAAAATAAATTCTAGTAACATAAAACACATAAATAGTCCTAAAGGACTTTCATTCTGAAAAAAAACAGAGAATTCTGAAAAACAGCAGAGGAATTCTTGTCTCTTAACATGGTCCAAACCATGTTAAGGATAGCCTAACACAGCACACTTTATCTTACTCAGATATCGCTCTACATATAAAATACAGTATGAGTAAGATATTTAATTATTCTTCTAGGTCCCACACTCAAATTTAATAAATACTGAATAAAAACAACTTTTAACATTTTATAAGTTACAGGACTATTACTTTAAATGACTCACTTTTTTGACTTCAGTCTGCCAACGCTCCTGACAAGTTTTCGGATAACCAAAACTCGGATTCTCTTCACTTCTTTCCTCATCTTCACGACCTTAGAGGAATAAAGTCAAAATGAGAAAGGCACTTAATTCAGTAATAAACACATTTTCATTTTCAGTCTCAATATTCTAGACTTAGCCTACCACTTTAACCAAATTTTTGCCTAACTATATTCAGTTTGATGAAATCAAACTTCTGTAAACAGTGGATGAATAAATCAATAGTGTAAACATGTGTCTGAGGGCTTAAGAGAAACAAACTATTATCAAAACAAAAAAAAAGTCAAGGCATTCCCAGTGATTAGTGATTTTAATATTATAGTTTGTTGGACTTGGAATATAATAAACTGTGAGTTCCCTGAGATCAGAGACTGCTATATTTACCTTTGTATCTTTACGGTTTATAACAGAGCTCCATCTGTAATGGTAGAATTTAATTTATTGAATGAGTGTTTGTATTAACAAAAGTAAAAGCATGAAAGTGATTTTACATTACTCGCATTTATTTTTTAGTAATAAATTATTTCAGTTGTAACTTTAAAAGAAACTCCACAAACACAAAGGCACATTTGTGCTCACATACACAAATCCATGTTTTAAATCTTCCCGCTACAGAACAATGCTGAACTCTTACAATACAGTTACTGGCCAAAACATAGAAATATTTTAGTTATAAACAACTACATGTTATAACAACATTCACTAATACAATGGGATGTTATCACTTTGAGTTTATGTTTTGTCTATCATGGTGAGGAGACATACACCTTATAATTCCTCCCAGAATGTCCTTTTCCCCCTTCTTCACTTGAAGAATTACATAAAATTCAGTTTAGACATATTCTTTCCTATAAAATCTTCCCCAGTCTCTTCAGTTAGAGATAACTACTCTATTCTTGGGGTCCCCAAAATACTCTGTAGGTTCTCTTACAAATCTATCTCACCGTACTGCCACTGTTCATGTGGCAGTTGTTTTTTACAGACTTGGATCTCCCAAAGGACACTGTCTTGCAATATTCAGAGTGTTTTCTGTGCCTTGCAAGAGTACCTGGCACACACAATCCTTCAAACTCTTCTTGTCAAAATAATACCAACATCATTTTTTTTTTCAAAATCTTTGAAGCTCTCGGCATTTGACTATAACACCTTCTCTTACCCTTCTTTACTGTCATTAACCCCCTCATTCATTGAAGATACTGGCACTCAACTTAAACTTTCTTTCCACCCTAAGTTTTGCCATCATCTTGGGTGACTTGGATGTCCACTTGGATAACCCATCCAATATTACATCTTTACTTCTTGACTTTTCTCATTTCTAAAAACCTAATCTATTCCATCTCAGCCACTCACTTCTATGGTCACACTCAGACCTTGTCAGCACTCATAACTACTTCATTTCTAAAACCACTAATGATTCTAAGACCACTAAATATTCCACACTGTAATCACAACTTCTAGCAGCCACCCACAACCACCATCTTTGACTTCATTAGGACCACCAGCCTCTGATCCCTATACTTTCTCTTAAATAAGCCTTTTCTTTTTAATTTGCCTTCTTCCACCTGGCTTAGGTACATGATCAACACTTGCCAATACCCTAAGCTCTCCTATCCCTCTGGTTGGAAAAACTTAATCCTGATGAAAACATTTTGAGTTCTTCATGACAGCACCCCAGTAGCCAGAAACTACTTGAGATATTCTACCTACTAAAATTTAATCATAACAAATCTCAAATGGGCTCTCACACATCCTAGCAATCCTATCATATTTTTCTGGTCAATTCACTCTACAATGACCATTTTAAACCTTTGCCCACTCTCCTAAAGTTTCTGACCTCCCTCCTCCCCTCTCATTTTCAACTTCATGGAGAAAACAAACATCAGATGGGAACCATCATCTTTCTACTATCATGAATGCAAATTTACTTGTATCACCAATTCTCTTCTATTAATAGCTACAATATAAGAAATACCCTTATAACTGTCTGAGATTAATCTTTTAACTATGCTTTCAATCCCATCCTCTTCTGCCTTCCAAGAATCCTTTCTATAGAATGTCCCTTTACTCTAGCATTGTCAATCTACTCCCCTTAAGTGGATTTTCCCCACTGATATTTAAACATGCTTGAGTCATATTCAGTAAAGAAAAGCAAATAGTATGTTCTCACTATGCAATTTACTAGGAACACCTTCTCTTTCTCATTGCCTTTACAGCCAAACTTTTAGAAAGAGAAGTCTAAACTCACTATCTCCATTTCTGCATGCCACATAATTCCAGTCTGATTTCATTCCCACCAGTTCACTAAAAGAGCTGTCACTAAGGACATCAATGGTTCACAAAAGTCCCTGTATCCAATGAGAATTTTCCAAACTTCATTTTACTTGAGATCTCAGCAGCATCTGACACTGTTGGTCACTTCCTCCTTCTTGAAACACTTTTCCCTTGGCTTCCATGATAGACTACTCTCCTGGTATTCCTCCTTTCTAGCCAATTCACCTTGGTCTTCCTTGAAGGTTCACCTACCTGTACCTAGCCACAAAATGTAATAATACAGTTCAAGGAAAACGTAATACAGTACAAGGGTGTCTTAGGTTGGGTTCTCTAGAGGAGTAAAACCAGTGAAGCACATGTGTAAGTGTGCATATGTATATGTCTGTATATGTAAATATATATACATACACAAATACGTATATATACATATAAAAATAGAAAAAGATTTATCTCAAGGAAGTGGCACACACAGTGTGGAGGCTGCCAAGTCCCAAATTCATGGGTCAGGTGTCAGGCTGGAGGCCTCTCCTGACTCATGTGGTTGTGGAAGCTGGTGAACCCCAAGATCTGCAGGTCAGGTGGAAGGCTGCTAGCTCACATCCCAAGAACCAGAGGTCAGAGGATGATGAGTCGGATGCAGGATCCAGAGAGGGCTTTGCCAGAACACCCATATATACTTGATACAGGCCACACCTTCCCGAGGAAACTGACTGGATTTCAACTGATTAGCTGCTCACATCAAACGGACAATGATTACATAATATCTGCCAAATCACTGAGAATCATGGTCTAGCCAAGTTGACACATAATCTTAACCATCACAAAGGGGTAGTCCTAGGCCAACTCTTCTTTTCACAATATGCTTTTTAGCCCTAGGTGATCTCATTTTTGAATATTATCGATTGCCATCTAAACAAAGATGACTCAAAAATGTTTATCTTCAGCTGAGATTTCTCCTAGTAGCTCCAGACCTAAATGTGCCACTGCCTACTTGACATTTCCTTCTGAGTGTTTTCATTATCTCTGCAAACTCACACCTTAACTCATGTTTTTACCCTTAACCTGGATCTCTTTTTTGGTGTTTTATATTTCAGGCACTGGAACAATCTTCTCAGTTATAAAAGCCAGAAACCTAGGGCTCATTACGGATAGCGTTTTTCTAAATACCTCACAATGACTCTATCACCAAATTCTGCTGATTTTATCTCCTGATTATTTCTCTCAAATTGTACCACTATTTTCTATCTTTACCTCCTAGCTCTCTTGGCTGAGTTACTGTCAACTGGTTTCTCTACACCCACTCATACCCTTCTCCAATCAGTTATACACAACACAGAATTTTTTTTAACACACAGATCTGATGACTTAGATCTGCTTAACTCTCTTCAGTGACTTATAATCGCTCTTATGGCCACATGGGGTTTCTTATAATTCCTTGACCTCACTATACTTACACCTACCACAGAGCATCCCATCTTCTGGTAGGAATGCCTTTCTTCTTATGATAGTTAACATCTGTTCATCCTTCTGGTTTTGGCTCAATTGTCATTTCTCAGGAAAGTCTTTCCCGTTCTCCCTAACTGGGTCAAAAATCTCCCATTATAAGCACACCAAGTGCCAGTACCTCTAAAACTCACCATTGCTAATATTTTAATATTTTACTTTTAGTCAGATTTTGTTTAATGTGTCTTTCCCCCACTAGGCTATAAAATCCATGAAGGGCAAGTATCTGGTTTTGCTCAACACTGCATCTTAATACATAAGATGATGCATGGCATATGTAAGTGTTCAATAAATGTTTGTTAAATGACCAGAAGTGCAGTAAAAGTCACTTGTTCATTCACTGTTCCAAATGCATATTATATTAAAAGAATGTAGAGTAATCAGGTTCCTTTCCCATTAGGTATTTTAAAATCTTTGGAAATTTCAGTTAGATCCATTTAGAAAAAAGTTATACTCTGCATAAATGAAAAGCCATTTAGACTAGGTTTAAGTGAAAAATAAAGAACCGCTACATTTATAAACAGCATTATAACGGGTTTACAATGCATTTATTCAAAGTTAAAAATCATTCATGATAAATAGCAAGTGTGATAGATACGCATTAAATATGTTAGCAAATGTTACCAAACACTGTACCTCGCAGGTGCATTAAATGATTATATACCATTTGTTAACCACTGCTAACCAAGCTCAGGTAATAAACATAAACAGCAGCGTGCAGAGTTGGTCCTTAGTTACTTTCCAAACATGGGAAAGCTAAACTCCACGTTAAAACTTTTAAAACTCTTTTAAAAAAGTTTTAAAACAGTTTTAAAACTCCAATTTAAAAAGTACTATGTATGTCATAGTAGATGCTCTGGTGGTGCAGTGGTTAAAAGTTGGGTGCTAACCAAAAGGTTGGCAGTTCGAATTCACCAGCCGCTCCTTGGAAACCCTATCAGGCAGTTCTACTCTGTCCCATGTGGTTGCTATAAGACACTATTGACTTGATAGCAACAGGGTTTTTTTTTTTTTTTTAAATGTTTGTCATTACTAGATAAGGGGATACTAAAAGCAAAGGGAATGCTTCATATACTTAGTTTCACACCAATACCAAACAATGCTTTTCTAGCTTATTTATTTTTTTCAGCATTTGTGAGCAGGCCATAGAAAAATTTGAAAAATTTAAGTGTATAAAAATAAGTATATTCGTAGTCACTTTATATAAAAATGATATTAAAATGTTATTTTTCTCATAACTGCCCATTCTAGTGTTTTTTTCCAAGCACTTAGCTTTATTTTTTGCAAAACTGATGAGCAATTAATAGTCTTCTATTTAGGATTTAAAAAGTTGCCAATTCATTTGTCACCCAGGAATTACGAAGTTGGCTGACAGATAAACTAGAAATCAACAAAAATACCCAATATAGCCAGAAGCCCAATGCATTACTTAAGGGCAATACACTCTAATTCCCCAACCAAAAGTAAGCAGAACTATCTTTGTTAGAATAGTGAAAAGAGTATGACATTGTTTGGAAGGGAAAGAAAGAAAAAGGAATAAAAAGGAAATGAAATCTGCTGACAAAGAAGAAATAAAATGAAAGTAGAAGTGGTGGGTTGAAGACAGAAAATGAAGGAAAAACCTGTAGGCCATTAACACCAAGACTGACAAGCCAAAGCTGAGGGCTTCCAAGCAGCAAAAGAATGCATTTACTATAATCTGTAAGATCAGATGGTCTTCAGTAGTAGGTAAACATGAAGAAAAGAAGTTAAGACTTACACACACACACACAAACATGCATGTGCTGACAGAAGGTGTCATCTAGAATCCACACATACAGATGCCCTCAGAGTTAACCTGGTAAAATCTGAACACAGGCAGGGTAACGTGGATCAAGTCTTGGGTAGGCAGGACAAAACTACGATCATAAATAACTGGAAAGCTAATATCTCTGCTTGAGAAAAGAACATGGGGAAGAGTCAACATAAGCACAGAAAAGAGAACTACATAGGGGCAAAAGTTGGCAGTGTCTAATTTAAGGAGATTCCAAAGAAAGGTTCCCCAGCTCAGACTTGAGAAATCTGATCTGTATTGAAAAAATTCAATTATTGGGATGGATGGATCATAGCCCAACATTTGAATCGTACAACTAAAACCCCTTTCTGTCGTTCTACCTTACATGCAGCCCATTAGAAAAAAAAAAAAAAAAACTCTATTTTTTACACTAGGAGCAGTACTGCTTACATTAGCTTTCTCATTTACACAGCTTCTTACAAGCCTGGTTAATGTGTGTCTGCTTCTGAGAGAATTAGTTATACTTTTGGAGTGACAATGATAACAAGTTTCTGATCTACAAAGCTGAGAGCAGACCTGGACCATGGACAAAGTTACATGCTACTTTAAACCAACTCTTGGGGAGCTTGCACTGCTATGAAAAATATGAGTGTATCTGTGTTTCTTAGAATACATTAAAATTTCTGGTTATTCTTTACTCACCTATCGGATTGGCAAATACTAAAAAATATGACAACACATTCTGTTTGTAAGGCTGTGAGGAAACAGACATTCTCATACGCTGCTGGGAGGAATGCAAATTGGTATTTTTCTTCTGCAGGAAAATTTGGCAGTACCTAACAAAACTCCCACTTCAAGGAATCTATCCGTAAGACACATCTCCAACAATAGGGAAAGACTATGCACAAGATTATGCATTGCATCATTCTTATAAAAAATTGCATAAGAGATAAAATACTTTATATACATAAAGCAACATAGTATTTTCAGTCAATATATTAGATCTGAATGTATGACTATGGATAAACCTCAAAAATAATGTTTGATAAAAAGTTAACTTGCAGAATATGTATAACATGACTCTATGTATATACAACATATGAAGAGCTTAAAAATACACAAAATACTATACACTGTGTATAAATACACATCACTAAAATTATGAAAACTATGGACGAGAGGAACACACACCAAAAAGGTAATAACTATCTTTGAGGTGAAAAAGAAGGTGGGTGGAATTAGGCAGTAGGATATGGGATACCATTGACATTTATGTAGGTGGATTACAAGGACATTTGTTATATTATTTTCCATATGTTTGAACTATTTCATATTAGCAATATTAACTATAAGAGAACTTATAATTTGACCATTTGGATAATTTATGGTTGAATCAGGCTTATTTTTATTTCTGATGAGCAACAATTAAAAAATTTAGAGATGCTTAGGGATTAGCTACAATTTAACTATTACTGAGAATATACTGCCACCTAGCAAAATTTCACAGAATAGTTTAACAACCAAATACAGAAACTGGCTCTCTTCTTAACGATGAATCCCGAATTACCATTTCAGGGGGAAAAAAAAAAAAAATTAAAAAGTATTACTAAAAAGTATGTCCAATTATGGCAGGGGAGTTTCGTAACTTCATAAGCACACAGTTTTTGATATTATCTTTTACAGTATGACCTCATGAGATTGCTTCATTTAAATCCAAATTTTACATATCACTATTACCTAAAGAAACAGATGACTGGAGCAAATTCAGCTGTAATTTTGTAAATTCGTTGCTCACTAAAAATGCCATGGCACTATTGTCATTTGTGCCTCCTTCTTTCTCTAATGGGTGGGATTTTCCCTGTCATTTGAACATTGGTTGATACTTAACAATTCAAGCTCTGCTATCCATACTTTCATCTGTCTAACAAATACTTATTATCTACAGACAAGGTACTATGCTAGATGTTAGGGAAGCTGCTACAATAAATCACTGAAACAGTTTCTCTTCAAAATACACAAAAAGTACTCGAGAAAATAAAATGTGCAATAATAAAACCAAGTAAAAAATTATGGGTTTATTTTAAAACAAAAAGTAATGATAAACTTTTACATTACTTCATAAGCATAAACATATTTTAAGTTCCTGGAGTTAGCCTTTATCCTGGGATGTGAAATTTTCAGACAGAACTACCACATGTAGGAGACAATGAAAGCATAATACAGTTGGGGCCTCTGCAAGCAGGCTTTTATTTTCACAAGACATTCTGAGAAATTAAGTACATTTTAAATTAGACTGTAAGGTGACTTTTTAAAAGAGAAAGCTATAATTCCAAATTATGAAACAAAGGTTCCTATAAAATCAATCACATATGTAAGTACCACCATCCGAAAGATAACTCTATTAAAAAAAAAAAAAGTTGTGTGGCGTTGACTCTGACTCACAGTGAGTGTCACAGTAGAACTGTGCTCCACAGGGTTTTCAATGGCTAATTTTTTGGAAGAAGATCGCCAGGCCTTTCTTCTGAGGCACCTCTTGGTGGACTTGAACTTCCAATCTTTAGGTTAGCAGCCAAAAGCGTTAGCCATTTGCACCACCCAGGAACTCCAGACAATATCAAAAACCCAAACCCATTGCCATCGAGTTGATTCCGACTCATAGTGACCCTACAGGGCAGGGTAGAACTGCCCCACAGGGTTTCCAAGGTTGTAAATCTTTACGGAAGCAGACTGCCATTATCTTCCTCCCATGGAGGGGTTGGTGAGTTTGAACCGCCGACCACAGCCAAGCTCTTAACCACTGCGCCACCAGGTAGCTGTACGATCTCTGAAATACATTCCTGAAATCCAGTTAAGAAGAGCTAATCTACAGTTACTAAAGATTATAAAAATGACAGCCCAAGTTATTCACTTAACAGATAGGCACCGGGGATATAACGGTACGCAAACATTTACAGTCAAGTGGGGGCAGGGGGGATAAGAATATCTCTTTCACACTCACATACACATATACACATGCACAAAGCCACTATAACAAGCGCTAAAAAGAAGTAAATCATGCTATACAAGCCTTCAAAAGGGTTAAATGAATACCAAAAATGGTTTCCTTGAGAAAGTGACAACTGAAGTAGGAATAAGTATTAAATGGTTAATCAGAGAAAAAAGGAGTTTCATGTAAAAGGAACAGCATATACAAAAGATCTGGAGAGGACTAGGCTAGTTAGTGGACGAAGGTCAGTAAAGCCGAAGTACACAGGTTGAGGGGAGAGTGGTGTAATAGAGATCACAGATTGACCTTGTTTGAATTTGTCTTTACCAAAAGCAATAGAAAGGTACTATCATAAGCTTCATTTTACAGATGAAAACACTATACATAAAGAGTAAATGATCTTCCCAAAATCTCACAGGTAAAAATCGTGGGGCCTAAGAGCCAGAGGTATGCCTCTTGATTTAGTCACCTAAAAACTCTCAAGGGGGGTTACGTTCCCGTGCTCGGAGATTCAGGAAACCTCGCCTAGGTCCATCAGAAAGCTCCTCCTGCCCCACCCCCGGCTTCGGAGTTTCAAATCGGCAGATCACACCCACGTCGGAAAGACGCAGAGAAGCCGGTTCTGAGGACCCTAAATGTAAACGCCACATGTCAGCCCCACATGCTCCCAGGCTTGTTGCTCACCTCATTATTGAGGTTCAGAGTTCCCGGCTGAGCCATAGTAGCTCGCAGATGATCTGCGGAATTAACTCGGCTTTTCTGTCGGCACGTGAACGGCGTCTGCGAGACTGCGGCTGCGTCGCCGCGCCCCTCAACGGTGGCCTCTTCTGGCCAAAACTCATCCGCCGGCTGTTACGCGCCGACGCGTTGATGTAAAGTACGCTGACGCTTTGAGGGGAAGAACCGAACTGAAGGACAGCAACTTCCGGCGCAGGAGGCGACGCGCCGGAATCGGGTATTGTGGCGGAGAGCAGTCGCGAGCAGGCGTTCTAGAGGGCGCTGTGTAAGGTGTTCGTTGCTACTTTTAGAAGTTGTCCAAGATTTTCATTTATTATGTTCGCTTGTAGACTGCCCATGGCATTGTCGGGAGTTTGGTGTTCGTCTCTGTATGGGAGTGAAAGAGCTTTTGTGAAAAGTTCAAGCACATATGAGTCACCGATTTTTGCTCCAAATTTGTATCTAGATTGCTGGGCTTTCTAGCAAGTCCGACCGATTAGATCTTCTCAGCTTTTTGTTCCAGCCTCATAGCTGAGATGTGGACATATTTTTCTGCACACTATAAGAAAGTTTACACTTACACATTGAACATTTGAAGAAGATTCAGAATGCACATTTGTTAGGTCTGCCTGTGGGAAGTGCTTTGGGCTGCGAAAGTATGAGGGAGTGAGTCTGAATTAGATAATCTAGTAGTTGTTAACTAATCCATTAACGTGGGGTGCCATGAGTGGGAATGGACTCAAAGAACTTTTTTTTTTTTTTTTAAACTCATGGTTTATTACTTTCTAGTATTGACTGTTATAATGAGTAAAGAACAGGGTCAGACGCTTTGCATGAATTATCTCCAAAATCTTAACAAAAATCCAACAAAGAAGGAAATGTTACTCTCATTTTACAGATGCGGAAATTGACTTCAGAGAAGCCAAGTTCAGGTGGGGCAGACCACTGCTGCAAGATTCCAGGGCCTCCTACATAATTTGCAGGGCACAGTACAAAAATGAAAATGTAGGACCCCTTGTTCAAACAGCAGAGAAATGTTTCTTCCTTTCCTCCATGGTCTCTCTTGACCAGTCATGGTGAGTGTTTTTTTTTTTGGTATTTAATGTGGTACTCCCTCAAGTACAGGGATACTGGTGTGGCCAGTACGGATCCTCACAGGTCCCCAGCAACTCAAAGAGGAGTGTGTGCATCTGAGCACAGTGGCAGCAGTTGGCTGGTCACGGGCAGGGAAGTGGGAAGCTGGAGGACCCATTTGAGGAATGTCTTAGTTTCTTAGTTCTGCTGTAACAGAAATACCATAAGTGGGTGTGCCATAGATTGAATTGTGTCCCCCCGAAAATATGTGTCAACTTGGCTAGGCCATGATTCTCAGTGTTGTGTGGTTGTTTTTCATTTTATGATCTGATATAATTATTCTCCATTTTGTAGTCTGTTGTAAATCCTAAGCTCTATATATGTTAATTGAGCCCTGGTGGTGCAGCGATTAAGTGTTCAGCTGCTAACTGAAAAGTTGGTGGTCGAATCCACTAGCCCCTCTGCGGCAGTAAGATGTAGCAGTCTGCTTTTGTAAAGATTTCAGCTTTGGAAACCCTATTGGACAGTTCTGCTAAGTCCTATAGGGTTGCTATGTGTCGACCGAAGGCACTGGGTTGGGTTTGGTTTTTATATGTTAATGAGGCAGGATCAGTGTGGGGTGTATCTTGAGTAACAGCCTTACAAGAAGATAGTCACACCCTTACTCAGGTTTCACCCAGACTTAAGTCACACCATTACTTAAGTGACACCCTTACTCACCTTGTATCTTACAAGAGATAAAAGGAGAGAGAAGTGAGCAGAGAGGGGATGGACCTCATACCACCAAGAAAAAAGAGCCAGGAGCGGAGTGTGTCATTTGGACCCAGGTTCCCTGCACTGAGAGCCTCTTAAATCCAGGGGAAGATTGATGCCAAGCTGTAACCGACAGGGTTAAACTATTCCCCCTCCTCTTCCCATCCCAGCCAGGCTCTCTGGGTTCCTGATAAGACATTTCTGTGTTGCCTGTGTAACAACATAAGGTCATCTTAAACTGCTGCTTCTCTGCTCCAGGCCACTTCACTACTGACCAACTGCCCTCCCCCCCGCATTCCCACATGAGCGATAAGCCGCAAAGCTGTCCTTAGATAAACCTCATGTGTCATACCCCCCAGCTGTCATAGTGCATCCCCACTGCACCCCCATACATGTTAATTAGTTCCCGAAATTGCCCGCCTATTCTCAGAAACTTCATGAATTATGCATAAGTTCCCTATCCAGAACCCTATAACTGCCCTAAAATCCTCAACCTTGGGGAGGTTGATTTGAGACTTAGTCTCTGAGCTCCTTGCTTGACTTGCTTACAATAAAGTCTGCCTTCTCTTTCCCAAAAGCCTGGTGTCTCTCAGTTGACTCCAGGGATTGCACCAGGCAGGACCCATTCCCATTGGGTTACAGAGATACATGGAGATCTCCAATGAACTTTGGGCCCACAGATGTTGAAAGGAGACAGGGACTTTCCCCCAGAGCTGGCAGAGAGAGAAAGCCTTCCCTGGAGCTGGTGCCCTGAATTTGGACTTCTAGCCTCCTAAACTGTGAGAGAATAAACTTCTGTTTGTCAAAGCCATCCACTTGTGGTATTTCTGTTATAGAAACACTAGATAACTAAGAGAGGGTGGTTTTAATGAACAAAAATTTATTCTCTCACAGGTTAGGAGGCTAGAAGTCTGAATTAAGGGCACCAGCTCTAGAGGAAGGCTCTCTCTCTGTCTGCTCTGGGGGAAAATCCTTGTCTCAGTTTCTCTAGCATTCTTTTTAAGCGTTCCTTAGAGATCTCCAGGTGACATCTATCTTTCCCCCATTTGTGCTTGCTTGTTTATGTGCCTAATCTTCTCTTTCTATATCTTAAAAGTGATTACATTTAACACACAACCTACACTGGTATGGCCTCATTAACGTAAGAAAACTATTCCCAAATAGGATTACAACACGGGTATGTAATTTTGTGCCCTATAGTTGATTCCAACTTATAGTGACCCTACAGAACAGAGTAGAACTGCCTCATAGGGTTTCCAAGGCTTAAATCTTTACTGGAGCAGCTCGCCAAGTCTTTTCTCATGTGGAGTGGCTGATGAGTTTGTACTGCTAACCTTTTGGTTAGCAGCTAAGAGCTTAACCACTGCACCACCATGACTCCTTTATCACAGTTATAGGGGTTAGGATTTATAACACAATTTTTGAGAGGGGACACAACTCAATCCATAACACGGAGGCTATACCCAGAGGCACCTTGTAAGACAGGACTGGTAGTCTGCTTTTGGGAGGTCATAGCATTGAAAACCCTGTGGAGCATTTCTATTCTGCACACATGGGGTCGCCATGATCAACTCCACAGCAACTATCAACAACAGCAAGATGATAGGCAGGACTGCACATGAACTGAGACTTCAAGCCCTTGGCAAATGTTTCATTGTCCTGTTGGACTTCACTTACAAAACACAAATTCAAAGATAACATTAAGAATTTCAAGATTGCAACTGAAGAGCATTAAACCGCTCATTGGCCCGCTTCTGAGTATGTGGCCTTATGCCCATGCAGCTGTGCTTTCCAGAGCCCATTCTTTTAACACTTGATGCTCTAGTTCACTTAGAATAGCTGAGACTTGTATTTGAATTGACATTTTTACAGTTTAATGTGTAATTTGGACACAAACAGATTAACTGCTGACTTCCTGTTTTACTAGGTTTCATGAAGTAGTTTTTGCCATTACTAGTACATAACTGAATTGTAATTTTCTCCTTATTTGTATACCTCTCCTCAATAAGGCTGAGGTCCTAGAATGTAGGGACTTTAACACCATGACAAGATACCATTACACACCTATTACCAAAAACCAAACCCAACCAAACCCGTTGCCATCGAGTAGATTCTGACACATGGTAACCCCATGTATTGCAGAGTAGAATTGCTCCATAGGGTTTTCCTGGCTATAATCTTTATGGAAGAAGATCATTAGGCCTTTTTTTCATGGTGCTGCTGGGCGGGCTTGAACAACCACCCTTTAGATTAGATTAATAGTTTAGGTTAGTCGAGCACAAATTGTTTGCACCGTACCTATTAGTAATGGCTAAAATCAGAGAGTCTGATTATGACAAGTGTTGATGAGGATGTTGAACAACCAGAACTCTGAAACACCGCTAGTTGGAAAGTAAAATGGTACAACCACTTTAAAATAAGTTTGGTAATTTTGAAAGAAATTTTGCGTTCACCCACCACATAATCCAGGCTTTCCCCTCCTAGCTATTTACTTGAGAGAAATGGAAGTGTATGTCCATACAAAGACATAATACGAATGTCCAGAGAAGCTTAATTTGTAATAGCCAAAATATAGAAACAGCCCAAATGTTCATCAACAGATGAATGACCAAAAAAGCTGTGGGATATATAGACCCTCTCCTCCTCTATCGACATGGTTATGTTCCAGTGACCAAGTCATTATGCAAAATTTGTGCTATGCAAAAATGGAGGATGACTACATCATTGCATAACTTCCAAATTACATCATTATATAAATGTCAAACCACTGAGAATCATGGCCCAGCCAAGCTGACACATAACCATCAAAGCCAGTACTACTCTCACTTTGAACCTCAGTGTTCATTACTGCAGATGTACATTGTTAATGCACAAAATAGTTGCATAGTCGATTTTTTACTATTATAAATGTGAAATGTTGGGTAATGATATAGTCTGTAAGTGAGAAGGGTGTATATATGTATATCACTCACACTATAACATGGATAAATCTCAAAATAATTTTAAAAAAAGTTGAGTGAAAGAATCCAGACAAAAAGTATATTCTGTATTACTTCATTTGTATAAAATTCTAGGAAATGCAAAGTAAGGTATATTGTTGTTTGGTGACATCGAATTGATTTTGATTCATAGCGACCCCATGTGACAGAGTAGAACTGCCCCATAGGGTTTCTTAGGCTGTAATATTTGTGGGAGCAGATCGCCAGGTCTTTCTCCCGCAGAGCTGCTGGGTGGGTAATGTATAGTGACAAAAAATAGATCAGTGTCTGCTTTGGGAAGGAGGAGGAGGAATGAGATGAATAGGATAGAGAGACTACAAAGGGTCATCGGGCTGTTGTTGGTGATGATTGATATATGTTCATTATCTCAATTTTTGTGATGGTTTCATAGTGTGAATGTATATATGTATATATATGTCAGAACTTACCAAACAATTTAATATGTGCAGGTTATTGTCTATCAATTATATCTCAATAAAGCTGTTAAATGAATATACTTACCTGTTGAGTTAGCAGTTCTACTTTTAGAAAAATGTACAGTTATACTGGTACAAATTAAGTATGCATGTTTAAGGTTATTTATTGCATAAGGGTAATAATAAAATATTGGAGGCAACTGTCTGTCAATACACAACTGATTAAATGAATGGATCCGTTAAGAAGAATGATTTAGCTCTCTATTTACCAAAATGGAAGACTTTTTATGATATATTGTTTAATGAAGAAATCCTGTGGCATTACACTGTAGTAGGCTATTGTTTGTGTTTATTTGCAGGAAGGGTATGTATACACATACACACACACACTGCAATTACTTGTTTGTATAGAAGCTTTGTTCCTTGGAGAGGAAGTCAGTGGCTAGAGGACGTAAGTCTCCCATGTACCCTTTTGTACCTTTTGAATTTTGTATCATGTGCTAGTATTAACTTTTTAAAAAAATAAAATTTTAACTATAGCTTCATGTTTTGGTTGCGGTTATGAACACGATATTTTCTCTCATTTCTCTTTGAGTTGGTTATTGCTGGTGTAGATCCACACCATGAATTTGTTTTTCTCTGTATATTTGTTATCCAATCTCTTTAAAAAAATTTTCTTGAGGAAAGCAGGATTTTTCTAGGCATACATCATATTATCAGCAAAGAAAATCACTTTTCTTTTTCAGTATCTATATCAGTTATTCAGTTTTCTTGTATTATCATATTTGCTAGAACATCTAAAACAATGTTAAGCCATAACAATGATAGTGAGTATCTCTGGCTTGTACCTGATTTTAATGGGAATGGCTTTAAGATTTCACCATCTGAAAAAATATTTGGTGTTTGTTATGGTAAACAGTTTAAATGAAATCCAAGTAGTTTTCTTCTATTTTTCTAGAGGTTTTTTTATGGATAGGAAAGGTTGCTGAATTTTATGCCTTTTCAATTTCTATTGTTTTGATCATGTTATTTTACTCCTTTAAAGCATTTTCCCCATATAGGGACAATAGGACATTCATAACATTCTAATATTTACTATTGTAGGTACTAGAAAGTTATGGGTCATTCCTAACAAGGAGCTTATAATTCTGCCCCCTTTCTCTCTTACCTGAATAAGTGGTAAAAGAGAAGTTATTATTGGGATTCTGTCATTTTTTTAAAGCATGTAATATACAATCTTTAGTACTCAAACTGTTATTAGTAATTCAACTCATAACAGCTTGCAACACATCTGGGTGTTTCATCTGAAGCTGAGAACCACTGCAACAAGTTTTTCAGTTATTCTGGCTCTGCATTTTCAATCTTTTACCCCTGGATGGCAGTGTTGTTCTTCAAATTGCACATGCCAGTTGAAACTGAATGTTGAAAGCAATCTAAATGAATGGCATGTGATATATAGCATTTTCTAAATTAAAAGGAAAATAGATAGAACAGGTCATATGGAGCCCTGGTGGTACAGTGGTTAACCCGAAAAGATTGGCAGCTCGAATCCACCAGCCTTGGAAACCTTACAGGGTAGTTCTACTCTGTCCTATAGGGTCACTATAAGTTGGAATTGACTAGATGGCAACAGGTTTAACAGGTCTTTTATTTCCTTAGGAAACCCTAGTGGTGTAGTGGTTAAGAGCTATGGCTGCTAACCAGAGGTTGGCAGTTTGAATCCACCAGGTGCTCCTTGCAAACCCTGTGGGGCACTTCTACTCTGTCCTATACAGTCGCTATGAGTCGGAATTGACTCAATTCCAGCAGGTTTGGTTTGGGTTTTCTATTTCTTTAATGCCTAAGATTAACCCTTTAAGGTTTCAATTTTTAATCTGAAATGAGCTACTGAGCAGTAATAAATTCTCTAATGAACGAACCACTAATGGATTTAATTAGGATTCAATGTTTCATATATACATATATAATACAAAAGAGTGTAACTAGTTACTTTATAGGGGAGAGATAATTGGGAAGTGATTAAGCTAATATGTTTACTAAATCAGTCCTCTAACAGATTAATTTTGCCACTTTCATTTGAATTTTATGGAACATTTTGATTAATTTGTTGCTTTATACCACTAGGAAATCTAAACAGTGCTTCATTTCTAGAAAAGTTTCTGCTCAAGGAATTTGAGATCCTAAAAATTTGAAATAGCTAATTAATGCCAAATAGCCAAGTTTTACAAAATTCAAAGGGATGGAACCAATAATTAGCAATGTAGCATTTTGGCTACAAGCTTTGGCTCTGGAATCAGACTATCTACTATTAAATTCCAGTTTTATGTCTTACTAGCTATGGGCCCTTGTGAAATTATCTAAGCTCTCTGTGCCAAAGTTTCTTTATTTTTAAAAATAGGAAAGATGATCAACCTCATAGGATTGTTGTGATAATTAAATACAAACACATTGTAGAGTTGATGATGAATATTTACCTCTCAATAATGTTAAGTGCTGTTGTTTTCCATGATCTCATTTGATTTTGACGGTAACTGTAAGATAGGCATGGTGCATATGATGGATTCATAACTTACAAATATCAAATATGCCTAAGGTCATAGAGGTAATAGGGCAGTACGAGTCTCTTGACATAGAATCACTTAGTGGCAGTTTTTAAACATGATACAAATATATAAATTACACTAATAGTTTACGACTACCATCCATTCTTTTCTATTCACCTAATTGTTTATTGATTATTCAGTAATTAATGAGCCGATGTACTTTATAAACTGTAACCCCCATAGAAATATATGTTGTTCATTTCTTTTAATTCTTTGCTAGATAGCTCAAGTACGTTCAAGATTATTACCACAAAGCCTATAATAATTTCAAACTAAGATCAGAGGACATTATTAAAGTCCAGTTCAGAGTCTATTTTCAGCATACTGATTATGTTTGATTCACTTTAATACACATTTTTGGGGCATCTATTTTGCAAAGCATTGTCCTAGGTTCAGCAGGAGATACAAAAATGATTAACATTGTCTGTGTCCTCCATAGACTTACAGAGTAGTAACTTAAATAATTCTAATACCAAGGAAGTCTGTATTAAGTACTATAGTAGGAGTATAAAGTACTGATGGACTGTTATAGGGGAGTGAGAGAGCAATTTGTCCAAAAGCTTCCTAGAGGTGGTGGGATTTGAGTTCAGTTTTGAAGGCGGGGCACCACTTTGACAGACAGCTGTGGCATAGGGAGAAAATGCCCTGCAAAGGAAATTAGTTAAATAAAAGCCAAGTAATAAATGACACTTTATTTCATAAATGGAATAAAACATTTAAAGGATATTTCATACACTCTTAGAGTTTCCAAAATATTGTTAGACCTAGAAGTTAAAAATTGTAAATATATTTTCTACACACACACCTCCTAAAAAATGATAGTTCTTTTAAATCATTGAAAGTATCAAAAAGTGAAGCAAGGTCAAAAAAAAAAAAAAAAAACTAAATAGATGAATCTAAATACATTAGTAGAAGCTGGTTTCAAAATACATGAGAGTTTATAGATTTGTAAATGACTGATCATTAAAGGAAATTTTATGTAGTTATATGTAAACATAAAGGTGGAAATTTGGGAGATAATGAAGTGAACAGTATAAAATCCTGTTCAAAGAAAACAATTTTTAAATTCGGATATGACCATCAAGGAGCAAGGGGTTTGTCACAAATCTGTTGGGTTACTTGTCCATCAATATCGAGAGACAGACAAGATGTATACTCTGGGGAGTTAAAACAGGTCACTTAGCCTCTCCTTGAAGGAATTTTATGCAGTCTCTCTGATGTCTTAGTTATCTAGTACTGCTGTAACAGAAATACTACAAGACGTTGGCTTTAACAAACAGAAATTTATTTTCTCACAGTTAAAAAATAAAAATAAAACTAATGCCATTGAGTCAATTCTGATTCATAACAACCCTGTAACACAGAGTAGAATTATCCAACAGGGTTTCCAAGGCTGTAAATCTTTATGGAAGCTGACTGCCACATCTTTCTTCCATGGAGCAGCTGGTGGGTTTGAACTGCAGACCTTTAGGTTAGCAACTGAGTGTTTAAGCACTGCACCAACAGGGCTCCTCACAGTTTAGGAGCCTAGAAGTCCGAATTCAGGGCATCGGCTCTAGGGGGAGGCTTTCTCTCTCTGTCGGCTCTAGGGGAAGGCCCTTGTTTCTTTTTAGCTTCTGTTCCTTGTCTCCTTGGTGATCTTCTTGTGGCATGGCATCTGTCTTCCTCATCTTTACTTGCTTGCTTAATCTGCTCTTTTATAGCTCAAAAGAGATTGGCTTGAGACACATCCTACACTAATACTGCCTCATTAACATAGCAAAGAAAACCCATTTGCAAATGGGATTATAACCACAGATATAAAAGCCAAAACCAAACCCATTGCTGTCGAGTTGATTCCCACTCATAGCAACCCTATAGGATAGAGTAAACTGCCCGATAGGGTTTCCAAGGAGCGGCTGGTAGATTTGAACTGCTGACTTTTTGGTTTGCAGCCGAGCTCTTAACCACTGTGCCACCAGAGCCCCAACCACAGTTATAGGGGTTAGAATTTACAACACATATCTTGGGGGGACATAATTCAATCAATAACATCTGGTAAGGAGTAGAGTTAGAGAAATAGGCTCTCGTTTTCCCCCATTATAGATTCAGACTTTTTCATACGTAATCCTAGCCACATGGACACTATTGATTCTCTCTGTTTCCTCTACCTGTTGTATAAAATACTGTTGTCCGCTAAGGCTACCTATTGACCTCCTCATTAATCTATGTCAGTGGTTTTCCACTGGGGTTGATTTTGCCTCCCACAGGATGTTTGGCAATGTCCAGAGACATTCTTGATTGTCACAACTGAAGGAGAGAGTGCTACTAGCATCTGGTGGAGAGAGGCTAGGGATGCTATTAACCATTTTACAATGCACAAGATAGCCCTGAACAATAAAGAAATTATTCAGCCAAAATGTCAATAGTGCCGAGGTTGGAACTCTTGATCTGTGTTCATGTTGGTAACAACCAACTGTATACTGCAGGACAAGTCTGTGAGAGAGGTCAGTGCTGTGTGCAGGAATAAGGTGGGGACTTTATCTGTAAAGATTTTAAAATCAATAATAAACCGACTAAAAGCAACCTGCTTTTATTATCACCATGCATCGGCAATTCTAAAAAAAAGTTAGTGATAAAATATTCTTTCCTAAAAAAAATTTTGTTGACTTAAGTTATAAACAACTGCAGTTTTACTGCTAAGTGTTAATAATATACATGTAAAGTTCAAAATTAGCACATTTTTATAATCTTCAATGTCGTATTCTATATGGAAGTAAATTTAGAAAACTGCTAGTTATGCAGTCAGCCCATGACACGTGGACTCAGCTGCACCTATTCAATAGTAAGTTCATAATGATTCGAAATCAGTTGAGCTCACTTTTGGATGCAGTTCATTTTTAACCCCTGTGATATGACATCTTCCTGCATTTAAAAGTGGATTCACTATAAACAGTGAGTTTTTTTTTTTTTAATCTTTTTTACTGCATGGTGTTATATACCAAGTTCAGTAAACGAAATTTCATTGTGTACTTTCTTTTCTGACTATTATTGTTATTTCTTTATTTTTACAACTATTTCTGAAAAATAACTTTTTCATATAGAGGAAGGTATAAAAATTATTTGTTCTGGGTATATAATAAATTATGCCACTGGTATACTAATATCTGAGAAATACTTAAAGTTGATATTTCTACAACTAAACTCACCATTTATGCCTCACATATCACATAAAAAAGCAAATAAAAATGCTTCAGTGAAGGGCATTATTGTCCACATCATCATCCTTGACTTCTTCTTTCATTTACCCGTTACTCTCACATAACTAATCAATAATCAAGTTATTTACAGTCTCTTTATTCTTCTCTCTCCTGAGTCCCCTCATCTTTATCCCCACAACCTCATCATTTCTCACCTGGATTTGTATAGTAGTTTCCCAAGTTGTCTTCCTGCTTTCAGACTCAACACTGCAAATCCATTCTCCACATTGTCAGATCTTTTTTAGGCAAATCTAATCATATTTCCTCCATAAAATCTTTCACTGGATTCTCATTGCTTTCATGATAAAAATCAAACTTCTTAGTGTGGCATGTCTGGCTTTTTATGATCTGTTCTCTACTGACATCTCCAGGTTTTACTCTTTGCTAAAACTTTATAAACATACTAAAATACTTGCATTTCTTCTGGCATTCTGTCTTAGGCTGGGTTCTCTAGAGAAGCAAAACCAGTAAAGTTTATAAATATATATATAGAGAGAGATTTATATCAAGGAAACAGCTCATGCGATTGTAGAGGCTGGAACATCCCAAATCTGTGGATCAGGATAGAGGCCTCTCCCAATTCACACAGCCACAGAAGCTGGTGAACCCAAGATTGGCAGGTCAGAGAGCAGGGCTCCTACTCACAGGCTGTGAAGGTTGATGAATACCAAGATCGGCAGGCAAAACTGCAAGATTTCTCCTGATTCGTGTAGCTGCAGGGGCTGGTGAACCCAAGATCGGCAGGTCAGGGAGCAGGACTCTTGCTCGCAGGCTGTGAAGATCGATGAATCCCAAGATTGACAGGTAAGCTGCTAGCTCAAGTCCCAAGAACTGGTGGGCAGATGACAAGAGGCAGCTGCTGGATCTAGAACGAGCCAAAGCCTTGGCAAGGCAAGCAGTAAGGAAGTAGCTGGTGGAGGGCAGAGAGATGAAGGCTGAGGGGGCAGTGAGCTGCCACAGGCCCCACCCCCACTGGTACCACTCAGCAGATTCCATCATGGGGGTGATCACGTACCAAATTTCAACAGTGAAGTGATCACAACATTATAGAACTGCCAAAACACTGAAAATCATGGCCCAGCCAAGTTGACACACAATCTTAACCATCACACATTCCCTTTTGAATATGCCATTGTAGATACGGATTCTTAACCAGAAGGGCTTCTTTAACATCCCACTCAGCATAGTTGCCCAGGGATCCATCTACCAACTACTGGTTTATCCTTAACCTGGATAACTTAACTCAGGTAACTTTTTCCCCTGGAAGTTGGGGTGATCTCAGGTGCAGAGGGTTGAGTTAGTTATATTTCTCAGTTAGTTACATATTTTCATCATTGGTTAGTGCAAGTTTCCTTTCTTATTTTGTTTCTGTATTTCCTCTGCCAATTTCCATCCCCACCTCTACACTGTTAGGTAATTGTCTATTGTATTTAATATGTATCTTTTTTTGAGGGGGTGTCAGTGTTTTTATAAATGTATATTATTGCTTTTTGTACATATGATTTTAATATAGATGATATTACCTCATTCTGTTTTAAATTTTTCACTAAGCATTATATTTTAAATATTGTTACTAAATGACTGTAATCTCATTCTTCTAATTGTTGCATACTTTATGCTTGAAGTTTCCATTTTATCTATCTACTCTCGTAAAGATTTATGCCCATCACTGTTACCACAAATAATACTGCAGTAAACTTTCTCATACATTTCCACTGATGGATTTTTGTGAGAATAATTTTTTATAGGGTTATATACCAGTGTGTACTGGCAAATGTTAAACAAACTGCTATCTAGAAAGCAAAACAAAACACAGAGGTTTCCATAGGGAAACATGGGGTATCTCAGTAAGAGGGTGTCATGGATTGAATTATGTCCCCCCAAAATATGTGTCCACTTGGTTAGGCTATGATTCCCAGTATTGTGTGGTTGTCCTCCATTTTGTGATTGTAAGTTTATGTTAAAGAGGATTAGGGTGGGATCATAACACCCTTACTAAGGTGGCATCCCTGATCCAAGGTAAAGGGTGTTTCCCTGGGGTGTGGCCTGTACCACCTTTTACCTTATAAGAGATAAAAGGACAGAGAAGCAAGCAGAGAATTGGGGACCTCATACTGCCAAGAAAGCAGTGCCAGGAGCACAGCGCATCCTTTGGACCCGGGGTTCCTGCTCAGAGAAGCTCCTAGTCCAGGGGAAGATTGATGACAAGGACCCTCCTCCAGAACCAACACAGAGAGAAAGCCTTCGCCCTGAGTTTGGACTTGTAGCCTACCAGACTGTGAGAAAATAAATTTCTGTTTGTTAAAGTCATCCACTTGTGGTATTTCTGTTACAGCAGTACTAGATGACTAAGACATAGAGTATTAGAAAGAAAGGATTTGAGCTTTGGTTGGGCAGTTTTGGAGACTATTTAAGAAAGCAGGGGCTAGCTCTGGATTGGTGCTACCAGAAAGCAGGGGCAAATCTATAATTAGGTATCTCAGTAGATCTTATTTATAGGGAGGGCAGACTAGACAAGTATAAAGCTGTAATTAATAAAGAAGTAGCATTTACTCATTTTAGCTGAAAGAGAGAAATGTTTGGTATTTTGTGGGTTGCACAATGATCTTGTTTTTGTCTCACTTAGTCATGGTCTTAGAGTTACTTTGTTTGATATTGATGTTCTATGAGATTGTTTATGTCCAAGAGCAGAACAAATGGCCTACCTAGAAGCCTCAAACCAGTTTGTAGTAACACTAAGCCTAGTTGTGAGTTTCAGACAAGTTTCCCAATGTCAGGAGCTCCTTTTTTCTTTTTCAGCTCTTTTCACAACACCTGCTCTTTGTTCTGTCTCATTTATTGCCATCACCTTAGTCATCTAAATAAGAAACATTTGACGTATTGCTGACATCACAGAGGGGTGTTAGTCATCAATTCTTCTCATAAACATCCAGGAAATGTCTTTCAAATTCATCCGTGCTCCTCCCTTCTTCCTACCTCACCATCTTTTGCCTGGACCACTGCAATTGTCAGCAAACCAATCTTCCTGCTTTTAGTTTTACACCCATATCATGCTGTCTTCTTACTACTGTCAGAGCTTTCTTCCCAAAACATAAATAGGATCATGTTGGTCCTCAAATTTTTAACCCTTAATGGTTCACTTTATTTATAGGACAAAAACAAAACACCTAGCATGCCATTCAAGGCCCTTGGCAATTTGATGTATCTTAACTTTATCATCTCACTTTATACCAGGCTGATCAGTCCCCATATGTCATGGATTGAATTGTGTCCCCCCAAAATATCTGTCAACTTGGCTGGGTCATGATTACCAGTATTGTATGATTGTGTACCATTTTATAATCTGACGTGATTTCCTTATGTGTTGTAAATTCTATCACTACAATGTAATAAGATGGATTAGTGGCAGTTATACTGATGAGGTCTACAAGATTAGATAGTGTCTTAAGCCAGTCTCTTTTGCTATATAAAAGAGAGAAGCGAGCAGAGACACACGGGAACCTCATACCACCAAGAAAGCAGTACCGGGAGCAGAGTGCGTCCTTTGGACCTGAGGTTCCTGCGCTGAGGTGCTCCCAGACCAAGGGACGACTGATGAATCACAGGGACCTTCCTCCAGAGCCGACAGAGAGAGAGGGCCTTCTCCTGGAGCTGATGCCTTGAATTTGGGCTTGTAGCCTACTGGACTGTGAGAGAATAAATTTCTCTTTGTTAAAAGCCATCTGCTTGTGGTATTTCTGTTATAGCAGCACTAGATGACTAAGACACCATATATAGTGTATGCCTATTGTAGTTCATTCAATAAATATTTGTTGATAGTCTTTATTATGTGCTTCCATTGGACCATGTTATTTTTCTTAATGAAGTTGTAAAATAATATAGTCATTAGTGTGCTTGTTTAATGTCTTTATCCCCACTAAACACTAAGCTTAATGTCAGCAGGTATTATATATGGTTTTGCTTACCATTTTATTCCCCAGCATCTAGCAGAATATCAGAGGAGCCCTAGTGGCACAAAAGGTCATCAGTTCTAAATCACCAGCAACTCTGTGGGAGAAAGATGTGGCAGTCTGCTTCTGTAGAGATTTAGTCTTGAAAACCTTACGGGGTCACTATGAGTCGGAATCAACTCAATGGCAGTGGGTTATTATGGTGAAGCCTTCTTAACTTTGAAGTTATGTAAGAGGTGTGCAGTGGGACTGAGTACCTGGTTAAATTGAGAGTATTCTGAGTAGGAAGTAGCACAGTCAAACTTCTCAATATCTAAGACTATTATTAACAGAAGATGAATAAAAAGCTGCATCAATGTGAACATAAAGGCAGGTTAAAAAATGGTTTAAATGAATCTGCATAAAAATTTAGAATTTAGCTAATTATAAAATAACTCTGAATTAAGCTGGCTTTTTGACTCAGTGTTACCTAAATGCTGGAAATAAGAATCCTGAATTGATGTGCGGAGACCTTTCCCAGACTGAGGAAGCTAAAATTTGATAAATAACTAGATGCGGCCAAGATTGAAGAGCCATGGACTAGGAATCAGGAAGCTTCTGTATCTAGTACTAACATTTAAACTCGTTTAGAAAGTCACATCATTTCCCTGAACCTCAGGGTCCTCACTTGTAAAATTAAGATGGTAGATGGATCATCTACATAGGCTATCCTAATTCCATGAGATAAGACACAGCAACCTCCCTTCCCCCAATGCCTTAGAACTCTCTGCCGTTATTTCTGTTTGCAAATTGCGAGTGTAGTCTCTCCATTTAACACCTTGCATGAAGAAGTGGTAGGTTCTGATGCAGCATCGTTGTTGTTGTTAGGGGCCGTCGAGTCAGTTCTGACGCATAGCGACCCTACGTACAGCAGAACGAAACATTGCCTGGTCCTGCGCAATCCTCCCAGTCATCATTATGCTTAAGCCCATTGTTGCAGCCACTGTGTCATTCCATCTCATTGAGGATCTTTCTCTTTTTCGCTGACCCTCTACTTTACCAGGCATGATGTCCTTCTCCATGGACTGATCCCTCCTGACAACATGTCCAAAGTATGTGAGACTTAGTTTCGCCATTCTTGCTTCTAAGTAGCATTCTTCTAAGACAGATTTGTTCAGCAGCATCCTTATGTTCTATTTAATCTGAAAGAAATAGTAGTTAAAGATTCTTCAAAGTGTATCCTACTTTTCATTTCTGCTTATCCCGTTTAAAAAACCAAATCTGGTCCAATGGAACATCAAAGTAGGACCTTGAAAGTTTCAGCATGCATTTAATTAGTTCCTGGGCTACCAAATTCTTTTTACTTATTATTGCTTACCTCCATCTCTTACCTCTAGTTGGTTGTTCTTTAGTTTTTACTTTCTGAAATATTGATTGGTGAACTTTCTAGGTTAGACTCTCCCTTTTAGCATACAATATCCAAAACTACTGTGACAGAAATTAGGAGTTGCTTCAATTACTTGTTCTTTTCCCTTTGCATTGTAAGACAATCATTGTTTTTTTTTTTGCTCAGTCAGCTAAAAATATATTCAGCCACCCAGAATTCTTCTCAGATAGGTTGGCCACCTTATTAATTTCTCACCAAAGGGATGTAAATGAAAGTGAGATACAACTTACGTTGAAATGAATGTGTCTCCTGCCCTTCCTCCTTACTGCTGGCTGGAATGTTGATAAAGTGGCAGATCTTCAGCAATATTTAAAAACATATAGCTGAAGACCATATATAATAATGGCAAAGTCAAAATTTGAAAAGAGCCTGGGTCTCTGATGACTTAATTGAACTGCAGTATCAAGTCTGGGCATTTACTTATGTGGGGAAAAAAAAAAAAAAAAAAAAAAACACACACACACACACACACACAAAAGTTTGTGTGTTTAAGCTACTGTTAATTTGGGTTTTCTGTTACATGTGGGTGAACCTAATCTTCTCGGGAACCATATTTAAAAAAAAAAAGTTCATTTACTTATCCACTTTGATACTTTCCTTTCTAGGCAATGATGTGTTCATCCACAAGAATATAATACAGTTTGGTGGGAAATATTATAAAATATGAAACTTAAATCATGTAAAAATAAAAACAATGTCTGCTCCTTTTCCCCATCCCACCTAATACTTTCACTTGGACCCTGAGAGCCTCTTCCCTTCCCCAGCTAGAAGGATAAGAATTAGAACATTGACAAAGGCTACAAGAAGTATTAAGAAAACAAACAAAAAGAAAAGGAAGAATAAAATAGCCACAAACCAAAGCAGAATTCAAAAATCTTAGAATACACACTGAAATGTTAAATAAACTGGATAAATAGATGGGCAGAGGAGAGAAGTTGTTAAGAGATCACGGGCAAGGGAGAAAGTGCTGGAGAAACTAAGAGCCTCTGCAAAGCTTCAGAAAGCTGTGAGGCTCTTGATTACCAAAAGTCAGTTCTTGCTTGTTGAGTGTCAGGTTTAAATTAAAACTTAATCTGTGCCAGTCCCACATCTCCCTTAAAGGTAATCCTTTTTCTAATGGCCCAGGACAATTGAGAGTCTACAAATTGTTAGTGAGGACTTGGACACTGAGATTTGATTTTTAAGGTGAAAAGAAAATCTTGCATCTGTTCAAATTGGAACAAATGAAAACAGTTTGAAATCACACACTGAGTCAAACTGTGTACAGTTTATAAGGATACAAACAATGTGTTGTAAAATAAAATTAGAAAATAAATGAGGCAAATGGAAAAGAAAGGCAGGAAAATAAAATAGATTCAGAAGAAAGACTA
Source organism: Trichechus manatus latirostris (assembly GCF_000243295.1). Classification (NCBI taxonomy): domain Eukaryota; kingdom Metazoa; phylum Chordata; class Mammalia; order Sirenia; family Trichechidae; genus Trichechus; species Trichechus manatus. The sequence continues at coordinate 216,389 of NW_004444057.1, read as the reverse complement.
ATATACAAAAAATAGATGCCACAAGAACCTATATAGTTTTTTGAGATGAGCCATGGGTTTAACTCTAAGATTATAGTGCTAAAATATAGGGAAAGTTACAATAATTTTGAAATTCAAAGTGTCTGTAACATAAAAGGAGTCCTGGTTGCGCAGTGGTTAAGGGCTCGACTGCTAACCAAAAGGTCGGCAGTTCGAATCCACCAGCCGCTGCTTGGAAACCCTACGGGGCAGTATAGGGCCGCTGTGAGTCGGAATCGACTCGACGGCAATGGTGTTCTTTTTATTTATTTTTTAAATAACATAAAATGTGTCTTGTTGTTTAGAAGTATAAATAATACTGATAGTAAGATCATAGACAAACACCTAAGTACATACTCCTCTCTGAAGCTATCATGTCACGGAAGACATCATCAACACATCTCGATAGTAAACACAGCCATTTTTCTTCTGTTTTTTTTTGTTGTTGTTTTGTTATTACTTGCCGTGTACATGTCCTTAAAAAATGCTTATATTTTTACATGCTGTAACTAAAGAATTTGTCTGAAAACAATTTTGGAAAAGAGGAAGAAAGTAGGTAAGTGGCGTATATGTAACTTCTGATAGCTACTGGAAATAACACAATATAACTTTATATTTTTATGTGCTATAGCATTCTACATTTTAATTCACCAAAAGCGTAGTTTTCAAAATATTAAGTATCAAGTTAAAAAGAAGAGGGATCTTTCTCCTAGCCCTGAGAGTAACACAGTCTGAAATTACTTCTTGCTTTAAACAAATAGGAAACCGGATAAAATGTATGAAACACGTATTTTAATATATTGGACAATAGGCAGCACAGGGCTGTAATCCCTGAAGGAAAGCAAATTTGTTTCCCCTCTGTGAAAAGACCTACTTGAGGTGTTTTTCCATGCTCTCAGTCAGTATTCATTATACCTCTTCTAAACAACTTTCTTCACCAGTATTTTTCTTTCTATGCTTTCCTTCCTAGAATCTGATGTTGCCTTACTAGTTGCAGTCAAGTCGATATCAGAGTAGAACACTTATTTATAGATGTATTTTATGAACTACCTGGGGAAAGATTCTGCGGAAAGATATTTTTTATGTTATGGGCACTCTTGAGTTTTAAAATTGTTTTATTATTGTGTTTTTCCCTTTGTTTTAAGCACTACTATCACTCCAAATGACATGGTCTCATTTAATATGTTGCCTGACTCCTGTATTTACTGTGTTCTGGTACTTAGAAATGACTCGACAGCCGTGGGTTTGGTTTGGCTTGGGTACTTATAAATGGAGGCTACATCAGATTATGATTCTTTTTTTTAAAATAAAAGTAATTCATTATTAGTATTCTGTACTTTCATGAGAAGTCATGAATATCTGACTCTATTCTTTTGTGACATCTGTATCTATTGATGACTATTGCTTACCAAAAACCAAACGGTTACTATTGACTCAATTCCAACTCAAAGCAACCCTATAGGACACAGTAGAACTGTCCTGTACAGTTTCCAAGGAGCATCTGGTGGATTCGAACTGCTGACCTTTTGGTTAGCAGCTGAGATCCATTAATTTCTTAATGGTTCCCAAACAGTGATATTTTAATTCCATGATTTCTTCTTAATTTAGCAGTTGCCCTACTAAAGTTAAGAGATCCTTTCTTTATCAACTATTTGGTTACCTTAGGATGCAGTTCATATTGGAGAGGTAGAATAAATACTTGATAGCCTTCATCAATTTAAAAAATAAGTTGGTTTCCTCGCATGCTCCAAAGTTGACTAATGAGTTTTCTCTTTGTTTTGTTTGTTTTTATTTTTATAATTTTAAATGCTTGTTTTAGAACTATCTCACATGCCAATAATGATAAAAGTCTTATAACTTTGGAAAAAAAAACTACCTCATTTGGGTCTTAATCCTTCTTGGTTGACCAGTTGCTCAGAGAATAAGTAAAGTTAAGATTGTGTTATTTCCAGTAGCTATCAGAAGTTACATATAAGCTACTTACCTACCTTCTTCCTCTCTTTTCCTAAATTGTTTTCAGACAAATTGAAATGCCATTGCTCCTTAATGGTTTCCTCTTTTCTAGGAGACAAGTAAAGGGATAGGAACAAGAATCCTGTGGAAAGAACAGGGTAAGCAGAGCGGTGTGGATTATCTATTAGATAATCAGGAAGATGCCAGATTGCTGGGGGAGGCTGTGGTTAGGCTGCGGTTTGATCATAAATTTTGATTTCCCAGAATGAACCAGTGTAGGAAGGGCCAAAGAGGGGGAACACACCCTGCCTTGGGATGTATTAAAGGTAAAAAAACAGAAACAAAATTCTGTTGCTAAATTCAAGAAGTGATTGCTGGGCAGAAAACTGGAGGCAAAGGGAAGAAAGTTAGAGGCTGGATAGGCCTTAGAATGAAGGGAAGATTAAGGTTAATGGTAATGTCAAAGGGCCTATGATAATTGCTTTAAAAATTTGGAAACTTCAAGGGTCGTTTTTTCTGAGCCATTTATACAAGACTTGAACAGAAAGAAGACTTGGAAGGAAGAAATTCTTAAAATGCTAAAGTGCTCACTCCATGATTTATTCCTGGGGTGACCTAATTTGTTTCAGATTGTGGAGAGGCAGTTGATTATGTATGTTTGATTGCATACTGATTTAAATGCTGAATGTATCTTTATCAGAATAGAACACAGCTTAAAATGGAATTGCCACAATTTTTGCTATTTGGATTACAAAAGAAACTGTTCATTCTAATAGTGCTTAAATTAAGCAATTGTGAATAATAGCCACTTGTCAGAAATTTTAGATGAAAACACCAGGTTGTCATATTCCAGCCTACCTTCTTTATCTTCACCGTTGAGATGCAGAGGCACTGATGCAGAATTATAACCTATAAGTGAAAGAAGCTGTTAGAATTCTGTTTTACAGTTGCTGAGCACTGGTGGTGCAGTGGTTAAGTGCTCAGCTGCTAACCAAAAGGTTGGTGGTTTGAACCACCAACCACTCTGCAAGAGAAAGATGTGGCAGTCTGCTCCTGTAAAGATTTACAGTCTTGGAAACCCTATGGGGCAATTCTACTCTGTCTTATAGGATTGCTGTGAGTCAGAATCAACTTGATGGCAGGGTTTAGTTTTTCTTCTTTTGTTTTGTTTTGTTATTTTGGTTGTAAGTAAAAAAAGGATCATATCTTACTTAGCATATGTTCAGTCATTAATATAAGAAGCACTAATAAGTAAAAAACCAAAAAACCAAAAAAAAGAAAAGAACAAAACCCAAACTGCAAATTCAACAGAGGCCAAAGGAGTAATGCAGTAAATAAGTTTTCTATCAGTGGAGACAGATAACCAAGATAGAGCAAGCAGGGAAAAAAAAACAAAACAAAACTATTAGATAATTAAAAATCATGAAAACGTTTTAAAAGAAATTGTATTTCATTTGAGAATGCTAAATGTGTCTTTATTGATGATAGTGTGTCAAATCCAAGTACTGACAGACGTAGTTTAAGAAATGTCAGGTTTTTTTTTGAACTTTGTATTGTGCTTTAGGTGAAAGTTTACATAGCAAATTAGTTTTCCAGTCAATGAATTTTACATAGATTTTTCCATGATATTAGTTTCAAAGAAATGTCAGTTTTAATTATAAATTTAACAATGTTCTAGCATTAAATGATTTTATGTCCACACAGTCTAGAATACTGCATCTATACAGAAGTGGGTAAAATTGACTCATGAAGAGGATGGATCACCTATTTATAATAATTTTATGCCAAATAGAAGCCCAGAGCTATAATTTTATATTTAGATTTTACCTTATAATTAAAATTTTTACAAAATAGCTTCCCTATCTTATAACAAAGTGAAAGAAATGGCCCTTCTTTTGGAGATAAGTGTGATATTTTTCCAGTTTTCAGGAAATGAATTTTTAATGTCCATATTTCAGTGGCAATGTTTTTTTTTTTTTTTTATTTTTGGTTTATTTACATATTTAACACAAATAACATTAAGCTTTCATCTAACTCCACAGCTATTCTAAGAAAGCCAAGAGTACACTTCCAGTTTTATTGACTCAGTAATGTACTGGACTATACAATAGTAATAGGCCCATAATTATAATGTCATAGATTTTAAAAGTATTGCCGTTAAATGCCATCAAGTCAGTTCTGACTCTTAGTGACCCTATGTACGACAGAACAAAACACTGCCCGGTCCTGAGCCATCCTCACAATCACTGCTATGTTTGGGCCCATTGTTGCAGCCGCTGTGTCAGTCCATCTCATCAACGGTCTTTCTCTTTTTTGCTGAACCTCTACTTAACCAAGCATGATGTCCTTCTTCAGGGACTGGTCCCTCCTGATAATATATCCAAAGTAAGTAAGTATGAGGATGTTGCCATCCTTGCTTTTAAGGAGTATTCTGGCCATATTTCTTCCAAGACAGATTTGTTTTTCTGGAAGTCCATAGTATATTCAGTATTCTTTGTCAACACTGTAATTCAAAGGTGTCAATTTTTCTTCGGTCTTCCTTATTCATTGTCCAGCTTTCACATGTGTGTGAGGCAATTGAAAATACCATGGCTTGGGTCAGGCACACTTTAGTCCTCAACATGACATCTTTGATTTTTAACACTTTAAAGAGGTCTTTTGCAGCAGATTTGCCCAATGCAATATGTCATTTGATTTCTTGACTGCTGCTTCCATGTTGTTTGTGGATCCAAGAAAATGAAATCTTGGACAATTTCAATATTTTCTCTGTTTATTATGATGTTGCTTATTGGTCCAGTTGTGAGGATTTTTGTTTTCTTTATGTTGAGGTGTAATCCATACTGAAGGCTGTAGTCTTTGATCTTCATCAGTAATTGTTTCTTCTTCACTTTCATCAAGCAAGGTTGTGTCATCTATATATCACAGGTCGTTAATGAGTCCTCCTCCAATCTTGATGCCTCTTTCTTCTTTATGTAGTCCAGTGTCTCAAATTATTTGCTCAGCATACAGAATAAATTAGTATGGTGAAAGAATACAACCCTGATGCACACCTTTCCTGATTTTAAACCACATAGTATCCCCTTATTCTTTTTGAATAACTGCCTATTGGTCTATGTACAGGTTCTGCATGAGCAAAATTAACTATACTGGTATTCCCATTCTTCACAATGTTATCCATAATTTATTATGATCTACACAGTTGAATGCCTTTGCATAATCAACAAAACACAGGTAAGCATTCTCTGCTTTCAGTCAAGATCCATCTGACACTGGCAATGACATCCCTTGTTCCAAGTCCTTTTCTGAATCTGGCTTGAATTTCCGGCAATTCCTGTGGATGTGCTGCTGCAACTGCTTTCGAATGATCGTCAGCAAAATTTGACTTGCCTGTGATATTAATGATATTGTTCGATAATTTCCACATTCTGTTAGATCACCTCTCTTTGGAATGGGCACAAATATGGCTCTCTTCTAGTTGACTGGCTAGGTAACTGTCTTCTAAAGTTCTTGGCATAGTGAGTGCCTCCAGTGGTGCGTCCATTGGTTGAAACATCTCAGTTGGTATTCCATCAGTTCCTGGTGCCTTGTTTTTCACCAATGCCTTCTGTACAACTTGGACTTCTTCCTACAGTACTATCGGCTCTTGGTCATATGCTACCTCCTGAAATGGTTGAATATTGAAGGAAGACACAGAGTCACTGTACCAAAAGAATTAGTTGATGTGAAAAGTATTACTAAGCTATAAATTATTGAGATAATACATTGGAACTACTTTTTCCTAGCTAAGTTGTTTAGTTCTGTTATGACAGGAGTATCACAGTGGGTGGCTTGAACAAACAAAAATGTATTTTCTCACAGTTTAGGAGGCTAGAAGTCCGAATTCATGGTGCCAGCCCTAGGGGAAGGCTGTCGCTCTCTTCTATCTAGGGTAAGGTTCTTTTCTCTTTTCAGTTTCTATTCCTAGGTTCCTTGGCAATTATGTGACTTATTTCTATACCTCTTTTTGTGTTTGTTTGCTTGCTTAATCTACTCTTTTATATCTCAAAAGAGATTAAGTTAAAATACACCCTATACTTATACTGCTTCATTAACATAACAAAGAAGACTCCTTCCCAAATGGGATTATAACCACAAGTACAGGGGTTAAGATTTACAGCACATATTTTAAGGGGACATAATTCAGTCCATAACACTAGCTATTTGCATATTTTAAGCACTATTAAATGCTACATTTTTTTCAAGTGAGATGTCTTATATTAATTCTATAAATCTCTCTTGATTTTTTTGCTTCCCTCCTGCCTAATTTGCATTCATTTATTGTAATGTTTGGACTAGCAGTAGATAGGCAGGGAATGATCAAACTTTAGTTCAGTATTTAAAACTGGTAAAAACTACTTAGCAATCCATACAAATACCCCAATTTTATAACTCAGATTGCTACCAGAGAAGTTCGCAGTGGTATCCCACCTAGTGTCACAAAGGAATTCATCATATTCCGTACTCTAAACCTTCTCAACTATTCTTGCTTCTCTTGTGGTGACTGGCTCCATGCTTATTTCACAAACTTGAGGCTGTCAGGAATTTCTTACTTTATCTTACCTTTGCATCAGTTGCTACAGTCTATTGGTTCTATTTTTTTAAATGTAATCTCATTTCTCTCCATGCCTCTCCATCTCTACTGCCACATATCTAGCTCAGGAATTAATCATCTTTCACTTTCCCTTGAAACAATCATCTTACCTTGTCTTTCTGCTTTTAGAATGCGACCATCCAATCTAGGCCCTATACTGTGTCCAGAGTAATCTTTTAAAAAACAATATGGGATCATATCACTTTCTTCCTCAAAATTATTCAGTGGTTACCCACTGCTTACAGGATAAATTTTAAACCCTTTTCCCATAGCATATATGGGAACATATGAGCTCTCTCTGCAGCTTCATTATTAGAACTCCCACCCTTGAATTTTATACACCAAAAATGCTGAACTACTTATAGTGCCCAGGACACCTTACTGTCTTATGCCTCCGAGCCTTTGCTCAGACTGTTGCCATTGCTTGGAGCCCTTCCCCTGCCTGTCTGCTTGAAAAATCTCTACTCTTCCTGCTACCTTCTGGCAAGATACCCGTAACTCCCTCTCTCCTTCCATCATTCAGTGTTATCATCCCAGTGAGTTTCTGAGACCACCGGGATTATTCTTGTCACACTTTTATTTCTATATATTTTATTCCTCACAGGAAGCTCAGGTCTGCAAATGACTTACATATAACTTTATCTGACTCCATTTCCACCCCTATCATTCCCATTTCCTAAACTCTTCTATTATACTCCCTGGAACTTGTGATTTGTCCTTAGTGAAATCTACTCTTCATTAAGCTTCAACCTCTTCATTAAACTCCTTTACCTTCATGCTGTAACCAAAATTTTGATGAACCCTTGTTTTTGTTGTTGAGTATCATTGAGTCAATTCTGATTCACAGTGACCCCATGTGACAGAGTAGAACTGTCCCATAGAGTTTTCTTGGCTGTAATCTTTATAGAAGCAGATTACCAGGCCTTTCTCCTGTAGAGCCACTGTATTACCAGCTAAGCACTTATCCATTGCACCACCTTGGCTTAGCACACTTATTTTTCATGTAACCTTCTCAGGTAGTGACTATTTACTCTCCCATGGTCCTTTTACCTCTGAGCCTGAAATTATATCTGTTTCTTTCTGTTATATGCAGAACATTGTTACTCCCTCCTTCCAAAAAACTTCTAGCATTGAAACTTCTGTCATCAGGCTGTTACTTGCTATCTCCTATTGTTTCTGTTAGCTACATCCGGGTCACTCTCTCTCATTCCTTGACTATAAGTAATAAGTGATATCTCTATCACTTTCTCCAGTACAACAAATATAAAATTTTGATAATTTTAACATCTATATAGATTCAAGTAGATGAACTTTCTAGTCCCCTGCCCAATTTCTTGATTCTTTGAATTTTCTCTATTTACCTATTTTTTCATTCTCAAACAACCAACTCACATGGTCTTACTTTAAATCTTATTATTGCCAACAACTGACTCCATATTCCATAATTTTACTTTCATTTCCTTTCCGACATTTTATTGTAAACTGTTCTCAAAGTTTGAAAGAATTTTATAGTAAACACCTCTATAGAATCACCTGGATTCTATCATTAACATTTTACTGTACTTGCTTTATAACATATCTAGCCATCCCTTTCTCCATCACTAATCCTTCTTGTTTTTGGTGCATTTCAAAGTAGATTGCAAATATCAGTAAACATCACCTTTAATACTTCAGCATGAATATCATTAACTGGAATTCAATATTTGTTTACAGTAATAGTAATTTTAATTGTAATATGTATGTATGTTTGTATAATTATTTGCATGCCTTTATCACTAGATTGTGATTTCCTTGAGGGCATGAACAATGATCCACTTATATTTGTATCCCCAGTGGCTTCCACAGAAGCATTTAGTAGGTGGTAAATAAATGCTAGTTGAATGAATGAGGGTCTGTTCTCATTATTAGTAATACTTAACATAGCCAGTTCAGATAATAAGATTATTCCCACTGGATCACTCAAATGTAGGATTAGGTTACCTCTATAAGTCAAACAGGGAACATTGCCAGAATACCAGGACACTTAGACTGAGTTTATAGACAAGACAGGCTTTTCCTGAACTGCTTTTCTTATATTTCACTACATCCTAAAGAACTGACAAAATTGAAATTTACTGCATGAGCAAAAGGCATAATGCTTAATTTCTTTCTTCAGGAGGGCATGCATATCTCTGTAGTCATATTTATTTTCTATTATGGCTAAGTAGGGGCTAATGTTTTTCTTATTAGTTTAGCACAGTAAGAATTATTATGGATATAATCTCTTAATATAGAATTACTTCCAGAGTACATAGTACTTTAAGCTTAGTTAAACAAAACTACATTGTCTACAGTAGAAAGACATCATTAAGGAATAAAATTTTCATGTTAAATCTTGATTAGATATTTAATAAACTGGATGCAATCCAATTTAACTTTTAGATGTCTGTGTTGATTTCCCATGGTTGCCTGTAGTATAAGATATACCGATGTCATCACGTTAATAAGAAAATTAGGACTGTGTAATATACCATACTCATACTCTCAACAATGTAATTGGATAATTCATCCCTTCTACTGAGTGAATCAGTCAGCATACTTACTGAACAGATGCAAGGAAAGAGAAATGTATGAGATGTTCTGACAGGATGACACCATCCACTATACTAAACAAGAAACGTGTCATAAATGTGAACCTTATATAATAGAATACAACCTTTTAAAACACAAGTGTGATCATAAAACCATCTGTTTCATAATTAACTTGCAAAGTACATCTGGTATTGCTATATTGGCTCACCAAATTGTTCCTAAATGTATTTTAAAAACATAAAGTGAATACAGAGAGTCTATGGATTGACAGGCTGAATGTCCATATGGCTGTCTTTAGTACCTTTACTAATTTCGTCATTGTATTTCTTAATTAAGCTCTCTCAGTCAGCATTTAACTGTAACCATTAAAAACACATGTTGATTAAATGGGTGCTTGAAGGACTCAGGTAAATGGTTGTTTTCAATTTGTCTTTGTAAGCTAAGTATAATTTTATTTTGATTTAATTATTTCTTTCTATTAAAATCAAAGAAAATACAACAGCACTAGAGGCTTAATAATGTATGACTATATTATTAGAGGAAAAAAAACAAGACTTAAAGTGATAATGTAGAACAAGCAGTCTATGGATTCTAACTTTGGAAGATTAAAAAAGGTAGGGAAAAACTTATTTTATACACATAAAACCCAAAATTCCGGCTCATAGTATAACTGTCCTATAGGGTTATACATATAAGACACTCTTAATTTTTATTATCATTAACATCAGATAAGTTGTTATTAATCTCTAATAATAGTAATATTTGAGATGGAAATAATTATTTTCTGGTTGATCAATATTTTACAATAGCCATTTGTCCTCAGGCTGATGAAATTTCTTTTTCCTTGGACTATCTGGAGAAAAACTGAAAAAAAAACTTAATATATTAAAATTGTTTTTATTATTATGTGGACTGCTCTTTTCATTATGACCCTTCTCCTTTGAGGTTGGAATTGCTTCCTTAGTTAGGATTTAAATTTGCATGTGTGTCTCTCTCCTGTCAATATCATCGTTCTCAGTACAATTCTATTCCTTTTCTGTCATGGAGGATAGGAGGGAGTGTTTCCATTTTAATGTTTTAACAATTTTTAAAATCACTAAAATCTTTTCTTATCCAGTGTGGGCAACAATATGGGCAAAATGACAAAGCTCTTGGTAGAAGTACAGTGTTCTAATATTTTTTAGAGATATTTGTTGTTGATGTTGTCAGGTGCCGTTGAGTCGGTTCAGATTCATAGCAACCCTATGTACAACAGAACAAAACACTACCTGGTCCTGCGCCATCCTCACAATTGTTGTTATGCTTGAGCCCATTGTTGGCAGCCACTGTGTCAGTGCATCTCGTTGAGGGTCTTACTCTTTTTCGCTGACTCTCTGCTTTACCAAGCATGATGTCCTTCTCCAGGGACTGGTCCCTCTTGATAACATGTCCAAAGTATGTGAGACGAAGTCTTTCTGTCCTTGCTTCTAAGGAGCGTTCTGGCTGTACTTCTGCCAAGACAGATTGGTTCGTTCTTCTGGCAGTCCATGGTATATTCAGTATTCTTTGCCAACACCATAATTCAAAGGTGTCAGTTCTTCTTTGGTCTTCCTTATTCATTGTCCAGCTTTCGCATGCATGTGAGATGATTGAACACAGCATGGCTTGGCTCAGGCGCACCTTATCCTTAAATTGACATCTTTGTTTTTTAACAACTTAAAGAGGTCTTTGCAGCAGATTTGCCCAATGCAGTGCATCTTTTGATTTCTTGACTCCTGCTTCCATGGGTGTTGATTGTGGATCCAAATAAAATGAAGTCTTTGATAACTTCAATTTCTTCTCCATTTATCATAGTGTTGTTTATTGATAAAGTTGTGAGAATTTTTGTTTTCTTTATGTTGAGGTGTAATTCATACTGAAGGCTGTGGTCTTTGATCTTCATCAGTAAGTGCTTCAAGTCCTCTTCACTTTCAGCAAGCAAGGTTGTATTATCTGCATAACGCAGGTTCTTAATGAGTCTTCCTCCAATCCTGATGCCCCTTTCTTCTTCATATAGTCCAGCTTCTTGAATTATTTCCTCAGCAAACAGGTTGAATAAGTATGGTGAAAGGATACAACCTGACTCACACCTTTCCTGACTTTAAACCACACGGTATACCCTTGTTCTGTTCAAATGACTGCCTCTTGGTGTATGTACAGGTTCCTCATGAGCACAATTAAGTGTTCTGGAATTCCCATTCTTTGCAATGTTATCCATAATTTGTTATGATCCACATAGTTGAATGCCTTTGTATAGTCAATAAAACACAGGTAATCATCTTTTTGATATTTTGTGCTTTCACCAGGATCTATCTGACATCAGCAATTATATCTCTTGTTCCATGTCCTCTTCTGAATCCGGTTGAATTTTTGGCAGTTCCCTGTTGATTTACTGCTGAAACCACTTTTGAATGATTTTCAGCAAAATTTTACTTACGTGTGATATTAATGGTATTGTTCAGTAATGATATTGTTCATGTGCAAAGACCTGGAGTTAGAAAACCAAAAAGGAAGAACACGCTCAGCATTTTTCAGGCTGAAAGAACTAAAGAAAAAATTCAAGCCTTGAGTTGCAATAGTGTAGGATTCTGTGGGCAAAATACTGAATGATGCAGGAAGCATCAAAAGAAGATGGAAGGGATTCAGAGTCACAGTACCAAAAAGAATAGGTTGAAGTTCAGTTGTTTCAGGAGGTAGCACATGATCAAAAATCAGTGGTACTGAAGGAAGAAGTTCAAGCTTCACTGAAGACATTGGCAAAAAACAAGCCTCCAGAAATAGATGGAATACCAGCTGAGATGTTTCAACAAACAGGTGCAGTGCTGGAAGTGGTCACTTGTCTATGCCAAGAAATTTGGAAGACAGCTACCTGGCCAATGGACTGAAAGAAATCCATATTTATGCCTATTCCAAAGAAGAGTGATCCAATAAAATTCAGAAATTATCGAATAAATATCAGAGATATTGAGTGATTTGTGTTAAAATGTAGTATGATTATACTCTGATTCATCAATCTTATTTTCATAATTATAGGTACACTTTGAAGTGTGCACAGATATATACACAAGCATGTTCATTTTGTATTCTTATTTTAAAATTGTGAAAAATTGGAAACAAAACTATTGCTGCCTAATAAAGGATAAATTAAATAAAATATGGTCCATCCAAGCCCATCTTTTGCTAAAACAATTCAAAAACTGTTAATTGCTTATAAATGAATAAAAAGGCCCCCTCCCCACAAAAATACCAAAAAACAAAAACTAAAAATACAGGTAAACACAAATGCTAATATCGATGTGTTTGTGCTTTTAAAAATCTGATGTTTTCTTACTTTGGGCTTGGATAATGGGAGAGTTTATCTTTCAGTGTTATGTAGTTTTGTTATGTGCAAATGTTTTACCATCAGCATGTATTACTCTTGTAAGCTGACAAATTATAAAGATAATGAATCATTTCAGTGATTGCAATGGATATTTGGAGTGATTTTAATTTCTTTATCTCTATTACCACTCATGCCACAATTGTTAACACTTGTGTTTGCTATTTTTAAATCCAACCCTTCCTATAGCATAACTGTTATTCTTTCAATATCAATGTAATATTCTATATAGTAATACAGTTATTGTTCAAAGTTATTGTACTCAATCTGATTTCCATTGCACATTCATTCTAAAAATTTATTTTGGATCCACAATATTTTATTGCTTATAAAAAATAATGCACATGGTTTTGGTGGTCTATTTTTTGTAATTTTTGTAATATGGTTAATTCAGTTACATTCTTAGGATTGTTTCCCCTTCCTACTTTGTCCTAAAATTTCCCCCTGTGGAAACAGTAGAATTAATTTGTCATATAAAAAAATGCCATTTGGTTGATAATACAGACTATCTTACAGAATCTAGATTTTTTTTAAAAAAGCTAATAGACCCCGATGAACTTTATAATAAAAAGTAGGACATGGTTTAAGTGGTACACATACTTCTTATTTTTAAGTAAGTTCCAGTTGAATCCACTATCACTTATCCAAGACAGGAGTCTTGACGTCTATAACTACTCAAAAGAGCACTTTATAATTCTTTAAGGAAATATTTGGAGCAGATGCAATGGGAATTAGCTTTTAAAAGTCAAAATGGAATTTAAAAATAAACCAAGGAACTGTGTAAGCAATAAAAGTATATCATCTGTATCTATCTATCTATCTAATCTCCTGATGATCTGCTCCTGTGAAGATTACAGCCTAGAAAACCCTGTGGAGCAGTTCTTTTCTGTCATATAGGGTCACTATGAGTTGGAATCGACACAAAGACACACAACAATAACAACAATATATCTATTTTTCTATAATAGAATGATTTTTTTTCTCAGTATATTCTGTATATTCTAAAAAATGTAAGGGATGAATGCTATTGATCAAGAAGTGTCAAACTTTGAGAATTTCCGGTTTAAGTTGGATTAAAATATATTTTTCCCTTCTCTCTGAAACAAACTGAAAAATAAGAGAAAGAATAAACAGAAATGGAAAGTTCACCTTTCAAGAAACTAGCTTCTTGTTGTTAGCTGCCACTGTATGGTTGCTGTGAGTTGGAATTGACTCGATGGCAATGGGTTTGGTTTTGGTTTGGTTTAATTTCTATAGGCAACCTTCTATAACTCAGAATCTCAACATATGAGGAAAATCAACTAAGTGCAATGAAAACTGAGCCAAAGTGAGGCAGTATGCTGAAAATGGTTCCATTAAACTTGGACAAAGCATGTTTCTTGTATACACTGAGCGGAAAAACAGTGACACTTTTTGAAGCAACAATATCATTGTGAGTGGTGCTGGTAGAAGGTGCCTCCAATACAGCACTCAGAAAAAGACTGAAGAAAGAAAAAAATGTGTCCATCCTTTTCAAGATTGCTTTGGCTACTAGGGGTCCCTTGCAATTTCATATAAATTATAGGATTAACTTTTCCCTTTCTGCAAGAAGGCTGTTAAAATTTCGATAGGGGTTGCGTTGATTCTGTAGATTGCTTTGTGTAGTATTGACATGTTAACAACATTAAGTCTTCCAATCCATGAACACCAAATGACTTTCCATTTATTTAGATCTTCTTTAATTTCTTTCAACAATGTTTCATAGTTGTCAGTTTCTATAGTCTATTTGATTTACACCCAGCCCAACCCCACCATTCCAGTTTTTAATTGTTCATTCCAAAAAAAGAAAAAAAGATTCCACTGTGTTCAAGCCACTCACTCTTAGAAATTTTGACAGAATATCAGAATATATTGTCACTACTATTAAAGAACTAAAAATCCCATTGTCATTGAATTGATTCTGATTCACAGTGATCCTGTAGAACAGGGTAGAAGTGCCCCCAAAGAATTTCCAAGGCAGTTATCTTTATGGAGGCAGACTGCCACATATTTCTTCTGTGGAGCTGTTGGTGGGTTCAAACCACAAACCTGTCAGTTAGCAGCCAAGTGCTTTACCCACTGCACCACCAGAGCGCCTTATCAAATAACTAAAATTCTTTAAGAAGAGTAATTTGAGGAGACTTTGTTAAGAAGGTGCCATGTAAGTGGACTAAAAAGAATAGGTAAGATTTTGACAGCTGGAGGTTGTGAGGAGAGTCAAAAATTAAGCATAAATGAAGGCACAAATGTGGGATTTCAAGAGAAAGGAGGCAGGAAAAGAAATTGACACTGAGTAATTTTTACCAAGAAATGTGCTAGGCATTATACACACATATTTTATTTAACCTCTTCAACAACAATTTGAGTTAAGTCAGTTCAGTTCATGTGGTCCCCAAGTGCATAGCCTTTTTTGTATAATTGATTCGATGGCGATGGGTTTGGTTTTGATTTAAATATGAGTTCTTATTTGGGGCTTGGAGTCCCTGGGTGATGCTGACGGTTAATGCCCTCTGCTGCTAACCGAAAGGTTGGAAATTCAGATTGGAGGTTGGAGTCCACCCAGAGGTTCCTCAGAAGAAAGGCCTGATGATCTACTTCTGAAAAATCAGCTATTGAAAACCTTACGGAGCACAGTTCTACTCTACACACATGGGGTCACCGTGAGTCAGAATCAACTCCATGACAACTGGTTTTTCACTGGTTTGGGGCTTGAAGGTAGTATAGTTAGGCTATAAGAGAGAGTCTTTAGAGCAAAGGAATGGGAGAAAAGACTGATCATTTTTTGTTACAACCAGTTTTTGAAGGTTTTATCATTGGGCTAACAACTTGGATTTTAGTCTTTTATTGTTGCTAAAGTAATAAGTGATTGAGGTTCATAAAGGAGGGGTGATAGAGTAGGAGAAGGGAGAGTAAAAGGAGCTTATTAAAGTTCTGTAATGTCTAATAGCAATATTTCTATGACATTTAATATTTTACTTTAGAACTAATCAAATATGTCCTGTGAAGCTGTTTAGATAAGGGCATCTCTCCCCTTTTTTTCAGAAAATAAAGGACAGTGATGAATTGTTGGGAGGAAGATAATTTGATAATCTTTTTATGCTAAAGGTTAGTTGTAAAAGATTAACTACATGCTTTATTTATTCATTATGTATGTCTTTTTCAAAAACAAAGGGACTTTAACTTGATGTAGACTCCATGGAGTAGAAGAGGTAGAAGGAATAAATTATTTCAGAATCAGCAGGCTGTGTGGTTAAACCATAGCAGTAACAATCTTATATTTTTAGTATTTTTAATAATTTAATAAAAACAATCTCTATGATCTTCCAGGAATGATTAAAAGCAGAAAAAGTCAAAGATCAAGGATAAAAATCTTTACCTAGTAATAATAATAGTAATGAAAACAACACCAATTTAATAAGTGCAAAACACTTAGTAAATCAAGTGTTCTAAGCACTTGATATGCTTTAACTGATTTTACCCTCAAAATAACACTTTAAGGGAGATGCCATGATTACCTTTAAGAAAGAGAAATTTATCAATAGTTTCAGAAACTACCAGTCTCTTTCTGTGAAGCCAGCATAACCCTAACACCTAAACCAGGCAAAGATATCACCCCCCTAAAAAAAAAGAAAAAGAAAGAAAGAAAATTACACAACAACATCCCTTATGAACACATCAACATCCCTTATGAACATAGATGCAAACATTTTCAACAAAATTCTAGCCAACAGACTTCAGCAACGTATTAAAAAAAAATCATACATCATGATCAACTGGGATCCATACCAGGATTACAAGAGTGGTTCAACACTAGAAAATCAATCAATATAATCCACTACATAAATAAAACAAAGGAAAGGAACCATATGATCATATGTCAATTGATGCATAAAAGGCATTTGATAAAATTCAACACCTTTCCTGATAAAAACTCTCAGCAAAATAGAAGGGACATTTCTCAACATAATTAAAAGCAGGTATGCAAAACCAACAGCCAACGTTATAGTCAACAGAGAAGGCTGAGAGCCTTCCCTTTGAGAATGGGAATGGGACAAGGATACCCATTATCACCACTCTTACTCAGCATTGTACTAGAAGTCCTAGCCAGTGCAATAAGACAAGAAAGAGAAATAAAAGGTATCCAAATGAGAAAGGAAGAAGTAAAACTATCTCTATTTGCACATGATATGATCTTATACATAGAAGACCCTAAAGATTCCACAAGAAAACTGCTGGAACTAATAGAAGAATTTAGCGACATTGCAGGGTACAAGATCAGTACACAAAAATCAGTTGAGTTCCTCTTCACTAACAAAGACTTCTTCCAAAAAGAAATCAAGGAAACAATACCATTTACAATAGCCCCCAAATCGATAAAATACCTAGGAATTAACCTAATGAGGGACATGAAAGACTTATACAATGAAAATTATAAAACACTACTACAAGAGACTAAAAGAGACCTACAAAAATGGAAAGACATCCTGTGCTCATAGATTGGAAGACTTAATATAGTGAAAATGTCAAGTCTACCTAAAGTGGTCTACAGATACAATGCAGTCTGGATACAAATTCCAACAACATTCTTTACTGAAATGAAAAAACTAATGGGCACCTTCATATGGAAAAGAAAGAAACCCCAAATAGCCAAAGCAATGTTGAAGAAAAAGAACAAAGCAGGGGGCCTCACACTCCCCAATATGAAAACATACTATACAGCTGCTGTAATCAGCCTGGTATTGGTTCCACGCATAGACCAGTGGAATAGAATTGAGAACTCTGAATTAAACCCAGCCATCTTTGGACAACCGATTTTCAACAAGGGGTCAAATTCCATTCAGTGAGGCAGAAACAGTCTGTTTAATCCACCTGCAGAAAAATAAAACAGGACCTATACCTCACACCATACACAAAAACTAACTCAAAATGGATCAAAGACCTAAATTTTAAATCTAAAACCATAAAATTCCTGAAAGAAAACATAGGGAGAAAACTGTGGGACCTAATCTTTTGTAAAAATAGGGTAACAAACATAACAACAAATGCACAAATAGACGAAGTCAAAATAGATGAGGTCTCATAAGAATTAAAAAATTATGCTCATCAAAAGGCTATATTAAAAGAGTAGAGACACAACCTACAGACTGCAAAAAATCTTCATAAACAACTTATCCAATAAAGGTCTAGTCTCTGAAATCTAGAGTAAACTTTAACAACTCAACAACAAAAAGACAAACAATCCAATCACAAAATGGGCAAAGGACATAAACAGAACCTTCACCAAAGAGGGCATCCAAGTAGCCGACAAACATATGAAAAGATGTTCACAATCATTAGCCATTAGAGAGATGCAGATCAAAACTACAATGAGATACCACCTTACCCCAGCTAAAATGACACTGATTTAAAAAAAAAAAAGATAACAAATGTTGGCAAGGATGTGGGGAGATTGGAACCCTTATCCATTGCTGGTGGGACTGCAAAATAGTACAACCACTGTAGAAAATGGTATGGCGCTTTCTCAAAAAACTAGAAATAGAACTACCCTATGATCTATTTTTAGGTCTAGATACTAAAAATAATGAGACTAACAGACATATGCACACCTGTGTTTATTGCTGCTTTATTCATAATAGCAAATAAATGGAAACAACTGAAGTGCCCATCAGCGGATGAATGGATAAGCAAATTGTGGTACATAATGCAGTGGAATACCATGCAACCATAAAGAACAAAGATGAGTACATGAAACATAACATGGACGGACCTGGATGGCATAATGCTAAGTGAAATAAGTAAAGCATCTAAGGACAAATATTGTATGATCCTTCTTTTATAAGAAGACAAGAATAGATATACGTATAGAGAAAACAATGTTCATTGGTGGTTACCAGGGAGAGAAAGCAGAGAGGGGAAAGTACAGTTTAGATCGCATAGACTTGTTATTTTTTTTGGTGATGGATTAAGTGGCACCAAATGTGGATGTAGTGAGCACAGCACATCCAAAGTAAAAATGAGCGTTTGAGCACATACGGATGGTTATAGGCATATTGATGTACAGGTAGGTACAGGTGTGTCTATAGGTACGAACTGATAGAAGAATCTATATCTGAGTGCAGGCACATATATTCACTGAAGACACAAATGTGGATACTCTACAGACATAACCAAACACTTTTCAAGATTGGTTTTCTGGGCTTGCTACTCAGTCTACTGGCATAACAGTTCACAAAAATCACGATCTGCATCCTAGTGAAGTGAGTAGCATCTGGGGTCTTAAATGCTTGCAAGTGGCCATCTAAGACACAACTATGGGTCTCTACTCACCAGGAGCAAAACAGTAAGAAGGTAACCAAAAGCTCAGAGAAGAAACAAGTCTACATGAGCCACAGCCTCATTTACAGTGAGACCAGAGGAACTAGATGGTGCCTGGCTACCACCACCACTTACAGTTCTGATCAGGGTCACAGTAGGTACTCTCAGCTAGAACAGGATAAAGATGTGGAGCAGAACTCAAATTCTCCTTTAAAAAAAGACACAAAAAACAAAACTCAGACAAACTGGAACAGCAGAGAACAGAGGACTCTCTGAGACTATTGCCCTGAGACACTCTTTAAGCACGAACCTTGGATTTCCTTTTAGCGAAATAGGATGGCACACAAAATAAAGGATATTACCTGTAAGATTGGACTCTACTGAAAACCATATGTATGAGACCAAAAGGTCAGCAATTATTCAGAAGCAAAGATGAGAAAATAAGGGGGCAGGTAAACTAGAATACTAGAAATAGAACAAACAGAACACAATTAAAGAGAATGTTGACACATTGTAATAAATGTAACTAATGTTACCGAACAATTTGTGCAGAAATTGTCAAATGGGAACCTAACTTGCTGTGTAAACTTTCACCAAAAACTTAATAAAATATTATTAAAAAAAAAAAAAGAGTAAATGTTTCAGACAAATGTATGTACTATTTAGTGAATATATTCCTAAAAATATATTTTTATAGATTTATATTTTCGTGTAGAACAGGTCACACTTCCTCATTTAAAAACATTACATTGAGAATGACAGAATTTATTTTTGCAGATATTGGCTCATTTCTGTGTCACAACACCAGTTAAACTGACAAAACTCCTGAATTTTTTTTCTATCTATCCCTCAAAATTGGCTTTATACTTTAGCCTTGTGTGTTTTCTCATTATTCAAGCAAATTATAGGCTCGGTGAAGGATAAAAAGGCAGTATATTTTCAGGCTTGTAAAATCTTGATAGCAAAACCAGATATGGTTGTACAAAATCATAGTCCAATTCCATATTTTAACATAAATACAAAGATCTTCATTAATGTGTTAGCTAACTGAATCGAAGAGTATATTAAAAATTGGCATATTGTTCTCAAAATTTATCTGAAGAGTGCAAGGAAAATAAGACAAAAACATAATTTCAGGCAAAATTGTACAGTAATTACTCTGAAAGAACTTCTAGATAAAAATAACTAAAAATGCTTGATTAAATGTTGTAAAAAAAAGTTTTAAAATCCATCACCCATCCATCACAAAATAAGGTAGAGTGTAGAGGTGAAAATAAAGGAAAGAAATTATGAAGAAATGTATTGGTAAATATATGGGTAAGTCTAAATAAGCAATGACCATAAAAAACACCGAAATGATGTCTAATTTGTGTGGGCTGTCATGGATTGAATTATGTCCCCCCAAAAATGTGTGTATCAATTTTGCTGGGCCATGATTCCCAGTATTGTGTAATTTTCCTATATGTTGTACATCCTGCCTCTGTGATGTTAATGAGGGTGGATGGGCAGCAGTTGTGTTAGTGAGGCAGGCCTCAATCTACAAGATTGGATTGTATCCTGAGGCAATCTCTTGATATATAAAAGAGAGAAGTGAGCAGAGAGACAGGGGGACCTCATACCACCAAGAAAGCAGTGCCAGGAGCAGAACGTGTCCTTTGGAGGGTCCCTGTGCGGAGAAGCTCCTAGTCCAGGGGAACACTGATGAGTAGGCCGACAGAGGGAGAAAGTCTTCCCCTGGAGCTGATGCCTTGAATTTGGACTTTTAGCCTACTTTACTGTGAAGAAATAAATTTCTCTTTGTTAAAGCCATCCACTTGTGGTATTTCTGTTGTAGCAGCTCTAGATGATTAAGACGGGCTAAATACAAAGATAAAACACTGGACAACAATGACATATAAATTGGCAAAGGATTATCAGAGTTAAATCATTAGAGGTCATATGTTGGTTGAAGGAAGGGTAAACATGATTAAATTTAGATATTGTTAAGTATGCATGTTAAGATGGCTAGTGTAACCACATACACACAGAAAAATCCATAGTGAGTGTATTTTATAAATGTGTAAATGGAAAAAGAACAAAATCTCTCAATCAATCCAAAGTGGACAAGACAGAAGAACTAAAAAAGCAAAACAAATGGCATGATATAAATGGTAATAACAAAGTAAAATATATTATTAAAATAAATGTAAACGGATGAAACTCTCTAGTTGAGAAGAGTGTCACACAGGATTAAATATTTAAGCTTATGTTCTCTATAAGAAACCTCTCTAAAATCATAATGACTAATAAAAGTTGAAAGTAAAAGGATGGAAATGATATGCATACAAATTCTAACCAAAATAAAGCTGAGTAGTCTATGTTAATATCAGAAAAATTAGACTTTGATGCCAAAAGCATTAATATGCATCTAAAGAAAATCACTAGATAATGATTTAAAAAAGTTATACACACTAGGAAAATGCAGCAATTCTAAACTTGTACACACTAAATAACTTAGTCTAAAAATATATAAAGCAAGGCATTATTGAATTATAAGGAGATATTGACAAAACCACCATAATAGTTTGATATTTTAGAATACCTCAGTATTTTAAACCTGGAATACAAAAAAAAAAAAAACAAAAAAAAACAAGACTACAGATAATTTGAACAGTGTATTTATAAAACTATCAGATGATTTTGTGTGAAACATTCAATCCAAGAATTGGAGAATGTACATTCTTCTGCAGTATATGCAGAATATTTACTAAAATAGTTCATGTTTCACATAGGCCGTAAAATATTCCTCACTGAATTTCAGAGCATTGATAGCACCCAAGCTGTAATTTAAACTAAAGTTTTTTAGTAGTGAAGACTAATGAAAATACCACAAACAAATTTTGGGAGGAGTTGCTACTAATGTGGTATTTAAAAAGAATTCTGTAGTCTTAAATATCTACATGGAAACCCTGGTGGCATAGTGGTTAAGTGCTACAACTGCTAACAAAAAGGTCAGCAGTTCGAATCCACTAGGTGCTCCTTGGAAACTCTATGGGTCAGTTCTACTCTGTCCTATAGGGTCGCTATAAGTCAGAATCAACTTGATGGCAATTTTTTTTTTTTTTTTTTTCTTTTAGTATCTACATTAAAAGATAAGATAAACAACATTAATAAGCTAACTATCTTAAGAAGTAATATGAAATGTAAAACTATGATGCTACTGGAGGAAATATCAGGGAATATTTTTGTAACCTTGGATTGGGAAAGAATTTCTTAAACAAGACCCCAAAACAAAAACCACACAGAGAAATTGATACATTTAATTAAATATTTTTGTATATTGGAATAAATATTAAGAGGCAGATCACAGTTTTGAGGTTATGGAAAAGTCACTGTTCAACAAAGACCAATACCTACAATGTACAAGGAAGTAATTAACATCATTAAGAAGATATCATAAAAGCTAATACAAAAAGACAAAATGATACAAAGGCACAATTCAGAGAAGGTAAAAACCAAGTGGCTAATAGGCATATTCAACATCAATGGTAATCAGAACATGCAAATTAAAATGGCATTAAAATACCATTACACATCTGTCAGATTGGCAAAAATTAAAGTCAAATAACATCACCAACCAGTTAGGAGGTAGGGAAATGCATTCTCATGTATAGCTGATGGGAGTTTAAATTTAGACAGTCATTTGTGAGAGTTATATGGTATTAAGTAGACAAAATTACTTATTTTCTATAATGCCTACACTTTTGCATATCACACAACATTTCACTACTGTATATCCCTGAGACACTCTCTCACAGGTATGCAAGGAGGCTAGTATGCAGATATTCATTGCTGCCTTGGGTATTGGATAAGTAGAGGTGTCATGTGCATACTCTGAAATACTATGTATAGTACAGAAGGAATGAACTTTAGACTGTATAGCAACACAGATTATTATCAAGAAACATATTTTAAATGGGAAGAGTAAGAAACAGAACACTTATTGAACAACATCATTTAAAATTATAAGTCATACCCACATACGACCTTTCGTGGTGTAGTGTGTTGTTGTTAGGTGCCATCAAGTCGGTTCCGATTCATAGCAACCCTATGTACAACAAAACTAAACACTGTCCAGTCCTGAGCCATTTTCACAATCATTTCTATGCTTGAACCCATTGTTGCAGCCACTGTGTCAATCCATCTCATTAAGGGTCTTCTTCTTTTTTGCTGACCCTCTACTTTACCAAGCATAATGTCCTCCTCCAGGGACTAGTTCCTCCTGATAACATGTAGAAAGTATGTGAAACGAAGTCTCGCCATTCTTGCTTCTAAGGAGAATTCTGACTGTGTTTCTTCCAAGACAGATTTGTTCATTCTTTTGGCAGTCCTTGGTATGTTCAATATTCTTCGCCAACACCACAGTTCAAAGGCATCAATTCTTCTTCAGTCTTCCTTATTCATTGTCCAGCTTTCCCATGCATATGAGGCAATTGAAAACACCATGGCTTGGGTCAGGTGCATTTTTATCTTCAAGGTGACATCTTTGCTTTTTGATACTTTAAAGAGGTCTTTGCAGCAGATTTGCCCAATGCAATGTGTCGTTTTCCCCCACACATCTGTCATTTTTTTTGTACTGTGGGGGCTTATCTGCTGCTGTGATGCTGGAAGCTATGCCACCAGTATTCAAATACGAGCAGGATCACCTATGCTGGACACGTTTCAGCTGAGCTTCCAGACTAAGACAGACTAGGAAGAAGGAAACAGCAGTCTACTTCTGAAAAGAATTAGCCAGTGAAAACCTTATGAATAGCAGTGGAACATTGTCTGATATAGTGCCAGAAGATAAGCCCCTCAGGTTGGAAGGCACTCAAAAGACACCTGGGAAAGAGCTTCCTCCTCAAAGTAGAGTTGACTGTAATGAAGTGGATGGAGTCAAGCTTTCAGGACCTTTATTTGCTGATGTGGCACAACTCAAACTGAGAAGAAACAGCTGCAAACATCCATTAATAATCAGAATGTGAAATGTAAGAAGTATGAATCTAGTAAAATGGGAAATTGTGAAAAATGAAACGGAACACATAAACATCAATATCCTAGGCATTGGTGAGCTGAAATGGACTGGCATTGGTCACTTCGAATTAGGCAATCATATGGTCTACTATGCTGGAACGACAGCTTGAAGAGGAATGACACTGCATTCATCATCAAAACGAATATTTCAGATGTATCCTGAAGTACAACGCTGTCAGTGATAGGATAATACCCATACACCTACAAGGAAGACAAGTTAATACGACTATTATTCAAATTTTTGAACCAACCACTTAAGGCCAAAGATGAAGAAATTGAAGATTTTTACCAACTTCTGCAGTCTAAAGTTGATCGAACGTGCGATCAGGATGCACTGATAATTACTGGTGATAGGAATGCGAAAGTTGGAAACAAGGAAGAAGAATCGGTAGTTGGAAAATATGGCCTTGGTGATAGAAATGATGCAGGAGATCCCATGATAGAATTTTGTGAGACCAACGTCTTCTTCATCGCAAATACCTTTTTTCACCAACATCAATGGCGACTATACACATGGACCTCGCCAGATGGAATACACGGGAATCAAATCGATTACATCTGTGGAAAGAAACAATGGAAAAGCTCAATACCATCAGTCAGAACAAGGCCAGGGGCCAACTGCAGAACAGACCATCAATTGCTCATAAGTAAGTTCAAGTTGAAACTGAAGAAAATTAGAACAAGTCCAAGAGAGCTAAAGTACGACCTTGAGTGTATCCCACCTGAATTTAGAGACCTTCTCAAGAATAGATTTGACGGGTTGAACACTAATGACTGAAGACCAGATGAGTTGTGGAATGATATCAAGGACATCATACATGAAGAAAGCAAGGGATCATTTAAAAACAGGAAATAAAGAAAGGACGTAAATGGATATCAGAAGAGACTCTAAAACTTGCTTTTGAAAGTCGAATAGCTAAAGCAAATGGAAGAAATGATGAAGTAAAAGAACTGATCAGAAGATTTCAAAGGGCAGCTTCAGAAGACAAAGTAAAGTATTATAATGACATGTGCAAAGACCTGGAGATAAAAAACTAAAGGGGAAGAACACGCTCGCCATTTCTCAAGCTGAAAGAACTGAAAAAAAAAAAAAAATCGAGCCTGGAGTTGCAATACTGAAGGATTCTTCTGGGAAAATATTAAACATCACAGGAAGCATCAAAAGAAGCTGGAAGGAATACACAGAATCACTATACCAAAAAGAATTGGTCAACGTTCAACCATTTCAGGAGGTAGCATATGATCAGGAACCGATGGTACTGAGGGAAGAGGTCCAAGTTGCACTGAAGGCATTGGCGAAAAACAAGGCTCCAGGAATTGATGGAATACCAATTGAGATGTTTCAACAAATAGGTGCAGCACTGGAAGTGCTCACTTGTCTATGCCAAGAAATTTGGAAGACAGCTACCTGGCCAACCGACTGGAAGAGATCCATATTTATGCGTATTCCAAAGAAAGGTGATCCAACAGAATAGGGAAATTATCGAACAATATCATTAATATCACAAGCAAGCAAAATTTTGCTGAAGATCATTCAAAAGCGGCTGCAGCAGTATATTGACGGGGAACTGCCAGAAATTCAAGCCAGATTTAGAAGAGGACGTGGAACCAGGGATATCATTGCTGATGTAAGATGTATACTGGCTGAAAGCAGAGAATACCAGAAAGATGTTTATCTGTGTTTTATTGACTATGCTAAGGCATTTGACTGTGTGGAGCATAATAAATTATGGATAACATTGCAGAGAATGAAAATTCTGGAACACTTAATTGTGCTCATGAGGAATCTGTACATAGATCAACAGGCAGTCGTTCGAACAGAGCAAGGGGATACTGCATGGTTTAAAGTCAGGAGAGTGTGCGTCAGGATTGTATCCTTTCACCATACCTATTCAATCTGCATGTTGAGCAAATAATCTGAGAAGCTGGACTGTATGAAGAAGAACGGGGCATCAGGGTTGGAGAAAGACTTATTAACAACCTGTGTTGTGCAGATTACACAACCTTGCTTGCCAAAAATGAAGAGGACTTGAAGCTCAAAGACCACAGTCTTCAGCATGGATTACACACCAATATAAAGAAAATCCTCACAACTGAACTAATAAGCAACATCGTGATAAATGGAGAAAAAAAGATTGAGGTTGTCAAGGATTTCATTTTATTTGGGTAACAATCAACACCCATGGAAGCAGCAGACAAGAAATCAAAAGACACATTGCATTGGGCAAATCTGTTGCAAAAGGTCTCTTTAAAGTGTTGAAAGGCAAAGGTGTCACCTTGAGGACTAAGGTGTGCCTGACCCAAGCCATGATGTTTTCAATGGCCTCATATGCATGGGAAAGCTGGACAATGAATAAGGAAGACTGAAGAAGAATTGATGCCTTTGAATTGTGGTGTTGGCGAAGAATATTGAATATATCATGGACTGCCAAAAGAACAAACAAATCTGTCTTAGAAGAAGTACAATGGAGAACACTCCCTAGAGGCAAGGATGGTGAGACTACATCTTACATACTTTGGACATGTTATCAGGAGGGATCAGTCCCTGGAGAAGGACATCATGCTGGGTAAAATAGAGGTCAACATAAAAGAGGAAGAATGTCAACAAGATGGACTGACAGTGGCTGCAACAATGGACTCAAGCATAGCAACAATTGTGAGGAATGACACAGGACCTGGCAGTGTTTCATTCTGTGGTGCATGGGGTGGCTATGAGTCGTAACTGACTCCACGGCACCTAACAACAACATACCTCATTTGAATTCTTTACTGCTGTTTCCATGTGGATCCCAGTAAAATGAAATCCTTGAAAACTATAATCTTTTCTCTGTTTATCATTAGTGGTACAGTTGAGAGGATTTTTTTTTTCTTTATGTTTAGGTGTAATCCATACTGGGGGCTGTGGTCTTTGTTCATCATCAGTAAGTATTTCAAGTCCTCTTCACTTTCAGCAAAGAAAGTTGTGTCATCTACATAAGACAGGTTGTTAATGAGTCTTCCTTCAATCCTGTTGTTGTGTTCTTTTTCATATAGTTCAGCTTCTTGGATTATTTGCTCAGCATACAGATTGATAAGGATGGTGAAAGAATACAACCCTGACACACACCTTTCCTGACTTTAAAGCACGTAGTATCCTCTCCTTCTGTCTGAATGACTGCCTCTTGGTCTATGTACAGGTTCCTCATGAGCACATTTAAGTGTTCTGGAATTCCCATTCTTCCCAATGTTATCCACAATTTGTTATGATCCACACAGTCGAATGCCTTAGCATAGTTAGTAAAACACAGATAAACATCTTTCTGGTATTCTCTGCTTTCAGCCAGGATCCATTTGACATTAGTAATGATATTCCTGGTTCCACATCCTCTTTTGAATCTGGCTTGAATTTCTAGCAGTTCCCTGTGGGTGTACTGCTGCAACCGCTTTTGAATGGTCTTCAGCAAAATTTTACTTGCATGTGATATTAATGATATTGTTCGATAATTTCCCTATTCTGTTTGATCACCTTTCTTTGGAATGGGCATAAATAGCTGTCTTCCAAATTTCTTGGCATAGATGAGTGAGCACTTTCAGCACTGCATCCGTTTGTTGAAACATCTCAATGGGTATTCTGTCAATTCCTGGAGACTTGTTTTTTGCCGATGCCTTCAGTGCAGTTTGGACCTCATCCCTCAGTACCATCAGTTCCTGATCATATGCTACCTCCTGAAATGGTTGAACTTCAACCAATTCTTTTTTGTATAGTGACTCTGTGTATTCCTTCCATCTTCTTTTAATGCTTCATGCTTTAATATTTTCCTCGTAGAATCCTTCACTATTGCAACTCTAGGCTTGAATTTTTTCTTCAGTTCTTTCAGCTTGAGAAATGCAGAGCGTGTTCTTCCCTTTTGGTTTTCTATCTCCAGATCTTTACACATGTCTTTATAATTCTTTACTTTGTCTTCTCAAGCCACCCACTGAAATCTCCTATTCAACTCTTTTATTTCATCATTTCTTCCATTTGCTTTATGTTCAAGCGCATATTTCAGAGTCTCTTCTGATATCCATTTAGGACTTTTCTTTCTTTCCTGTCTTTTTAATGTATGCTTTCTTTCTTTTTAATGTATGCTTGCTTTCTTCATGTATGATGTCCTTGATGTCATTCCACAGCTCATCTGGTCTTCAGTCATTAGTGTTCAAACGCGTCAAATATATTCTTGACATGGTCTCTAAATTCAGGTGGGACATACTCAAGGTCGTACTTTGGCTCTTGTGGACTTGTTCTAATTTTCTTCAATTTCAACTTGAACTTGCCTATGAGCAATTGATGGTCTGTTCTTCAGTTGGCCCCTGGACTTGTTTTGACTGATGATATTGAGCTTTTCCATCATCTCTTTCTACAGATGTAGTCGATTTGATGCCTGTGTATTCCATCTGGTGAGGCCCACGGGTATAGTCACTGTTCATGTTGTTGAAAAAAGGTATTTGCAATGAAGAAGTCATTGGTCTCACAAAATTCTATCATGGGATCTCCTGCATCATTTCTATCAACAAGGCCATATTTTCCAACTACCAATTCTTCTTTGTTTCCAACTTTTGCATTCCAATCACTAGTAATTATCAATACATCCTGATTGCATGTTTGATCAATTTCATACTGCAGAAGTTGGTAAAAATCTTCAGTTTGTTCATCTTTGGCCTTGGTGGTTGGTGCATAAATTTGAATAACAGTCGTATTAACTGGTCTTCCTGGTAGGTGTATGGATATTATCCAATCACTGAGAGCATTGTACTTCAGGATAAATCTTGAAATGTTCGTTTTGACAATGAATGCAACGCCATTCCTCTTCAAGTTGTTCCCAGCATAGTAGACCATATGTTTGTCCAATTCAAAGTGACCAGTGCAGTCCATTTCTGCTCACCAATGCCTAGGATATGGATGTTTATGCATTCCATTTCATTTTTGACGATTTCCGATTTTCCTAGAGTCATACTTCGTACATTCCACATTCTGATTATTAATGGCTGTTTGCAGCTGCTTCTTCTCAGTTTAAGTTGTGCCACATCAGCAAATAAAGGTCCTGAAAGCTTTACTCCATCCATATCATTATGGTCGACTCTACTTTGAGGAGGCAGCTCTTCCCCAGGTGTCTTTTGAGTGCCTTCCAACCTGAGGGGCTTATCTTCTGGCACTATATCAGACAATGTTCCACTGCTATTCATAAGGTTTTCACTGGCTAATTCTATTCAGAAGTAGACTGCTGTTTCCTTCTTCCTAGTCTGTCCTAGTCTGGAAGCTCAGCTGAAACCTGTCCACAATAGGTGATCCTGCTGGTGTTTGAATACCGGTTGGCGTAGCTTCCAGTATCACAGCAACACACAAGCTCCCACTGTATGACAAACTGACAGACGTGTGAGTGTGTAGTAGTTAAGGCCTAAAATTAAGGTCCAATTGTATACGCTGCACTGACATCCAGTGAAATTGAGAGGATCTCGAGTGGTGTAACTGCGAGTTCTCTTCCCTATTCTGCTCATGCAAATAAGGTCTCCTAGCCAACCAGCCCGTCTTATAAAACAGATAATGTGCAGCTCCTGCTTTTCCCAGAGTAACAGGTTTCAGTCTCTTGCCAGTTTGTGGAATCATTCAAATTAGCCAGTCACAAGCATCCCACCCTCTTGATACTACAAAGCCTGCTTCCCACACCTCCTACATTTTCTTTCTGTTCCTGAGTGCAATCCGTGTGACCCTGTGTGGTGTTCTCCTCCGCTGGGCTGTTAGGATATGTGACTAATAAATTGCTGTCATTCTTTTCT
Source organism: Trichechus manatus latirostris (assembly GCF_000243295.1). NCBI lineage: Eukaryota > Metazoa > Chordata > Mammalia > Sirenia > Trichechidae > Trichechus > Trichechus manatus. The sequence continues at coordinate 186,642 of NW_004444057.1, read as the reverse complement.
GTCCTGTGTTGGGTGTTGTATATTTGGCCAACACATAACTGTAGAGTAGGAATCTCTCCCTCACCAACAAGTTGAATAGGACATAGTTAAAACACATGGATAAATATATATGCAAATAAACATATGTTAGTTTGATAGAAAGGGAATATGTGAATGGTATTGAGAATAATGGATAAAGCAGAAAGAATGTAACAAGAAATATGAAACCAAAGAAATATTGTAAAGACAAGTGACCATAGTGGAAATGAGCAGTGTTCTATGAACAATTGAATTTAGTTAAAAAGAAACAAAAAGAAAAAAAAAAATGGAATCAGAGCATTGAAAGAACCATGTAAGAAGGAGGAATAAATAAGTATAAACAAAACATCAGAATGGTAAGAAGGAGCATTCGATCCAAATCCTACTTTCACAAATTGAAAGCGGACAGAATTTTTGTCTTCAGTCCCTCCCGCTTTTTCTTCGTCTGGGTAGACAGTAGAGAGGAAGATTAAGGTGATGAATATCTCATTATTTCTGTTGTTGTGTGTACAAGCTGTGCATCTCTTAACAATCATTCCTAGTGATTTTGGCAATCCCTTTACCGTATTGACACTTTGTTGTGTTCGTTTTTAGTCTCATTGGATATAAGTTTGATTGCTTACAAGCTGACTAGAGTGCCTGAGGCTCAGTTCTCTAATTTGTCCCCTAGCTACTGTCTGTCACAATTTTTATGACAAATCTTCTTGAAGTATTATTTGGTATCTTTGGATTATTTCCCTTGAAATAATTTTTATTCGGGATTTACCATTACCAAGAATTGACTAGTTCTGTAATTTTGCTATCAGTTTACTATGTAAGTCTTCCTATCATTTTTCCTACCAAATATTGTTTCTTGAGATATATTTTACATACAGCAAATTATACAAATTTAAGTGTAGAATCATGTATTGTTATTTGTCTTTGAATTATGATACTATTGACTAATGTTATTGAACCACTTGTGTTTAGAATCCTTTAGTGTAATCTTTCATTAACTTATATTTATAATACTGATAACTTGGCATTTCTTCTGAAAATAATAGCTGGAAGCAGAAGTCTGTATTCAAAATATCAACAAGCCAAAAGAAGTAACTCACCTTTTATTTAAAGAAATGCTTTTTATTCCCCTCTTCCCTCTTCAGAAAACAACAAAGCCACAATTTTCAAACAATTTAAGAAAGCTGAGAGTGGACAAAGCTCAAAACTTCCCCTAACCTGACAAATTCTACCACTTTCTCCTTTTCAACTGTTAAATGGAACTTGCTTTGCTTCACATTCTTATTATGATGTAATGTAGGAATAGAATCTACTTTACTCTCAGCTCTGCTTTATTTTACATGGTTCTTAATATTTCTGGCTCAAGTAAAATTCTAGAAAGCCTTTTAAAAAGTACTTACAAATCTTTTCAGGCCCTTGGAATTCATCGCCTTTACAGAGTAAACCACATATTTGAGTGAGATAAAATCTATAAATATTATCCATTATTTAAAATGTAGCACATTTTACTTCTTGGCTGGATTTGTAGAAGTTAATGTTTATAATATCACATTTAATGAAACATTAGCTTTGAGATATGCCTGAAGATATTATCTTCTAATATGGAACCAAGTCCTTTTTTTTTCTTTTTTTACTTCAGTAACAACCATGAATTAGCTGTAGTACTTTAAACCTATTGCTGTCGAGTCGATTCCGACTCATAGTGACCCTATAGGACAGCGTAGAACTGCCCCATAGGGTTTCTGAGGAGCGCCTGGTGGATTTGAACTGCTGACTTTTGGATTAGCAGTTCTTAACCAGTATGCCACCAGGTATAGTACTTCAGGTTGGCCTAATTTTGATATTTCTTTTAAGTTTATAGTCAACTTTCAGTTATCTTACAATTATGTTACTGTTTTTCAAACCTCCGTAATTCATGTAGAATTTTCATGAGTTTTGCCTTGTTCATATACTACCTTTTCCCCTATTATTTTCTTAACATATTCTGTTAAAATGACTCTCTTAAAAAAACAAAACAAAACAAACAAACAAAAAACCCCACATAAATACTCTTTTAGCCTTGTCCTAAATAATGGTATCACAGCTTTGATGTGTTAGTTATATATTTTGACATATATTTAATACATTATCATTAATTAATTAAAATGTTTATCTGTGTACCAACTAAACCATCTCAGGTACTCTCAGTGTTAAGTGTACCAAATTTCGGCAATTGCTATATTATATTATGAGTTAATATGAGGGAATGAAGTTGGGTATATATCCTACCTCTGAATATAGTGCTGTGAAGATCTATAGTCTTGATGTCTGGTAATGGTAGGGATACTGAAACCTGGTAAAATTATCACTGTTGGAATCTTGGATTTCAGTGTATGGGAGTCTCAGGAAAATATAATAAATCACCTTAAATTTCTGTTTAAAAAATCAGTATGTTAGAGTGAAAAACATATTAAGATACTATGGTCTGGACAAATGGGAAAATGACTCAACAAAAATGTGTGTTATCTCTGTGGCACCTGTCTGTCAGTTGTACTGTGGTGGCTTGCATATTGCTATGATGCTGGAAGTATGCCACTGGTGTTTCAAATACTAGCAGGGTCACCCATGTTGGACAGGTTTCATTGGAGCTTTTAGACTAAGACAGACTAGGAAGGAAGATCTGGTGATCTACTACTGAAAATTAGCCAAAGAAAACCTTATGGATAACAACAAAACATTGTCTTATATAGTGCTGGAAGATGACTTCCTCAGGTTGGAAGGCACTCAAAAGATGGCTGAGGAAGAGCTGCCTCCTCAAAGTTGAGTTGATCTTAATGATACAGTTGGAGTAAAGGCTTTGGGACCTTCCTTTCCTGATGTGGCATGACTCAAAATGAGAAGCAACGGCTGTAAACATGCATGCATAGTTTGAACATGGAATGTACGAAGTCTGAATTAAAAAAATTGGAAGTTGTCAGAAATGAAATGGAACATTTGAAGATGGTGTGATGGTTAAGATTGTGTGTCAACTTGGCTGGGCCATGATTCTCCGTGTTTTAATGTAATCACTCCCATGATTGAATATACTGTGAGTAGCCAATCAGATGAAAGGGAGTCTCCTTGGGGGTGTGGCCCGCATCTGTATATAAGCAGACGTTCTGGCTTTTTGCTCTCTCTGGATCCTGCGGCTGCTTCCTGTTGTCTCATCTCCCATTCTTGGGATTTGAGCTGTCAGCTTATCTGCCTAACTTGGGATTCGTCGATCTGCACAGCCTGTGAGTGGGAGCCCTGCTCTCCGACCTTCCGATCTTGGGCTTGCCAGGTTCTGCAGCTGTGTGACTTGGGAGAGGCCTCTACCCTGATCCACGGACTTGGGATGTTCTAGCCTCTACAATCATGTGAGCTGTTTCCTTGATATAATCTCTCTCTCTATATATATTTATACACTTTACTGGTTTTGCTTCTCTAGAGAACCCAGCCTAAGACGGATGGATATTCTAGACATTAACAAGCTGAAATGGATTGGTATTGGCCATTTTGAGTCAGATAATCATGTGGTCTACTATGCCAGGAACTATGAATTGAAGAGGAATGGTATTGCATTCATTGTCAAAAAGAACATTTCAAGATATATCCTGAAGTACATTGCTGTCAGTGATAGGTTAATATTCATATGCCTACAAGGAATATCAGTTGATACAACTATTATTCAAATTTATATACCAATCACAAATGACACAGATGAAAAAACTGAAGATTTTTACTAACTGCTGCAGTCTGAAATTGATTAAACATGCAACCAAAATGCAATGGTAATTACTGATGGTTGGAAACAAAGAAGAAGGATCAGTAGTTGGAAAATATGGCATTGGTGATAGGAACGATGCTGGAGATTGCATAATAGAATTCTGTAAGACCAGTGACTTATTCATTTTTCAATAACACAAACAATAACTACACACTTGAATCTCATCAGATGAACTACACAGGAATAAGATAGAGTACGTCTGTGGAAACAGATAATAGAGAAGCACAATATCATCAGTCCAGAGAAAGCCAAGGGCTGACTAAGGAACAGACCATCAATTGCTCATACGTGAGCTAAAGCTGAAGAAAATCAAAGCCAGTGCATGAGAATGAAAGCACAACCTTGAATACATCCTGCCTGAATTAAGAAATCAAATCAAGAACAGATTTGATGCACCGGACACTAATGACTGAAGTCCAGAAGAGTTGTAGGATGACATCAAGGACATCATCATATATGAAGAAAGTACATGGTCCTTAAAAAGACAGGAAAGAAAGAAAAGACAAAAATGGATGCCAGAAGAGACCCTGAGACTTGTTTTTGAGTGCAGAGTAGCTACAGTGAACAGAAGAAATGAGGAAGTAAAAGATCTGAATAGAAGATTTCAAGGAGCAGCTCAAGAGGACAAGGTAAAGTATTATAATGAAAAGTGCAAGGTTAAGTATTATAATGAAGAACACAATTAGCATTTCTCAAGAACTGATGAGAAAATTCAAGCCTTAAGTTGCAATAGCACTGAAGGATTCTATGAGCAAAAAATTGAATGATGCAGAAGGCATTACAAGAAGATGGAAGGAATACACAGAGTCACTGTAACAAAAAGAATTGGTCAGTGTTCAACCATTACAGGAAGTAGCATATGATCAAGAACCTCTGTGTCTTAGTTATCTAGTGATGCTATAATAGAAATACCACCAAGTGCATGGCTTTAACAGAAATGTATTTTCTCACAGTTTAGGAGGCTAGAAGTCTGAATTCAGAGTGATGGCTCTAGGGGAAGGTTTTCTCTCTGTCAGCTCTGGAGGAAGTTCTTTGTTTCTTCAGCTTGTTTCCTGGTTCCTTGGAGATCTCCATGTGTCTTTGCATATATCTTATCCCATCTCTGCATCTAGCCTGCATTTAATCTCTTTTATGTCTCAAAAGAGATTGACTGAAGATACACCCTACACTAATCCTTCCTCATTAACATAAAAAGACAACCCATTCCCAAATGGGATTATAACCATAGGCATAGAGGTTAGGATTTACAATGCATATTTTGGGGGGACACAATTCAATCCATAACATTCTACACTTTGGCCCCCCAAATTCATGTCCTTACTACATGTAAAACACATTCACCCCATCACATCATCCCGAAAGTCTTAAATCAACTCCAAGTCCAAAATCTCATCTTCTGAATCATCTAAATCAAATATGAGTGAGTTTTAGGCATATTCCATCCTGGGACAAAATTCATCTTCATCTGTGAATCTGTAAAATCTAGAATACAAGTTATCCGTTTCCAAAGTCCGATTGTGGAACAGGCATGAGGTAGACATTTCCATTACAAATGGGAGAAATTGGAGAAAAAGGAAGGATAACAAGTACCAAGCAAGTCCAAAACTGGGCAGAAAAATTTACATTAGCTCTCGATGCTTGAAAATAATCTGTCCTTTGGGACCATCTGGGCAGTGGCCCTGCCCTCCAAACTCTGGGTGTTGGCCATGCCTTCTGGATTCTGGGTGAAGGACCCTCAGCCCTGGGCTTCAGCTCCACCCTCCAGGCCTACTGGGATGGCAACTTTGCTCCCTCGGCTTTGAGCAGCCCCATTCTCCTAGTCCATCTGAGTGGCGAACCCACCCCCTTGGTCCCGGCAGGCCTGTTCTTCTGCTCCTTAGGCATGGCGACCCTGATCCCTCAGCTTTGGGTGGTGGCCAGATCCCCCTGGCACACCTTAATGGTGGCCCCACACTCCAGAACTGAGTTGGTGAAGATCCGACTCTAGGAGGCTGCAGCCCTACCATTTGAGGCCCAGGAGACCGTGGCCCCACCCTTTGAAACTGAGAAGGCCCTGCTTCCCATGCTTCTTCCAACAGTTCTTCTGATCTCCGAGCTGCTCCAGGGGTGACCCTTTTTTTTTCTTGGAGAACACAAATGTAGCTCCTTTGGCCATCTTCCCTCCTCAGCAGCCTGGCTGGAGCTGGGGGCCTGGAAGAAGACCTCTGCTTACCTCAGCCTGGCCAATGAGGCTGGATGCAGCCACCTGGGGCCCCTGCAGTCCCCACAGCCAGAGCCTGATGGCTTCAGTCCTTGTGCCAAGTCTCCTAGGAGCCCCCGATCTGGGTGGCCCCTCTCATCTACCCCATCCTTCTCTATCCAGGACCACTTCTGGGTGCTTGTCGTCCTGCTGTTTCCATTCACAGATCTCAGGGGGTGGGCAGCCTTATGAGAAAAGAGCCATGTGGGTCCGAGGAGGAGTGACGGGCCTCCTGGCTGTGACTCACAGATGTGACTTTTTTAGACCCAGGCCTCCCAGTCTGGGTGATGATCCTCAGGCCCAGCCTCTTTGTGGGCCATCCTGGAAGTGAGGGCCCTAAGAATGGCAAGCAGGAGACTCTGCAGGCTAAGTGTGTGAGTGTGTGTGAGTGAGTATGTGTGTAAGTGTATGTGAGTGTGTGGGTGTGTGGGTGTGGTGGAGATGGAGTTGTTTGCAGTGTGAGCTCCCTGTATAAGGAGCTGCTTGAGGCCTTCCCTCCAGGAGAAATGTGAGCAGAGCTCAGGGGTACCTGCCTTCAGCACTCACAGACACCCCGCCCCCTCACCTTGCAGGGAAGTCCCACCCCCTACATAGGAGTCCAGGACCTTGGCTCTGGACTTGGCTGTGGTCTCTTGGCTCAAAGGGATTGGCTAGGGGAGGGGCAGGGACAGTTGTTAGTATCATGTTCCTGCCCCCTGCTTTTCTTACCATTTTGGCATTGGGCAGTTCCAGTACTTCTGCTTGTCCTCCTCTGCTTTCTTCCCCCTCTGGGCCCTGGATGCCTGGGACTTGCAGTGCACTTTATTTATTTGCAGTCTGTTTTCCAGGGGTTTTCCTTTGTGTGATTAATTCTGTACTAGGTCAGCACAACCCAATCAGAGAAACATTCTCGTTTCTGCTATTGCCAAATTTTGTTGACTCTTTCAGTTTAAAATAAATAAATAAAAAGTAAAAAAAAAAAAAAGTATTGCATTGGGCAAATCTGAGGCAAAGACCTCTTTAAAATCTTAAAAAGCAAAGATGTCGCTTGGATGACTGAGTTTCATCTGCCCCAACCTGTGGTATTTTCAGTTTCCTCAATGCCTGAGAAAGCTGAACAACAAAAGTGAAGACTGAAGAACTGACACATTCAAATTGTGGTGTTGGCAAAGAATACTGAATATACCACGTACTGCCAGAAGAATAAACAAATCTGTCTGAAAGGAAGTACAGCCAGAATGTTCCTTAGAAGAGAGGATGACGAGACTTCCTCTGGCTTACTTTGGTGATGTTATAAGGAGGGACTAATGGCTGGAATAGGATATCATACTTGGTAAAGCAGAGGGTCATTAAATAAAAAGAAGACCCTCAAAGAGATGGATTGATGCGGTGGCTACAACAATGGGTTCAAACATAGCAACAATTGTGAGAGTGGCGCAGGACCTGGCAACATTTGATTGTATTATACATAAGATCGCTAAGAGTTAGAGCCAAACAACAAAAGGCACCAAACAAAAAAACTAACAACATCTCTGTGGAAATACTAAATATAAAATGTTACCTGCTAAAACTAGTGGAATATTTAACTATTTGTGGACAGAGATAGAAATCAGAAAGAAGATGAAGCTTCTCAAAATGGGAAAGAAGGCCATTCGGACATTGCTAAGTAGACCAAAGATCATCATGGGATTAATTTTAGAATTAATGTTTACTGTTATTGGGCACATTAGTTTTAATAAAGAATTCTGTTTCAATATAATAAGCTTGAGTTTAGTAGAAAAACTTGCTATGATCTTTGTTATAGGGTATTTATGTATCTGGTATAAATTGCTAATGGTAATTACTTGAAGAATCAGCAGAATTCAAGATCAAAATTTTACAGCAGTTTTGCTCAATTAAATGAGTGACTTCCTTCTGCAACTGAGGAATTTATTTTTTTGCTTTTAGTCTAATTAAAAGTAAAATAAAATGAGGATATTATGTTTAACAAAGGTTATTAGAATGAGATTTTAAATGGTATGGTCATGCTCTTTATTCAAACAGTGTAGGTCTGTGACTAAGATTGTGGCCTTATGAGTCACAGGCCTGGGAAAAGTCCAGGTTCTGCCACGAACCAGGTCAAGAAATCCTTTCTAAGATTCCATTTTCTCATCTATAAGATGAAGATAACTTGGTTGTAGGGAGTAAGTGAGGTAATTCTCGTGAAGTGCTTGTCATAGTGCTTAGGACACAGTAATCATTCCATAAATATCAGCTATCATTTTAAATAATAATAATATAATAATAAGGAGTGTAAATGAAGTAAACTAAAACTGATTACATGAGTCAAGGAAATGTAAGTAATTATCGAAGGAGGGATTCCTAGTTGAGATTAACATTACCATAATGAAAAAAAATCATTAGTGATGTGTCTAAAGCATTCAATTATCATATAAACAATCTCTTTTACTGGGGAATCAAGGGCTAACTGTCAGAACTCTGAAAGCCAAATGATGATGCTGTAATTTCTGTAACTTATCCACTTCTTTTGATAATTGTTCATAAGAGGTAAAAATGAGTTTTTTATTTTCAGATTGATGCCATGAGTTTCTTTAGGTGACAATCCAGTGACATTTTGAGTTGCAATGGTCAATTAAATTCAGCTATAAAGTGATGATTCGCTGCACTCTTACTTGTTCATTCTTGACCTATTCTTATTGCATAATATGTACCATCATATCTGCTGCCTCACACCTCTCCTCAAATTTATAGCTGCTCTGAACTGTCCCAAATCTCAGAGAAAAAAATGTATTTAATTTCTACATCCACCCATTTTTCTGAGGAATTTTAAGAAACAGAGATATGAAAAATGAAAACAAATAACCACACATATGGACAATATGCAAGGCCAAGGAATAGATGGTAATTGAGAACATAGACTGCCTTTTATAGGCTTTCCAGATGGTAACATCTCTATTATTATTCAGCTGCTACAGAGAAACTGTCGTGATTGTAGGAAATAAGCTTTGTGATTGTGTGTCTCCTCCCTTTGTTTTCTCCTTTTGTGTTGCTCTTTTGTAAGTTTATAAAGTCTGTCTGGCTTTTAGGACAGTGATCATTGTAATATTCACTGCTTTGATGAGTAAAAAATTATATTTAAAATTTTTCAGCTTTTCTTTTTCCTCCATTTATATATCTATTGTCAAAAATAAAATTCCATCTTTTCAAGCACTCTTGGTTTCCAGATATGTGTTTGTGAGCTACTGGAACAATACAATGCAAGCTTAGACCATGAAGCAAATTATCTCCCAATTGTATAATAAATTATGTTGTTGTTGTTAGCTGTCATTCATTCAGTCCCTGATTTGCGGTGACCCCATGAACAATGAGGTTGGATTGTTATGATCCATAGAGTTTTCATTGGCTGATTTTTTGGAAGTAGATTGCCAGTTGTTTCTTCCTAATATGTCTTAATTTGAAAGCTCTGCTGAAACCTGCATCATAGCAACAGGCAAGCCTCCACTGACAGAGGAGTAGTGGCTGCACATGAGGTGCACTGGCCCGGAATAGAACTGGGTCTCCTGCATGGAAGTTGAGAACTCTACCACTGAGACAGCAATGCCCCCTAAAGAAAATTATAGAGGGATGATAAAACAAAGACAAAAGCAGGCAAGCAAGCAGGCAAGCAAGCAAAAAAACAAACATCAATGTGAATGGCACAGCTTGTTTATTTGTTATGGCAAAATATTCCAACCAATAACAAATACTTGAGACATATAAATATTTACTTTCTCAGTATGTGCTTTTTCTTTTTTTGGATTTCAAAAATCAGGAATATTTCAAACTTATTTTCTTTTTACTACATTGATGGTAAAGAAAACTTGAAGTATAATTCTATTAAAATATAAGTTTTCAAACTATAAGTTCAGTAATATTGTTAGCATTGACATCTTCCTGTTATGTAATACTTGATTTTGTAATACACCATTTTTATGAATAAAACAATGTAATTTAATACATATCGAGAGAAACAATTTGCCTGATAAACTGCTCTTAAATTATGCTTTTAAACACTGTTCATTCATTATTCAAAACTCTATTATAATAACTGCTGTGATAGTAATGACATTCATTTTTTTCCCCTACACTTCTGCAATCATCTAAAGAAAGCATTTAAGGTGAATTGACTACAAGTAGCATAACTGTGTTTATATAAATACCTGCATTGTAATTAAGCTGATCTAAGGACCATAAGAACAATAGGTTCTGGCAGGAAGGGATGCAGCTAAATTTCTTTCCTTCAGTTACATTTTGTATTTTAATGAGACCAAGCATTATCCCAAAAGTTTATATATCTCTAGAATGATATTTACCAAATATACCATTTGGCAATGAAAAAACACCAATATTAAAAGAGAATCTGTTTTTCATTCATTCATTCATTCATTCAGTCTTTGATTAATAATTCACTTATTGAGCTCCTAATATGAACAAGCACCGTGTTAAGTGATAAAGGTAGTGTGAGGAAGACACAGCCTATGCCCTCAAAAAGCTCTTAGTTCAAGAGAAGAGACGGATAGATTAACAGAGGTAGTAATGATGGAGTGTGAGAAGAGCTTTGATAGAGCCATGTCCAAGATGCTATGGGATCATAGGGAGGGAGGGCTAGAGCAGCCTAGAAGGCTTCCTGAAGGAGGTGTTGATTGATTGAGTGTAGTTAGCCAGACAATTAAAAGGAGGCAAAAACATTTACAACATGTACAAAGGTGTGAATGTAAGAGAGGGCATGATATGCTAAACAAAAGTTTTCTCTCAAAGTGGAGAGATGGTTAGACACATAAACATGGAAGCTGAGGTTCAGAGAGATTGTTGTTGTTAGATGCCCTTGAGTCAGTTCTGATCATCACAACCCTATGTGATAGAATAGGACTGTCCCATAGGGTTTTCTAGGCTGTAATCTTTGCAGGAGCAGATCGCCAGGTCTTTCTCCTGCAGAGCCACTGGGTGGGTTTGAACTGCCAACTTACCGGATGGCAGCCAAGTGCTTAACTGTTGTGCCACCAGGACTTAATTAAGGTCGTAAAGCTAGTTAATGGGAGAGAAAGGACTAGAACAAAGTATTTTTTTGTTTGTTTGTTTTGTTTTGATTTTTAATCAGTTACCTTGGGACAAGAAGTCTTTAATTCAATTTCTACTTGTGGATTTCGAATTCCACAGTTCCAAAAAGCATAGCGAAATCACTTAGTTGAGAAGTACAGTATGCTTACTATGTCTTGGTTCAGTCTTTTGGACCACTATCTTTAGACTCTTCTCACCAACATCCAGTTTTAAGTGAAACATCTTCTGTATAAGACCATGACTGAATTCTGCAGAATGGCCAACAAAAGTGACTTGTTTGGGTTGGGGAGATGGGATGGGAATGGAACAGGGGAGAGGTAAGTGTAAGGCTAGCTGGTGTTTAACGCTATATGTAAGAAAATGTTAGGTCACAGAAGTGTTTGCCTAGGTTAAAGTGATTTCTTCTGTATCTTGTGCTTCGGTAAAAAAGGACTTAAAATTTCTTAATACAGATGTTGACAATGACAGTACTCCTAACAGAGTGTCAGTGCTACCAATTAATTAACTTTTAATGCTGAGTTGTTCTCATCTTAGACCTGAAGATACCTAGTATGTTTTTAGAGAATTGGAAAAACTGGTGCTGCTCTATAACATACGTCGTACTCTTAAGGACGAAATATGGCAAATAATACAGATATTAGTTTGGGAAGATGTCAGTTTGGGCAGAACATTAAGTATGAACTAGAGTAGGATATTAAGTGTCTTCAAATTCAAGTTACATTAATTTATATCATGAAAGTTCCAAAGTGATATATCTAACCTCAATATGTATTTATTCATTAAACAGTTTTGAGTGACAACTATATACAAGGCTTTTAGGTTCTGGAGAAACAAAGATTAAAACCATTTCTGATTTTAAGGAGCTTACTGTAGAATGAAGGATGCTTATCATAATATTAATTATCGTTGTAGGAGTTCAATAACTAGAAAAGTTAACTGTGCCTCTTCTTATAATAAACTCTATGATTTTTAAAAACTGTTTATTGACATACTGATATATCAGTGAAGATTTAAGGTGAAACTCTTCAGTTAAACAAAACTGTTTTTGTTTGTTTATTGGCTGTCTATTATGTGTGCCAAGCAAGTGTTCTTTGAGACACTAGAGATGCCACATGAATAAGAATTATTTCTTGCTTTCAAGAAACATTTAATCAGGTGTAGTATGTTATAGAGATGAATGCTGTTTGTAAAATGCATTAACAAGTGAATCCAAACTTATAAAACAGGCAGAGAAAGGAAGAAAATGCTATGCACAGTATTGCTTTTCTGTTCCCTATACTTTTATCAACTTTTTAGTACTTTTTGGTCTTCTTTGGTGTTTGTGTGAGTTTGGATTTGTTTTGTTTAGATTAGTATACTGGTTAAGGTTCTTTGGTGGTAACCAACAGAAACTGTTTTTGATTAACTTAAGCAAAAGGAAAAAAAAAACCGAAGATTTATAGGAATAATAATGGCTACCTCATAATATAAAATGATAGGTTCAATAACAAACTCAGGAAAGAACAGAAACCTGCTGTAGCTCCAGAGATCTCGACAGCGAGAACTTAACGGCAGTTCGCATCAGAAATAACTCAATTACATCTGTCTTCTATTTTCATGGGTCCCTCCATTCAATATTCAGATTCCTGTGACAGAGAACCTGATGGCTCTAGTGTGAATCATGTGTTCATGCATTGGATAGGAAGAGAATAAACCCCGTGATTTATGATTGTATTAGAACCACACAGAATAGAGAAGAAATGATTCTCCAAGGGAAGAGTGGGATTACTATTACCAAAATATAGGAGAAATGATACTGTGTAGGTGAGAACAATGTTTCTCAAAGTTGAGAAATGCATGCATGACCTCTTTAAAATGAAAAAGAAATGATCACAACCTTGCCAATGTAGCTTTTAAATTATTTTTACTCATCACTATGATCGATATTTAAAAAATGTTCAAGTATTTTGTGTTTATTATTAACTATAGTACGTACTTTTATGAGGTAGTTGAAGGGGGAATAGAAAAACGATGATTAATTTTGTTTCTTGGTTTAAAATAACATTAAAAATTACATCTAATAGTACAGTTCATACCGCATTTGTTTTATCCTGCCCTATGTGTGTCAACTGGTGGCTGGGGTGGGCTCAGTTCACCATAATCTCCGTATAACCCCCTCCCACAATCTTATAATTCAAAATAATCTTATAATTCAAATGCAAACAAAACTGAAAAAGAACATAAATTTTATTTGAAAACTTGTTTTGTTGTGACAGATGATGTTGTTTGCTGAAACTGAATAATTGTTCAAAATATAAAGACGGAACCAACTGCTACAAGGGGGATTCTTTTCAGTTTGGCATTGCCTATACCACCATATGCTCAGAAATAACTAAATTTTTCCTCCACATTTCTTCATCAAAACAGCATTATAACCTTTGTTTTTGGAGTGCTCACTAATACCATCTGAAGCACCTTTGGCCTAAAACATTATTAGTATATTAAGTTCACACCTGTGTTTTTGTTATGAGACTAAACAATTAAAATGAACTATTTGGTTTCAATAAAATAGTAAAGACAAATATAACAGGTGTCAGTTTGTCGTACTGTGGTGGCTTGTGTGTTGCTGTGTTGCTGGAAGCTATGCCATCAGTATTTCAGATACCAACAGGCTTACCCATGGTGGACAGGTTTCAGTGGAATTTCCAGTCTAAGACAGACTAGGAAGAAGGACCTGGCAGTGTACTTCTGAAAAAGTTGGCCAATGAAAACCTTATGAGTAGCAGCAGAACATTGTCTGGCATAGTGCTGGAAGATGAGCCCCTCAGATTGGAAGAAGGCACTCAAAATACTACTGGGGAAAAGCTGCATTCTCAAAGCAGAGTCAGCCTTAATGAATTGGATGGAGTTAAGCTTTCGGGACCTTCATCTGCTGTGGTGGCACGATTCAAAATGAGAAGAAACGGGTGCAAACATCCATTAATAATCAGAGCATGGAATGTATGAAGTATGAAGCTAGGAAAACTGGAAGTCATCAAAAATGAAAAGGAACACATAAAATTGATATCCCAGGCATTAGTGAGCCGAAATGGATTGGTCTACTGTGCTGTGAATGACACCTTGAAGAGGAATGGCGTTGCATTCATCATTGAAAGAACATTTCAAGATCTATCCTGAAGTACAATGTTGTCAGTGACAGGATAATATCCATACGCCTACAAGGGAGACCACTTAATACGACAATTATTCAAATTTATGCACCAACCACTAAGACCAAGGATGAGGAAATCGAAATTTTTTATCAACTTCTGCCATCTGAAATTGATCAATCATGCAATCAAGATGCATTGATAATTACTGGCGATTGGAATGCAAAAATTGGAAACGAAGGATTGGTAATTGCAAAATATGGCCTTAGTGAAAGAAATGACGGTGGAGATCGCATGATAGACTTTTGCAAGGCCAACAGCTTCTTCATTGCAAATACCTTTTTCAACAACATCAACACTTGGACATCATCAGATGGAATACACAGGAATCAAATCGACTACATCTGTAGAAAGAGATCACGGAAAAGCTCAACATCATCAATCAGAACAAGGCCGGGGCTGACTGCAGAACAGACTATCAATTACTCATATGCAAGTTCAAGTTGAAGCTGAAGAAAATTAGAGCAACTCCAGGAGAGCCAAAGTACGAAGTTGAGTATATCCCACCTAAATTTAGAGACCATAACAATATTAGATTTGATGCATTGAACACTAATGACCAAAGACCAGATGAGTTGTGGAATGACATCAAGGACATCATTCAAGAAGAAAGAAAGAGGCATTAAAAAGACAGGAAAGAAAGAAAAGATAAAAATGGATGTCAGAAGAGACTCTGAAACCTGCTTCTGAACACAGAGTAGCTAAAGGAAAGGAAGAAATGATAAAGTAAAAGAGCTGAACAGAAGATTTCAAAGGATGACTCGAGAACACAAAGTAAAGTATTACAATGAAATATGCGAAGACCTGGAGTTAGAAAACCAAAAGGGAAGAATACACTCAACATTTCTCAGGCTGAAAGAACTGAATAGAAGATTCAGGCCTCCAGTTGCAATATTGAAGGATTCTATCAGCAAAATATTGAATGACACAGCAAGCATCAGAAGAAGTTGGAGGGAATACAGAGTCACTGTATCAAAAACAACTGGTCGACATTCAGCTATTTCAGGAGATAGCCTATGATCAAGACTGATGGTACTCTAGGAAGAAGTCCAAGCTGCACTGAAGGCATTGGCAAAAAACAAGGCTCCAGGATTTGTTGGAATACCAACGAGATGTTTCAACAAACAGATGCAGTGCTGGAGGTGCTCACTGCCAGAAATTCAAGCCAGATTCAGAGGAGATCATGGAATGAGGGATATCATTTCTGATGTTAGATGGATCTTGGCTGAAAGCAGAGAATACCAGAAAGATATTTACCTGTGTTTTATTGACTATGCAAAGGCATTGGACTGTGTGGATCCTAACAAATTATGGACAACATTGTGAAGAGTCGGAATTCCAGAACACTTAGTTGTGCTCATGAGGAACCTGTACATAGATCAAGAGGCAGTTGTTCGAACAGAACAAGGGGATATTGCGTGTGTCAAGGTTACATCCTTTCACCATACTTATTCAATCCGTACACTGATCAAATAATCCGAGAAGCTGGACTATATGAAAAAGAATGTGGCATCAAGATTGAAGGAAGACTCATTAACAGTTGTGATGTGCAGATGACACAACCTTTCTTGCTGAAAGTGAAGAGGATTTGCAGCACTTATAATGAAGATTAAACACTACAGCCTTCAGTACGGATTATACCTCAACATAAAGAAAACAAAAATCCTCACAACTTTACCAATAAGCAACATCATGATAAACAGTAAAAAGATTGGAGTTTGTCAAGGGTTTCGTTTTACTTGGATCCACAATCAACACCTATGGAAGCAGCAGTCCAGAAATTGGATGACATATTGCACTGAGCAAATCTGCAAAATACCTCTTTAAAATTTAAAAAAGCAGATATCACTTTGGAGACTAGGGTGTGCCTGGCCTAAAACATGGTATTTTCTCCTCTTTTTTTGAAAGATTTTTTTTTTTTTT
>NW_004444057.1:162843-170314 GCF_000243295.1 Trichechus manatus latirostris | reverse complement strand
TACCATGGACTGTCAGAAGAATGAACAAATCTGTCTTTGAAGACATATAGCTGTAATGCTCCTTGGAAGTGAGGATGGTGAGACTTGTCTCATGTGCTTTGGCTATGTTATCAGGAGAGACCATTCCCTGGAGTAGGTAAAGTAGAGGGTCAGCAATAAAGAGAAAGACCCTCAGTGAGAGAGATTGACACAGTAGACTGCAACAATGGGCTCAAGCATAACAATGATAGTGAGGATGGCGTGGGACTGTGCATTGTTTCGTTCCGTTGTACATGGTGTCGCTATGAATTGGAACCAACTTGGTGGTACCTAACAACAACAACAACATTTATTGAGCTGAATAATAAAAGCATTGCTTCTCAAAATAAAATGAGTAAACTTTCACTCATTTGCAAGATAAAATAGTTATCTTGCGATTTTACCTGTAGTAGAGCCTGTATCACACTTGTAGGATACTCAAACAAGTGTGGTTAATGAAAATTATTTTAAAATTGAACTTGTATAAACTAGTATTTGAACCAAGATGATAGAACGCTCAGTTCCTTAATATACTATCCCTTTTACAAGGTTGTTGATTGGGGAAGAATGGAAAAATGTTGACTAATTTTTGTTTCTAAAACAGCATGAAGAACTGTCTTTAACACCACAGTAATACTAGCTTTTCTTTGGTGCCATTGGTTTTTGTTGATGATGGGGGAGTATGTTCCCCCATATTCTCCATTGTCTTCCCCCCAGGCCACTCCGAATGCATAAGTTTAAACAAAAATATCATACTTACTATGCAAATGTAGCTTCAAGACAAGTCCTCTAACTATACCCTACCATTTTGCAATTATTTACATTTAGAATATCTGGAACTGCTATGTATGGATGCTGGCACATTGTAGACCCTGAAAAAAAGCTTGTTGGATGGATTTGACACAGGAGGAGACCCACAGACCTAGAAAATAATTCATGTTGTTGTAAAAATTGGCCTGTTAGCATGTTGATATATTTTAATTTGAAGACATATAATACATATACATGAAAAAAAGAATGTTTAATAGATTTTGAAAGGAATTTGAGCTCTGCAAGCATGAAGTAAACTCTATTTGTAGGGTAAATACAATAAATATAAAAGTGAATTTATTTAGAAGCTATTAGGGAGATTCAGGGTTTAAAACCTCCAATTTAATGAAATGGCAGAAAAATAACTTCATTTACTCTCACTTGGACAGGAATTTGTACTGATTATCTCAAGTCAGAGCTAATAATCCCAATCTGCCAAAGGTCAGTTTTTACATGAAGGTTTTATAGTTGGAAAGGCATTTATTTAATGATTTTTCTACCCAACTAGATTAAATAAACATTTACTGAATATTGCACAGCTTTGTGCAAGGTACTGTCAGGGAGACAAAGATGAATAAAATGTGGGAGCTGCAGATGAGACACGTACACATCATCATGATGAATTTCTGTAGTGCACATTCGATTTGAGAACTAGTCTAGTGTAATGATGAGCAAAATTCTCTATAGGAGCACAGATGGAGAGTGACTGTTGCTTTCCTCAGGTGCTGGGAATACAGGGGAAGAAATAGATACCAATCTTTGCCCTTAGAGTGCTTGGCTGTTAGGTGGCAGAAACAGAATTTGACAAGTAATTATGCAAATAGTTAATCACACATACCATGAGCACTGCAAAGGAGAAACATGAGAGGCCAGGAGAGTTTGAAACAGACAGAGTCTGACCTACTTTGGGTTTTCAGCAAAGGCTCTCCTCAGGAGGTGGACTCAGAGCAGAGATCTGAATCAGTTGGTGAGGTGGAGATGGCAAGGAATTAGTTTATGGCATCGATGAGGAGGCTGATGATAGGAAGAGAAGCATCTTGGCAATGGATACATCAAGAAAAGTAGAGGCTTGCAGTGTGGGTCTAAGTGGCAATGTAATTGTTATAGCAGAGCACCAGTTGAGGGGGCCAATGGGAAAGAGTATAGGAGCAGTTGGGGTCAGATTAGACTAAGGAGTTGAATATCTTCCTTGAACACTTACCAAGGTACCTGGACTTTATTTTATAGACTTTTTGGAACTACTAAAGCCATTTGAGTAGGTGATATAACTAGAAGCAGGACATGGAAAGATTATTCTTGTAGCAATGTGGACAGTGTATTTGTCCAGGGATGAATCAAAGAGAAGCTGCAGTGAAGGCTGTTACTGGACGTAAACCAAAACCAAAACAAAACAAAAATAAAAAAACCAAACCCATTGCCGAGGAGTCAATTCAGACTCATAGTGACTCTATAGGACAGAGTAGAACTGCCCATAGGGTTACTGGAGTCTGAATTTGACTAACTTCAGTGGTAATGGAAGGAGAGCTGTGATTAGATGTCAGAGTGAATGAAATGTTGAAAGTGACTTTGAGGTTTTTAAATTTGGATGGTTGTTTGGTCCCAGTGTCAAATTAGGGAACACAAGAAAAAGAACAAGTTTGTGCCTAGAGATGAATGTGGTTTATGAACTTCAACTAGTTAATGAAAGAAATGCTTATTTTTAAAGGAAATCATAACACCTAACAGAAGGTATAATAGATAAATTTGTGTAGCAAATTTCATTTAATGCAAATGTAGGAAAAAAATCTGTGTTTTTCCTGCAGATGTGCTTATTTCAATGGATTATAAATTGTCTTTGTCTAGAAAATGCATTGATTTTTTAAAAAAACTTTTTCCTCTTCGTTTTTCTTGTCATATTTCTCAAAACTGTTAACACTTGAAGGTTACTGAAGTGGTGGGGAAGAAATATCTATTTAGAAAAAGGCTGTTTATATTGTAATTTTTGCAACTTAGCCAGCAGCCTAATGGCTACCCTCAGGGGAAGGGCTTCACAGCCTGCTTAATTGTGTTAAGTCGAAGGGCCTGGCTGGAGCCAGGTAACTTGGCTGTCCCTTTAATGAGGCATCTTCACACACATTTATAGTGGCTTGTTTATTCTCTTTCCAGAAGTTTGATTTGTAATCCCAATCAATTTCTGAGTGTCCGTCTAATTCTCCTAAAAAGAAGAAAGAAGTCAACTAATCCCATTTGTTCTAGGATGACCACCCAGACTGAATCAATTCCAAGACTGCTTAAAAATTATTTCATACTTACAGAGCATATAAAGAATGTCTTGCTAGTTCACTGTTGCTTTTTATTTGTATGTTCCTGGAAGTCTTATTCTGCTTAGCTGCCAGTGTAGATAGAGACAACATGTTCACTCAATCAGCATTCTCATTTTATCTTTAATTGTGGAAGGTATTCAATCAACTGACTCCCAGTTATTGGATGCGGGTATGTTTTGCTGGGCATTGCTCTAGGCCTAGTCCTAAAGCTGGCCCAGAAAATACGCTTGATTTCAATGTTTGGGAGATGGCAAGAGTGAATGATCTGAAGGAGAAGAGAGGAAGGTATTTTCTCCATTCCAGGATACCTATCTCTGTTCTCTGTGAAAATAATTGGCCCTAGGTTTAGCCTGATACCACTTCTGGAGCTCACTTGGATTGGAAGTGGGGGACAAATAACCAGATTTGCTCTCCTAGGTCCTTAGGAGTTGATCTTCTGAATCTCTCAAAAACAAAAGTATAACTGATACAATTGAAGTTTTGGGATCAGTTTTTTTACTCACAATAAACCTGCTTTTGAATTGAGATGTCCACGTGGTCATGCCATGCTATGTATTGACAAAAGTAGAAAGACTTAACTAGTTAAACTGTTTTTTGTCTTTGCTGTTTTTCCATTTTGAAGATAGCGCAGAGGAAATCATGTGTAATTTAAAGAGAATAGAATAAGGTTAAAAAGACAAGATGTCTATCCTCACTGTGCATGAATTTGATTCTGTCTTTGCTCTTCACTCTGCAGCACTTATTTACCTTGTCTGTGAACTGAGGGTAATGATCACTCTTCACTTGACTGAGAATATACATTTATTGAAAATGTACTTTAAAGGAAGAATTTGACAGACAGAGTTTTCCTTCCATAAAAGCACTTCAGACACTCCTGATGATAAAATTAAAAATGGAGAAGCTCAAAATAGGAAACCTCAAGGAGAATTTCCACGAACTGAAAATCATTTGGAAAAAGGCATAGTATAGCATTAAGCAATTTCAGAGATTTAGAATTGAACTGGGACTCTAATAAAAATAAAATGCTGTATTCAGTCACCTAGGGATAAAAAAGGTAAGTATAAACTCTATATACGTCCAAGTTGTGCACATTGGCTTATTTGGGTTTTATTTTCCTATCAGATATTCCATAAGAAAATGAGCTTCTCTAAAAGATGTTGGTGAAAGAATATACTCAGTTTGGTCTGTTATAGAGATGATGTGATGTTCTGCTTAGCTTTGGCAATATCATGTTCTCATATCTTATCAAAATACACTTTCTTGGTTATAGCCTACAATTTTAAACATTTTAAAAGTAGGCAATCCATGTTGAAACACAGAAAAAAAATTTTAGATTCTAACTTTTGTTTGCATCATAAATATCCTGGGGGAAGCTGCACCAAGAAACGTGTTTGTATAGTGTATTTTATAATGAGATGTATTTTGCTGTTAAGGCCAAAGCATTTCATGTGTACTTCCTTCTGTAATCAGAAAGATCAAAATAGAAAATCTTCTGAAAAAAGTTTAAAATTTCCTTATCTCCTTTTAAAAATGGCATGGTCTAGTTTAGTAGAACTCAAATAAAAAGATATAGGGAGGTTTTTATTTTTATGTATTTTATTCTTCTCACTGGTGCATCTTAGCCTTGAGACAATTTTTCTACTCTGCAATTCAGAAAATAGCATGGCAGGGGTTCTTTACAAAGACAAATTGCTGCTAGGTTTTGCCAGGCAATAGATTAAAACTGACTTTATTTTTTGAAAGCTCATATCGGCTATGTGACCACAACTCAATAAGAGTTAAGGTTATGAAATAAAATATCCACAGGTATATAAAGTGCTAATAAATATAAGAAATCATCTGCTACTTTGGAAGTTTTCTGGCTTTCATAATCTCTATTGAAAAGGAACCCTCATCCTGCAGAATGTGGTCTTCCTGCTGCTTGCACATAATTAGCAGTAATGGGAATTAGACAAGCACACTTAGTGCAGGTTCATCCTTGCTTTAAGTTGTGCTTGTCAAGTGGGGATATAAAATGAGATGTGCTGTTAATGCTCCAGTGCATTGTGGACATATGGCAGGCTTTTAGCAAAGTGGCACCCTGGGAGGATATTTGCTTGTTCTTCATACACGGCACTGAGAGTCACAGCACCCTGTCTCCCCTAATGCCTAGTAGATGGTACCAAGAAAAACAAGTGCATGAATTTATGGTCTAAAAGAGATTCCCTATTCATTATAAATTATGCCTAATATGAACCTTCTTAATTGAAGGTTACTTAATGTATTATCTATCGTTGGTATTTTTGCACTCCATCCTAAATTTTTTCTAGAAGGGACTATTGTCTCAAAACAAAAAATTAACATCTGCTACAGAAAGATTGGGGGTTGTAGAATGAAGAAGAGATCGTGGCTTTTTTTTCTTTTTTGAGAATCTACTATGAGCTCAGCGATGTTTAAATGTTATTTTGTTTAATCTTTACCATATGCATTCAAGATAGGAATTATTCTTAGTTCATAAAGATGAAAGAAGATGGTTTTATACTTTGCCAATAATCACAGAACTAGTGAATGACAAAGTTGTGATTAAACACCAAATCTGTGGGACTGCGCTCGTTTCACTACCAGTATTATTTGAAGCTTTTCCCTCATCCTTACCTTCTGCATCTCCTAGCCTGGAGGGATGAAGTTAAAAGTTGGTTAGCTCTAGATCAGGGTTCTCTCCTCCTGTTACCTAATACTCGCTTCTATAACCATCACACTCTCTGAATGTAGTTATTGACTGACTTTCAGTTTTCTCTCAAAATTCAGTGAAGTGTTTGGCTTTGCTTGGTTTTTATTCTTTGCAATTCCAACTATGATTCTGAGTGATTTCTGTGCCCATCTATAGAATCCACCAACTTCCTCACTTCAGGTATTGTCCTTTAAGCTCCTCAGCTTCAATATCTTTTATGTCCTCCACACTTTAGCAATCTAACACCAGTGGACATTATTATCATCCAGAATGCTCTGTGTCTGAAATATGAAATATAAATAGAACCATGGCAGAGGCTGCTAATTGTCTACCCAATATCCTTTCTCCCATCTTCCTTAGAGATAGAACCTATGGTTTTTAGTAAGCATGACTGTCCAGAAGAAAGCACTGCATTTCCCAGCCTCTCTTACAGTTAGTCTTAGCCAAGTGACGAAATTCTAGTCAGTAAGGTATAAACAAAGGATATAAGTAAACCTGTGCTTAAAGATGGCAGAGGAAGGGATTGCCTTTTTCTTCCTTTTTGTTGGCTTCACAGCAAACATGATACTTAGAATTCCATAAGAAATTTTGAACCATGAGAAGAAAGCCATGAGCTGAAGATGACTGAAGGGCAAGACAGAAGAAGTCTACTAACCTGATTCTCCACGTGTTTTTTCTTGAGTTGACAATGCCAGCCTCTCTTTGCCTCTTTAGAAAATCCAAGTCTCTCAAATATCGCATCTCTGGTTATGTCTTTCTTGAATAATGTCATGTTACCTTATACTCCTTCACACATCTGTCAGTTTATCATACCGTGGGAGCTTGTGTATTGCTGCGATGCTGGAAGCTATGCCACCAGTATTTCAAATACCAGCAGGGTCACCTGTGGTGGACAGGTTTCAGCTGAGCTTCCAGACTAAAGCAGACTAGAAAGAAGGACCTGGCAGTCTACTTCTGAAAAAATTAACCAGTGAAAACGTTATGAATAACAGTGGAACATTGTCTGATATAGTGCTGGAAGATGAGCTCCTCAGGTTGAAAGGCACTCAAAAGACGACTGGGGAAGAGCTGCCTCCTCAAAGTAGAGTCGACCTTAATGACATGGATGGAATCAATCTTTTGGGACCTTCATTTGCTGATGTGGCATGACTCAAAATGGGAAGAAACAGCTGCAAATATCCATTAATAATCGGAATATGGAACGTACAAAGTATGAATCTGGGAAACTTGGAAATCATCAAAAATGAAATGGAATACGTAAAGATTGATATCCTAGGCACTAGTGAGCTAAAATGAACTGGTATCGGCCATTCTGAATGGAAGAATTGTATGGTATACTATGCCAGGAATGACCAAATGAAGATGAATGGCATTACATTCATTGTCAAAAAGAACATTTCAAGATCTATCTTGAAGAACAGTGCTGTCAGTGATAGGATAATATCCATATACCTACAAGAAAGATCAGTTAATATGACTATTATTCAAATTTACGAACCAACCACTAACGCCAAAGATGAAGAAATTGAAGATTTTTACCAACTTGTGCAGTCTGAAATTGATCAAACATACAGTCAGGATGCATTGATAATTACTGGTGATTGAAATGCAAAAGTTGGAAACAAAGAAG
>NW_004444057.1:142178-161991 GCF_000243295.1 Trichechus manatus latirostris | reverse complement strand
GGGTCACAATATTGAAGGATTCTACGGGGAAATTATTAAACAATGCAGGAAGCATCAAAAGAAGATGGAAGGAATACACAGAGTCACTATACCAAAAAGAAGTGGTTGACATTCAGCCATTTCAGGAGGTGGCATATGATCAAGAACCAATGGTTATTGAAGGAAGAAGAAGTCAAGCTGTACTGAAGGTATTGTTGAAAAACAAGGCTCCAGGAATTGACGGAATACCAATTGAGATGTTTTAACAAATGGATGCAGCCCTAGAGATGCTCAATTGTCTGTCAAGAAATTTGGAGGACAGCCAACTGGCCAACTGAATGGAAGAGATCCCTATCTGTACCCATTTAAAAGAAGATGACCCGACAGAAAGTGGAAATTATTGAACAATATCGTTAAGATCACATGCAAGTAAAATTATGTTGAAAATCATTCAAAAGCAGCTGCAGCAGTACATCAACAGTGAACTGCCAGAAATTCAAGCCGGATTCAGAAGAGGACGTGGAATGAAGGATATCATTGCTGATGCCAGATGGATCTGAAGTGGAAGCAGAGAATACCAGAAAGATGTTTACCAGTGTTTTTTATTGACTATGAAAAGGCATTCGTCTTGTGGATCATGACAAATTTTGGATCACATTATGAACAATGGAATTCCAGAACACTTAATTGTGCTCATGAGGAACCTGCACAAAGAAGAAGAGGCAGTCTTTTGAACAGAACAAGGAAATATTGCATGGTTTAATGTCAGGAAAGATGTGGGTCATGGTTGTATCTTTTTACCATACTTATTCAATCTGTATGCTGAACAAATAATCCGAGAATCTGGACTATATGAAGAAGAATGAGGCATCAGGCTTGGAGGAAGACTCATAAACAACCTATGATATGCAGATAACACAACCTTGCTTGCTGAAAGTGAGGAGGACTTGAAACACTTACTGATGAAGATCAAAGACTACAGCCTTTAGTATGGATTACACTGCAACATAAAACAAAAATCCTCACAACTGGACCAATAAGCAACAGTATGATAAATGGAGAAAAGAATGAAGTTGTCAAGGATTTAATTTTACTTGTATTCACAATCAACATCCATGGGAGCAGCAGCCAAGAAATCAAATGATGTATTGCATTGGGCCAATCCGCTGCAAAAGACCTCTTTAAAGTGTTAAAAAGCAAAGACGTCACCTTGAAGACTAAGGTGTGCCAGACCCAAGCCACAGTGTTTTCAATTGCCTCATATACATGCGAAAGCTGGACAATGAATAAGAAAGACTGAAGAAGAATTGGCGCTTTTGAATTATAGTGTTGACCAAGAACACGTTCTATACCGTGAACTGACAGAAGAATGAACAAATGTGTCTTGGAAGAAGTACAGCCAGAATGCTCCCTGGAAGTAGGGATGGCAAGACTTCGTCTCATATACTTTGGGCATGTTGTCAGGAGGGGCCAGTCTCTGGAGAAGGACATCATGCTTGGTAAAGTGAAGGTCAGCCAAAATGAGGAAGACCCTCAATGAAATGGCTTGACACAGTGGCTCCAACAATGGGCTTAAGCATAACAATGATTGTGAAGATGGCACAGGATCGGGCCGTGTTTCCTTCCATTGTACATAGGGTTGCTATGAGTTGTAACTGACTTGACAGCACCTAACAACAACAACAACATGTAACTGGAATAATTCTATTTACGTGAATATTTTGTGGACTTTTTTATTTTCTTGAATTTTGGTCATCTGATAAACTCTGGTGTTCCCAGTTTTTTTTTTTTATTATTTTTTTTATAGTATTCTGAGTATTGTTTTGAAAATTGCAGAAATAATTTGAATATCTGCATAATATAACTTTCTGGAAGGTAGGTAGAGTGGGGCAAATCACCATAATCTAATTAGAGATGAAACGGAATTGAATCTTAATTTCAGTCTTAGGTTTAACTATTTCCAGGTCGTTATTATTCCATGTTGTAGCCCTTCAATGGTCTCAATAGGAAGCCTGGGGTGTTTAACAGTACCCTGTCTCCTGGGAAAGCTCAGAATTCCAATTTTTGCCTCCTGAGCCCTGTAAGATTGTCAGAAATTCTGTTCAGGTACTCAGCCTCTCAGATACTATTTTTGAATCAGCTAATGCTCTGAAGGGAAAAGCAGAGTTGAATGTTAGGTTTATCTCTGTTGTTTCTTTATTAAACGCTGTGCTCTTCAAGTCCTTTCTGCTTTGGAAAATGTGCAAAAATAACAAGTACTCCATGTTTTCAAACAGGTGTATCTTTCTGAAAGTGTACATATGTATTTTCTCCAGGAGGGGGTTGGATTAATAGAAATTTGTCTACCATAATTGAAAGTAAGGGTCAGATATATTCTTAAAGAGAAAATTTAGGATAGATGATGCAGATGAATATCTATAATCACCCATAGTCTTACAAAGAAGAGATAAGCATTTTTATGTTTCTTAATATTTTTTCCTTATTCTTTCTTTTTAAATATATGCACACACAGAAACACACGTATTTATACATATAGAGAAATTAGAGCATAATTTACTTAAAATTTCATAGGGTGTAGATAAACAGTTAAAATGGTATTCATCTAGAATGGAGGATTTCTGCTTGATGTAGTCAAAATCTTTTTTATGCATATTTTGCTCCAGAAATTCCATCATTAATTCAGAGGAGAATCATCAATATGCACACAGATGTTTCTATAATCTACAATAATGTCTATCCATAGCAGCTTTTCAAAATAATTGTAAAATTTGGGGAAAATGTGCAAAAATAACAAATTGGGTAAATAAATTACAGCACAACCACAATATGTGGCAGTCATTTAAAAAAGATGTTGTAGTGTTACAAAAGACTATGTAAAATGCTGTATCATTTTATTTATATGTATGTTAATAGGCCTCCATTATTGTAATGGAGCCGTGGTGTTGAAGTGGTTAAGTGATGGGATGCTAACCACAATTATTATAAATAAAAAACTAAAAAAATGCACCCAAATATTAAGAGTAGTAATCTTGAGGTAAGGTCCCTGGGTGATGGAAACCATTTAGACTCAGCTACTAACTGAAAGTTTGGCTGTTCCACTCTATCCAGTGGTACTGCCAAAGAAAGACCTGGGGATCTACTTCTGTAAGATTACATCCATTGGAAACCCTACAGAGTACAGTTCTACTCTGATATGGGGTTGCCATGAGTTGGAATCAACTCCAGGGCAGTAGGTTTGGTTTTGATATCTTAGGGTAACTAAAATTGGAGATTTGTAATTTTTCTTTGTGCTTCTCTGTGTTTTAGACAATGAACATGTACTACTTTTTTAATAACCATAAACAGTTATAATAATACTGCTATATTTCATTTGTATGTTTTAATAAATATAATTTATAAAAGTTTTGTGCATTGTTCTAGTATCTGAATACTCTCATAAATTTATATGGCAAAGTTTTAGTCTTCTTCTACATCTAAGAACATTTGATAAATTATAAGAAGTATCTACTTCTTAAACTTTTGAAAAAACTTTGAAACATTTTAAATCCTTCCATTTTTTTCAGATTTTTAATTTCTTCCTGAATTAATTTCACTAATTTTTATTTTTATTGAAAATTTGACTGAATTTTGTTTATCATTCATTTTGTCAAGATTTTGAAAATTATTAGTATAGAGTTGGTATATGATTTAAAAAATTTTTGAGTCTGCAAATATATACTGTCTCAGTTTTTTATTTTTATAATAATTTTTAGTTTTCAGATTTGCTATACTTTTGTTTTTTCAAAATGGTTCAAAGTAATCGATAAAGGTTGCTTTATCATTTTGTTTCTGACTTGTCTTATTTTTGTTCTTTCAATACTGTTAATTTTTCCCTAAGTACTGTTTATCTATATCTCAATGTTTTGATGTGTAATGTTCTCATCAAAATTGTTACTTCCTAAGTATTTGGTAATTGCAGTTTAACTTTCATTTTGATCCCGGTATCATAAGATTTAAAAACATAATTTCCAGATTTTTAAATATTACGTGTATGTTCTTTCAGAAAAATATTATTCACAATTATTTAAGTTTAATTCTTACCACCAATCCTTTTTTGACCTTAGCGTCACTGATGTCTGGCTCTTTATTTAGACTTACTCCACCACCCTCCCCCGCCCATTTCTTTTATTGATTAATTCTTTACTGAATAATTGATATACTTTCTAAGTCGTCTTCTACAAGCATATCTTTTTGAATAGAAATTCAAATATTAAATATATCTTTGACATTTTATAGCATTTCTGGAACAGAATTTTTCCCTCATCTCTGTAGATGTTGTTATACTATGTTCTGGTATTTAATGTTGTCAAGTAAGATTTTTGATCCTTTGTAAGTAACCCGATGTATTTCCCCATCTAAATAAATATGGCATTTGCCTTGATTCACAAAGTTGAAGATTTTTTGAGGGTGTATCTGGTGGTTGGTCTCATATAGTTGATTTTGCTTAGTACCTAATGAGCTTTTTAAATGTGCATAGTAAGGTATTTCCTCATTTTGTTGAAGTTTTTTCCTGAATATTCTGAACATTGCATTTGTTCTGTTTGGTAATTGAGGATCATCAATTTCTCATATTTTAGAAATCTCTTTCAGTCCGTTCTCCACATTTATAATTTTTTATGGAAAGGCAGTGTAGTGTATTAGGTAAGAGTATAAGTTTTCAATTTAAGTCTCTCATTAGTTTGCTTATTTATAAAATGGTGATAATACTACTCCATGGGATTGTTGTGAGGATTAAATGAGATAACAGAAATGAGGAATGACACACTTTCCATGGTGCCCCAAATGCTGCAAACAAACAAGGTAATTATGTCCCTTCTGCTATTTTTTTTTCTCTCTCTTTTTTTAAAAAAATTAATTTTGTTGTTGTTGAGAATATACACAGCAAACTTAGGCCAATTCAATAGTTTCTATGTGTACAATTCAGTGACACTGACTACATTCTTCAAGTTGTGCAGCCATTTCTCACCCTCCTTTTCTAAATTGTTGCTTGCCCAGTAACATACTCACTGCCCCCTAAAATTCTTATCTAATCTTTCGAGTCGCTGTTGTCACTTTGATCCCATAAGACAGTTCTTAAAAGAGCATAATGCTCAAGGAAGACTTTTTTTTTTTTTTACTAGTTTAGCTAGGCGATTGTTTGGTTTTAAGAAGACTTCAGGGGACTCTTTCGTTTTCTCTTCTTCATCTCCCTCTTCATCTCTGAATCTTTTCTTTGAATTCTGGAACAGTAATCTTATCTTTATGTCACTGATTTAATTTTCCACA
Organism: Trichechus manatus latirostris; assembly: GCF_000243295.1. Taxonomy (NCBI): domain Eukaryota; kingdom Metazoa; phylum Chordata; class Mammalia; order Sirenia; family Trichechidae; genus Trichechus; species Trichechus manatus. The sequence continues at coordinate 156,708 of NW_004444057.1, read as the reverse complement.
GTATTTATTTGTACTCACTGATTTTAACAAACTTAAAATTTGTTAATGTATAATAAATTTCTTAAGCTACCCCCTTTTATTTTAGTTTTATGTTTTCTCAACATATTTCTTCTTTCACAGCTATAATTTCTTTGTTTAATTGACTTCACAAAGCAGATGCTCTTTCAAATTTATTTCTGAATTCTGCAGTAAACCTTTTCAGTAACTATATTTTTTCTTTACATCATATTGGCAACATTTTTCTTCATTTATATTACATTCTTATTTTATACGGCTCATGTTTTCCATTGATTTACCTTTTTTTTTTTCCTGTCTTGTCTTTGAACATTGAGATCATCTTTACCAATGGAAACTCTTGCCCCTCTAAACTGGGATTTGAAATATCCTGAGATTCAGTTGTCTTTGTATGAAGGGAAGGTAAAGATGAGACTTAAGCAGACTGTGGATATCTTTTGTCTGTTTCCATCTTCCCACTGTCTAGAAATGGTTCTTTGAGGTTTTTAGAATTTGGTGGTTATCCTTTCCTAGCTTCCAATGCATACTGCTACATTTTACATCTCCTAGATTACTTCAGTTGGGATTAATACAAGGAAAGCCAGATACCCAAATAATTCCTCATTTACCACAAAGTTTCATATTAAGAATTTTGAAAGTTGTGGTTTGTGGTTTATTTAAATTTTAAATGGAAAGATAATTAAATCATACGTGTGTGTGTTTGCATGTGTGTGTGTACACACACATAAAAAGAGATTGCAAGCTGAAGCATGACAGCACAAAGAGAAAGCACCGAAAGCTCTGATGACGGAATCCATGTGAGAGTAAACCTTAGATAGGCTATTATGCTTTCCACAAAAGTTTCTCATTCTTTTACTATCCTTCAACAACCCTTAAACTAAGCAATTGTGGGAACAATATAAATAGAAATTGATAGTGTATTTAGGAGTTGCCCAGCTGTTGGTTCTTGCCTTTTAGATCAGTGCTTCTCAAAGGGTACCCCAGAGACCACCAGCATCAGAAGCAATTTGGGTAATTATTAAAAGCAAATTCCTGGATCCAACCCACACCTACTGAGTCTAAGACCCTTAGGATAAACCCAGGAAACTGTCCTTGTAACCAGCTCTCTAAGGGAGTCTTAGCTACTAAAGTTTGAGAAATACTGCTTTGGATTAATCCCTGCTGTTAATTCAGCAAACTGGCTTTACCTAATGTTCAAAGCGGCATAAACATGCATTTATATGCTTTTTCTATGGAGAAAGGAGAGTCTCTTACCTGAGCTGAGGGTTAGCCACAGCTGGAGATAGATGAGTGTTTCAGCACTAGGACAGATAATCTGCATAACCCAGGTCTTAAGAGTAAAACCTTTTCAGCAGCTTCACTGATCCAATTTAAAATTAAAATTGTCTATCTAGCCCGCAGACTCTGTTTATTTGGTTGAATAAAATCTTCCTTTTGTACTTTGTTTTAGATAAAGGAGAAAATGAATGAACTAATTGTACTGAACTCAACCATAGTGAATCAGAGCTGGATGTGATATATGTCCAGATGTTGAAATTGAAATGCAATTATCATTTATCATTTCCCAGTCCCTACTAAGACAATACCAATTTAGATGGGGTGAATTTGCTCACACATAGACACTTGGAATAGCTCTTCCTAAAAATTAACCAAGGAGCCCTGGTGGCACAAATAGTTAAGTGCTCGGCTGCCAACCAAAATGTTGACAATCTAACCCACCCAGAGGCTCTGCTGGAGAAAGACCTGACAATCTGCTCCTGTAAAGATTAAAACCTAGGGGCAGTTCTACTCTGTCACATAGGGTTGTTCTTAGTCGAAATTTGGCTTGATGGTACCTAACAACAATAACTAACCAAGGCTCCCTTTCAAATATTGGTGCTTAATGAATTATCTATCAATGTTTCAGTATTTTTACACCTCAGACAATAATATACCCGATAATGAAAAACAAAGCAAAACAAAAAACAGTTGCCATGCAGTTGATTCTGACTCACAGTGACCCCATGTGTGTCAGAGTAGAACAGGTCTCCATAAGTTTTTCAGTGGCTGGTTTTTTGGAAGTAGATTACCTGGACTTTCTTCTGAGGTACTTCTGGATGGATTAGAACCACTATCTACAGTTGATAGCATTAACCGTTTGCACCACCCAGGGATTCCATACCTGATAATAGGAGAGCAAAACCATTCCTTCCATTTTGCTTTTTTTTTTAAAAAAAAAAATTATTTTATTGAAAAATATAGATAGCATAACATTTGCCAATTCAACATTTTTCATGTCTTGCATTTACTGACATCAATTACATCAATCATGTGCTACCTTCACCAATATCCTTTGCCAAATTTTCCATTCCCAGAAACAAAAACTCAATGCTCTATTTTGCTTTTTAAATTAACAAAAAATTCCTAAGTAGATATTAGAATTTCTTTTGGTAGTTTCTGGTGATGGGGAATTAACCTGGGTGTTGTGTGGTATTAATAGGCTGCTCTTTCTTATTGGATTAGCACACATTTGGGTTCCCTCTTTTCTGTCTCGTGTCCTGTGCACCTGTACAAGGGTGCCATTCTACAGGACAAAACAATGTAATAAATTCATCTGTATATATTTACTGCTAGCTTGTATACTCTATAAATCACCTTGAAGTATTGCATGGTGTGAGGCTGAGAGAAAGGCTTCACTCCTGAGGTGAACTTAGCTCATGCCTGAGAATAAGAGGTTAGCGAGGCGGTGTGAATATGAATGCCTAGACGTGCAGTAATTTGGTTTCTGGATTGGGAAAAACACATAAAGTAATTTAATCCAGCTATCTGAGGAAAAAACTCCTAACCAGTAGATATAACACATACACACTTTATCTACCTATATATTTATGTAAATTACAAGAGTAACTGCTATGGAGAACAACTGTAGGAAGTTTTTGCCTTTAGGAGGTTATATGAGAAATTCATGCCTTAATCACTTTTGGCTTCACAAAAAAGTAATGAAGTTATACTCTGAAGTGTTAAATGTCTCATTTAAGGTCCTTAAATGAAAATATTTCACTGTTTTCATAACAAATTTCAGAGGAGCTACTCTAACAAAAATAAATTAAGATAGTAAACTAGAAGAATACTTAATAAATGTTTTACATTAAAATGATATTTGTATTTTATTAGAAGATATAATCTTGTAGTCAATTTATTTTAATTATTTTTTCATGTGAATTAAATTTGATATTACAATTTTACTCCAAACCAGCCATAATAAATATTAATTTCCTATAAAAAAACACGAATTTATAATAAATGCCTGTGATCTGGTTTAAGTACGGAATAATTTTTGAAGCCTCCGTGAAAAATAAAGAGTTATGTTGAAAGAAGTTTTGACATACTAAAACATCAAAGTGAGAATTATAAAACACTCTCATTGCAAAAGTCTTTGAAACATTTTCTAAGATATGCTCAAATTTGCCAGTACAGTATTAAAAATTCTGATAAGTTAGTAGCCTATAATAATAGATAGTACTCGGTTTTATTTTGTCTTATAGTTTCTCATTAAGATTATATGAAATAAATATATTAGGTATTTAACAACTCAATGAAATAATTTAACCTGGAACAGAATCCAAATTATTCCTCTTTTATCCTTTTATTCCTATAAGCCCATTGCCTTTTCAAAATATGTGAAAGGAAAGAATATCTCAGCACATCATAAAAATTAAATCAGATACCTTGAAGGAACATTTAGAGACAATTGCTATATGCTGTAATTACTTCCTTCAGTCCTGATCCTTGAGGTGTGTATGAGGTAACATTATTAATGGTCTTTGTTTTTGGGACGAACTTGTAATTATTCTGTGCCTCATCGGTCTGTGACTATATGCACAACTCTTATGAGTCTTGCCCTTGCCTTGTCTGCACGGTGTACTAAAACAGAGGCACCCATTTCTTGCCATGTATTATTCATTTTAAGTAAGTTATTGTCATTGGGAGACAGAGTTTCTGGCTAGTATGAAAAAAAGATTTTAAGTGAGGTGCAGTTAATTACTTATTGCCCATGCCCTGGTACATTTATCCATATGGCCTTTTTTGGCATATGAATGACAAGAAGTCATCAGGGCAAAGTCATAAGCAGAACTTTTTATATTAAAACTTTAATGTATCAGTGCCTGAGGCACTAGCAAATTCAAGTTTTCTAGTTACAGAATCTGAGCGAATAATTTAGCATCTAGCACTTTTCAATAGGCTTATTTTAGTTCAACTTCTGTCTCTCAAATCAAATACTGAATTATCTCCCAAGTGCCTCAATTGCATGTGTCAGTGACCTTGAAAGGAAAGCTTTATTAGCGAACTCCTATGTGCTCATGGGAAACATACTAAAACTTCTAAGCCGCAACTGTGGGTCTAGTCTTGAAGTGATGAAAATCGAATATGTGTGTTGTGGAAAGAACATTATAGCATTTCTTTTAGTTGTCTTGGATTATAGAAAAGAAGACAAAATTGTCCTTTACCTTTTAAAATTATGAGAGTGTGCTTTAAAATGCTCCTTGATTTACAAACACTTGTTCTGATACAAGCTTTGTTATTACATGTAATTATTGGAACTAAAGAACAAAATGTGAGCAGTTCAGTACAATAATGTGTACATTGGAGAAGGTTGGTGGCAGCAATCTTGCTGAGAGGGCATGCTGGGAACTTAGCTTCACACTGCACTTGCATAGTCGTTCACTCTTTTGACTTCTATGGTACATTCGTTTGGGAGTGGTCTTGAGTGCTACTGGGAATTTTTCTAAAGCTTCCTGTTTCATGCCTTGGTACTGCCACTGCATATTAAATATTAGAACTAGAAAGGACTTTAAAGATTAACCTCTTCATTTTATAGTTGATAAAACTGATGGCTGGAGGTTAGAGTGATTCAGTCAAGGTTGCAGTTTAATTCTTTATGCTTTAATGCCATTAACATAACTTTTAATTTAAAAATTTTTTTTTGTTAATATGCATACATTCTTCACTATTCCTAAATAGGTATCAATAAAAGGCACAATCAAACTACAATTTTTATGTTTCTGTGTTAGACTATTGGAAATGCATTCTCTCACTGGGTATAAGAATATAATTACCAAGAAAGCTGGTAAAATATAATAATGTGTTGCAGAACAAACATTTGATATAATGTAAATATGAATGCGAGATGTGTTTTAAAATTAGTTTCATAGTTTACATATTATGTATCAGTGAAGTTGATATGCCATGCAAAAGGGAATTTGTGCTTAGGAAAAGATACTCATTGGAATTACTCTTGTTATTTAGGCTTACATTTTCATGATGCCTACTGATAGCATTCTTTCTCTGAAATGAAAAAAGATACTCAACTATAATATTATTTTCCTTACTCTGTAGTCATAATTTTATAAAAAATGATACTTTGCATATTGATGTCTTAGAATGAGATGTTTGGTAAGAGGGTAGAATAAAAAAGGGGAAAATTCAGTATAGTACGAATGAAATAAATGCTTGCCAAGAAACCAAGGCCAAGTCTAATTTAGTAGTGATTAAATAGCAATTATAATTTTAGAGCTGTTAAGACAACAGTGTGAACTGATTTGGTTTCACTTCAGTCCCAGGGAGGGACAGACGCACATTGTGTCAACAGATACAGTCACTCCACTGAATAATGATCTAGAGTGTGAATCAAGAGAGCTAAGTCTGCATTCCAGCTTCACCAGTAATTTTACAGAACTCCTATTTTGTATCACAAAGTCCTTATTGATGGATAATATTGCAACTCTTGCCTTTTTTGTCGGGATATTGTGATGGTCAATAAATTCTATGAGACGGTGCTTGGTAAGTTTGGAAGACATTGCATTGCATGTTTATAATGCATTTGGCTGCTCGAGATACAGTCAAGGACTGAAAAATATCTGTCATTAACGGATGTTATGATGGTTCAGTAGTTCAGCACAATCGACTAACAGATGGATTAAAATTGCTGATTTTTCAAGAACTAAGGACTTAATCTTTCATAAAAGCTCTTCCTTCTTTTTCTCCTCTGCAAATCTCTTTTTCTTATCCTCAACTATCACCTAATGCTTGATATCTCATACGTTTCTATTTGCAGGCTAACCTCTGTGCTAAGCTCCAAGCTCTGTTTCTACCCGTCGGTTGGATCTCTTCAATGGATATCTCATGGGCACTTCAAACCCACCAAATCTTCAAACGAACTCCATTATCTTTCTCCTCAAGCTTCCTCCTTTCACTCAGAAGCTCACTACTCAAGATAGGAAATTTAGAATTGCTTTTAACATCTTCCCTTTTCACATAGCCCATGGTCAAATCATTTCTAAGTCCTGGAAAGCAAACGTATTTGGAAGCAACTGTTCACTCTTCATCTCTACTACTGATGTCTGTGTTCAGGACATCACTGATGACTACCTTAGGTTAATGCAATAGAACAGAGTGGGGAGGGAGCCAGGTGTTTGTGGAAAGAATGAGCACTTTGGTACTCAGTAGACCTGGATGCTTACAGTCTCAGCTGGCCTCTTACTAGCAATATTTACTTGGGTAGGTTACTTAAGCTCTTTGATCTTCAGTTTAGTCAATGTAATGGCAAATAGTTATCTTAGTAGGGTTGCTTTAAAGTTATGTAAATATAACAACTTTTTGAAGACATATGTCTGTCAGTTTGTCATACTGTGGGGGTTTGCATGTTGCTGTGATGCTACAAGCTATGACACTGGTATTCAGATACCAGCAGGGCCACCCATGCAGACAGGTTTCAGCTGAGCTTCCAGACCAAGACAGACTAGGAAGAAGGACCCGCAGTCTACTTTTGAAAAGAATTAGCCAGTGAAAACCTTATGAATAGCAGCTGAACACTGATATAATGCCAGAAGATGAGGCCCTCCAGATTGGAAGGCACTCAAAAGACAGCCGAGAAAGAGCTGCCTCCTCAAAGTAGAGTCGACCTTAATGACGTAGATGTAGTCAAGCTTTCGGGACTTTAATTTGCTGATGTGGCACAACTCAAAATGGGAAGAAACAGCTGCAAACATACATTAATAATTGGAATGTGGAATGTATGAAGTATGAATCTAGGAAAATTGGAAATCATCAAAAATGAAATGGAACACATAAAGATCCATATCCTAGGCATTAGTGAGCTAAAATGGACTGGTATTGGCCGTTGTGAATCGGAGACTCATATGGTATACTATGCTGGGAATGACAGCTTGAAGAGGAATGGCATTGCATTCATCATCAAAAAGAACATTTCAAGATCTATCCTGAAGTACAATTCTGTCAGTGATAGGATAATATCCAGACGCCTACAAGGAAGATGAGTTACTATGACTATTATTCAAAGGCCAAAGATGAAGAAATTGAAGATTTTTACCAGCTTCTGCAGTTTGAAATTGGTTGAACATGCCATCAGGATGCATTGATAATTACTGATGATTGGAATGTGAAAGTTGGAAACAAAGAAGAAGGACTGGTAGTTGGAAATTATGATCCTGGTGATAGAAGCCATACCGGAGATTGAATGATAGAATTTTGCAAGACCACTGACTTCTTCATTGCAAATACATTTTTTCACCAACATAAATGGCTACTGTACAAATGGACCTCGCCAGATGGAATACACAGGAATCAAATTGATTACATCTGTGGAAAGAGGCGATGGAAAAGCTCAATATCATCAGTCAGAACAAGGCCATGGGCCACTGCGGAACAGACCATCAATTGCTTATATGCAAGTTCAAGTTGAAACTGAAGAAAATTAGAACAAGTCCACTAGAGCCAAAGTACGACCTTGAGTATATTCTACCTGAATTTAGAGACCACCTCAAGAATAGACCAAAGACCAGAAGAGTTGTGGAATGACATCAAGGGCATCATACATGAAGAAAGCAAGAGGTCATTAAAAAGACAGGAGAGAAAGAAAAGGCCAAAATGGTTGTCAGAGACTCTGAAACTTGCTCTTGAATGTCGAGTAGTTAAAGCAAAAGGAGAAAATGATGAAGCAAAAGGGCTGAAGAGAAGATTTCAAAGGGTGGCTCAAGAAGACAAAGTATTCTGATGACATGTGCAAAGAGCTGGAGACAGAAAACCAGAAAGGAAGAACACGCTCAGCATTTCTTAAACTGAAAGAACTGAAGAAAAGTTCAAGCCTCGAGTTGTAATACTGAAGGATTCTATTGGGAAAAGTATTAAACAACGCAGGAGGCATCAAAAAAAGATGGAATGAATACATGAGTCACTGTACCAAAAAGAATTGGTCAATGTTCAAACATTTCAAGAGGTAACATATGATCAGGAACTGATGGTACTGAAGGAAGAAATCCAAGCTGCACTGAAGGCACTGGCGAAAAACAGGGCTCCAAGAATTGACGGGATACCAAATGAGATGTTTTGACAAATAGATGCAGCACTGGAAGTGGTCACTAGTCTATGCCAAGAAATTTGGAAGTCAGTTACCTGGCCAGCTGACTGGAAGAGATCCATATTTATGCCTAGTCCCAAGAAAGGTGATCCAACCGAATGCAGAAATTATCGAACAATATCATTAATATCATATGCAAGCAAAATTTTGCTGAAGATCATTCAAAAGTGGCTGCAGCAGTATAGCGACAGGGAACTGCCAGAAATTCAAGCCGGATTTAGAAGAGGATGTGGAACCAGGGATATCCTTGCTGATGTCAGATGGATCCTGGCTGAAAGCAGAGAATACCAGAAAGATCTTTACCTGTGTTTATTTACAATGCTAAGGCATTTGACTGTGTGGATCATAACAAATTATGGATAACATTGAGAAGAATGGGAATTCTGGAACACTTAATTGTGCTCATGAGGAATCTGTACATGAATCAAGAGGCAGTCATTGGAACAGAACAAGGGGATACTGCATAGTTTAAAGTCAGGAAAGGTGTGCATCAGGGTTGTATCCTTTCACCATACCTATTCAATCTGTATGCTGAGCAAATAATCTGAGAAGCTGGACTATATGAAGAATGGGACATCAGGACTGGTGGAAGACTCATTAGCAACCTGAGTTATGCAGATGACACAACCTTGCTTGCTGCAAGTAAAGAGGACTTAAGCACTTACTGATGAAGATCAAAGACCACAGCCTTAAGCATGGATTACACCTCAACATAAAGAAAACGAAAGTCCTCACCATTGGACCAATAAGCAACATCAGGATAAACGGAGAAAAGACTGAATTTGTCAAGGATTTCATTTTACTTGGATCCACAATCAATACTGATGGAAGCAGTAGTCAGGAAATCAAAAGATGCATTGCATTGGACAAATCTGCTGCAAAAGACTTCTTTAAAGTGTTGAAAAGCAAAGCTGTCACCTTGAAGACTAAGGTACTCCTGATCCAAGCCATGGTATTTTCAATCACATCATATGCATGTCAAAGCTGGACAATGAATAAGGAAGACCGAAGAATCGACGCCTTTGAATTGTGGTGTTGGTGAAAAATATTGAATATACCATGGACTGCCAAAACAGCAAAAAAAACTTTCTTGGAAGAAGTACAACCAGAATGCTCCTTAGAAGCAAAGATGGCGAGACTACATCTTACATACTTTGGACATGTTGTCGGGAGGGATCAGTCCCTGGAGAAGGACATCATGCTTGGTAAAGTAGAGGGTCAGTGAAGAAGAGGAAGACCCTCAATGAGATGGGCTGCAACAATGGGCTCAAGCATAACAACGATTGTGAGCATGGCACAGGACTGGGCAGTGTTTCGTTCTGTAGTATGTAGGGCTGCTATGAGTCAGAACCTACTCAATGCCACCTAACAACAACAACAACAACTTGAAGAGAGGTGTATCATTGGAGTACACCATGCACATCCATATACCTGGGTCTAGCTTATTCTGTTTTTTATCTGCCTAAATTACCCCTTGCCAATTTTTCTTCATAACAAGGCTTAAAGTCTCATTATGATTTGTGTTTTGAAGCCTTTCCTGACATCCACCCCTTGTCTTAAGTAGAATTATTTGCTTCCTGCTCTGACAATCCTTAATTATTTGTTCATACAGGTGGTTATAATAGAAATTTTGTGAGTTTTATAATATTCCAGGCACCCTTCCAACGATTTTACACGCATGAACTTATGTATATTCTTATAATGGTACTATTATTCACATTTTAAAGATGAGAAAACTGAGGCAGAGAGTGGTTAAAAGAACTTTGCCTAAGGTCAAGCAGCTCATTGGTGGTGAAGTCAGAATATGAACTCAGGTAGTCTGGCTGCTGTGTCTATGTGATTGTCTATGTAATTATTAATAATAAATAATACTAATTGTAATTACTGGTTTCCAATAATGAGGAAGACTCATTAACAACCTGCAATATGTAGATGACACAACCTTGCTTGCTGAAAGTGAAGAGGACTTGAAGCACTTGCTGATGAAGATCAAAGACCACATCCTTCAGCATGGATTACACCTCAACATAAAGAAAACAAAAATCCTCACAACTGGACCAGTAAGTAACATTTTGATAAATGGGGAAAAGATTGGAGTTGTCAAGGATTTCATTTTAGCTGGATCTACAATCAGCAGCCATGGGAGCAGCAGTCAAGAAATCAAAAGATGCATTGCATTGGGCAAATCTGCTGCAAAAGACCTCTTTAAAGTGTTGAAAAGCAAAGATGTCACCTAGAAGACTAAGGTGCACCTGACTCAAGCCATGGTATTTTCAGTCACCTCATATGCTTACGAAAGCTGGACAATGAATAAGGAAGACTGAAGAAGAACTGACACCTTTGAATTGTGGTGTTGGTAAAGAATATTGAATATACCATGGACTGCCAAAAGAAGGAACAAATCTGTCTTGGAAGAAGTACAACCAGAATGCTCCTTAGAAGCAAAGATGGTGAGACTACATGTCACATACTTTGGGCATGTTATCAGGATGGATCAGTCCCTGGAGAAGGACATCATGCTTGGTAAAGTAGAGGGTCAGTGAAAAAGAGGAAGACCCTCAACAAGATGGACACAGTGGCTGCAGCAGTGGGCTCAAGCATAACAAGGATTGTGGGGATGGCACAGGACCAGGCAGTGTTTCATTCTGTTGTGCATAGGGTCACTATGAGCTGGAATAGACTTAATGTTACCTAATAATAACAATAATTACAACTACTATTATTTATTATTAAATTGCCATTACTATTATTAATTGTATTCATTATAATTATTCATAATATTGTAATTAATATTATTACTTTGTACATCTTTTTGTCTGTGGATGGTTGTTCAAGTGTCTGTTTCCACTAGATCATAAGCTCTTTAAGGCCAAGGATAGCATTCTATTTATCTTAGCTAAGAGTGTATGCTTATTACTTCTTTGAATTTAACTGAATTCTTTTGAAAAGTATTTAAATTTAATGATTTATTAATACTGTCTGCAAGAACAAAGTCCCTTTTTCTAAAAATTGTGAAACATAATGTTGCTTAGAAGTCTGGTTATTGTGCTCAGGACTTTTTCACAATTTATTCATCACTAGATTAAAAACATACTAGCAAAATATATGATATCTATGTGCCAAATTAATAGGTTTATTCCTCCCTCTCCATGAAGCAAAACTAGACTTCCTCTGGCTTTCTTTTGAGACAGGCCCAGGCAGGAGCAGTGTCCTTGGGTGGACTACCACATGCCACAGTCACATCTCAGACATCAAGGGAAGATGCAAGCCCCGTGTTGTACATATTGTAGTTTGGTAATAACAAGGTCAATTAAGGTGTGAGCCGTTTTAGGATTGTGCAAGTGATAGCTGTTTGCAAATGAAATTTATTGTCAAAGTGCTTTCAAAAGTGTAATTATCCATAATACTGCACAATCAACTTATATTACTTAGAGGGTGATTATTCATTTTTGTAGTTTGCTTTTTTGTCATTTACTGGCTTCACCTCTGCCCCAGCATTCCTGCTTTATGCTGTTCCTCTGCTCATTAGTATGTGCAATAGAAGAAGAGAGAGGAGATGAATTCTAATCATTCCATCTTTCCCCCTTGTCAGCTGCCTGAGTGGGAAAGGTTAAACTATTGGAAGACATAATGCCTTGGGATTAAAAGGCCAAATTTTATACATACATTCTTATTTTCATTATTATCAATGACTAAACATTCTTTTAAAATTTAAGAATCACATATTTATTGAGTACCTACTATGCACTATTTTTTTAACTACATTAAGTGCTGTTTTAAGAGAATAAAAGGATAAGCTTTATTTTGTGTTTTTAATTTTTTAATAGAGATCCAATCCAAAAATTCTCATGAGGTAATTTTTGACAATGTATGTGAATTAATTAGCATTATGCATAAATGTTGTTGTTGTCGTTAGGTGCCATCGAGTCAATTTTGACTTATGGTGATCCCATGCACAACAGAACAAAACACTGTCTGGTGCTGTGCCAGCCTCACAATCGTTGCTATGTTTGAACCCATTGTTTCACCCACTGTGTCACTCCATCTCGTTGATGGTTTCCTCTTTTTCAGTGAACCTCTACTTTACCAAGCATGATGTCCTTCTCCAGGGACCGGTCCCTTCTGATAACATGTCCAAAGTAAGTGAGTCAAAGTCTTACTATGGTCTCTTCTAAGGAACATTATGGCTGTACTTCTAAGATAGATTTGTTTGTTCTTCTGGCAGTCGATTGTCTATTCAACATTCCTCACCAACACTGTAATTAAAATGCATAAATTCTTCTTCAGTCTTCCTTATTCATTGTCCAACTTTAACATGCATGTGAAGCGATTGAAAATAACATGGCTTGGGTCAGGTGCACCTTAGTCCTCAAGGTGACATCTTTGTTTTTTTAACACTTTAAAGAGCTCTTTTGCAGGAGATTTATCTAATTTTGATTTCTTGACTCCTGCTTCCATTGGTGTTGATTGTGGATCCAAGTAAATTGAAATTCTTGACAACTTCAATCTTTTCTCCATTTATCGTGATGTTACTTATTGGTCCAGTTGTGAAGCATATAGATATTATCTCATCAGTGACAGCACTATTTCAGTATGGATCTTGAAATGTTCTTTTTTATGGTGATATGCATAAATACACCTGTATAACTAGGAGCTTTGCTTCATTTCTCATTGGCTAAAAATATGCCAACTCCTTGCCTTGAAATTTAAAGTCTTACCCTACCTGATTTCCACTTTACATTTCAGTTGCACGTCCCCAAATCTTCCCCAATAGCCTCTTGTGGCCATACTGGTCTATCTCCTGAATACATCATGCCCATGTGCTCCAGGACCTTAGCACTCTGCCCAGTGTACTCTCCACCCCTCATCTCTGTTCTGCATTTGAGGCCCAACCAAGCAGCAACATCTCAAAGAAAGCATCTCTGTGGAGTTGCCTTGTTCCTGGATTCCCTCTGTACTATGAACTCCTGCAATGCTTGCTACCTCTATTGCTGACACTTTGCTGTGATATATTGTAATTCATCACCTCTTGTGCTCGTTCTGTCTTGCTCATAGGTTTTATGTGACAGTGGTAATACAAGCTGCCATTTATTGAGCAATTTCTCAAAGTCAGGCACTGCACTAAAATTTTAACAAGCTTTATCAAATTGACTCCTCACAACAATCTTACATAATTCCTTAAACAACTAGCCAACTTATTAATGGAGAAATGACATGATCAACACCATATTTTTGAAAATTTATTGATAACTATATAATGATCAGCAAGGTCAGTGCATTAAGTGGTTATCACATAGGTCACTACCATATTACAGAAAAATTGGATATGTTTTATTACAAGTATTTAAAAATTTGCCAAATTGATTTTATTGGTTTTTTAATCAAATTTCTAATGTCATAAATGAGCTGGTTTTTTTTTTTTTCCTGCTGCTTTCCAGATTTTAAGAATACTATTTTTATTTTTGATAATTTCCCAGATTTTATTAACATCTTCATAATTTAGAGTGTCTCAATTTATGGGGAATAATTTGTAAAAGTTTGGTCAATCACTTAAGTACTCCATCTGAATTTGAGCATACATAGCTACAATTAAATTTCCTTTACCTAGTTGTTACACTTCCTGATTTTTAGTTGATGTTATTCACTGTTTTAGGTAGAGACTGATAACCGTAGGGGTAAAATGTGGTTGTAATGGACAGGATTTAAAGTGATTTTAAAGTTGCATCCATTTTTTTTTTTTTCTAAGTAAAAAGAAAGTTTTATTTGGCATATATTCAAAAGGACAAAAGTGGGAAGCAGACAAGCATGCTGCCACAGCCATGTCTGTCAGAGTCCAAAGAATACCACAGAATACGCAAGAATGGGAAAACGGACAAGCATACTGCCACAGCCATGTCTGCCTAAGTCCAAAGAACAGTTACAGAACCATCAGTATATATCAACATCACAGAATGGGTAGAATCATTGAAAGCATCACTTTTTCACTGATTGGCTAGAAATTATAATCTTACATATTAATCATCTTCCTTAACAATCATTGGTATGGGTTTCAGTTACAAAAGTCAGGATGGTCTTCATTGGTCCAACAAATTTCTATTC
>NW_004444057.1:140262-141461 GCF_000243295.1 Trichechus manatus latirostris | reverse complement strand
AGCTTGCTGTCTAATTCTATGTCTATCTTGTCTACAACACAGACTACACTTTCTTGGACTGATAAAAACAATCTAAGGTTATTTTGTTATCTCATGTCACCTTGGCTTATGAGATCAGAGATCACTGTTGTGCTTCTATCTCATCTGTTATTTGTCCCATAGTGACTGACAAATTTTCTTAAAGATTTCTCCAACTCGGATATACCATAAGTAGGAATTAAAGCTAGCAACCATACCCTACACGTTGGACCAATGGGTTTTCTTCTGACTTTCATTTTACAATTTTAACATTACCTTTTCAATATATACTAGCATTGTTACTATGAATACTTAAGGATAATCCTAAAGTTCTCAGAGTGCATTGTCCACACATTCATCAGCAATCTAAACAAGTGATTGCCCACATAAATTCACTATCAGTTGGAAAGGATCATCTAAATTAGTATAGTTGGATCTATCGCACAGAAATATATATCTATAAAGAGCACTCAAAATTTGTCTAGAGGAAAAAAAAATATAGAAAAATTTACACATGACAAGCTTTCATTACAGAACTAATGATTGGCAAAATAATACAGGATGGACCTTTTCTGTAGGAGGTCTTCAGTTAGTCTGTTTAAAACATACTAAGTGTTCTTCCCAAGGGCAAGCTGCCCCTCCTTGGTTTACCTATTAACAGTCATGAGTCACTTTCTCAGAAGCAGAAATGGAACCAAAGACAAAATGGAGTCTGAGCCATAAAGTCAATCTCCTCTGAAAATCTGGTTTCTTTAAGATACATAATTTTCTGTATCATAAGAGGGTGACAGTTTGCTTACAAACATTAGACAGGTATTTCATATGACATTGTCTTAAAGACTGCTTTAGCTAATTACTAATTTACCCTAAACATAACTCTGTCTGATCTTTGAAGTTAGTTTCCTAAAACAGACTGAATTCTTCAAAAAAAAAAAAAAAAAAAAAACTCAATATCCAGAGCGAAATGGTCTTACTAGTTTATCTGGACCATTGTTTGATTCAAAGTGTCTTCAGGAACCAGTTTTTTTTCTCAAAGCTCAAGGTTCAAGAGGACACCCAAAGGCATATATCCCGTGTGGGTTGCCTCAACCTCCCTGAAAACCAGAAATCTGGATTCCAGGAGAATTATATACAACTCTCTCATCATTCTTTCCTTTGCATCATGATCTTGTTATAGAATC
>NW_004444057.1:122104-140162 GCF_000243295.1 Trichechus manatus latirostris | reverse complement strand
TTCGTTTTCTGAGAGCACTCGCCCCGTCAATGTCAAAAGGACGTGGAGTGGGAACACGTAGGTCCAGAAGATAGGACCTTTTTCTTTGCCGGCTTCTGCTCCGCAGTCCAGGTCTCTTCGAAGTTGACTGGATTCGTAGCTTCAGATCCTGCTCACAGCACCATTAACTGTTATAGGGGAAAAACATCACAAAGTTTAGTAAAGTAAAAAGGAAGTTTTATTCGGCATGTATTCAAAAGGACAAAAGTGGGAAACGGACAAGCATGCTGCCACAGCCATGTCTGCCCGAGTCCAAAGAATATCACAGAATAGGCAAGAATGGGAAAACGGACAAGCATACTGCCACAGCCATGTCTGCCCGAGTCCCTAAAGTTACATCCATTTTTAAGGTGTCTACTGAAATAACATTTTTCTTTCTTGTAACTTAATGATTTATGACACGTTTCTTTGACAGGCAGCCTAGAATATTTTCAATTTATCTAATATATGTCTAATAAAAATCTATTCATCTCTCTGTCAGTGGTCACAGTCAAAGCATGAAATAGTTCTAAGTGTCAGCGGGGCCTCTTCTGTTAATAAAGATCCTGAAGAAAAATTTGACTCAAACAGCAGGGGCAGGGTTCTCTTTCTTGTCTCTTTTGAAGTCTACCAAGCCATTTTTACTGCTACACTTAAAATTTTGTCAAAAAGTTAAATACTTAGTTATCTTAATATGGATTATAAGCAAACATTTCACTCTGGTTATGATTAAGTTTAATATCCCAACCTTCTCTATTTTGCTCAGGAGATGTTTCTTCCCAGTGTTTGTTTGCTTACAAAATACATCTTTCATTTTTTAACCTACTATAAAAATACAAATCAACTTTATTGTTACCTCTTTGGAGAAATTGCTTTTAGTAGTAATTATCTTAAACATTATTTTGTCTAAAGAGATAAAACTAGATGTATTTCAGTTTGTTTTAGGTTGTTCACTGAGCTGAGGTCCATGTCATCTGGTGATATATCCTATTCACCTTCTCAATTCCATCCTCTTCACCTCTTCCAGGTGCTTCCTCCACATTCAGGGAAGATTTAGGTAGTTAAGACAAGGTTTTTCTATTCACTTCATCCTCTGCCTTTACCTGGCTGATTTGATCTATCTGACCATTTTAAAACCCTAGCCTCATCACTTCTTGGCTTTCTCCAATTAAAAATTACTAAAAATTCATTCAGTTTCAGCAATACTATTCAACGTCTTGAAACTTATCACCTAGAACTGTTCAGCTTTAAAGATCTCATGCCTTTTACCCTAAACTTATGTTCTTTTACTTCTGCCATGGAACCAGCTATTTTCTTTCCCTTGACCGTCATTGCTTCACTGCCTTTTCTCCTAGCGTTTCAGCCTTTTCTAGATTTCATTTGTCTTTCTATTCAACCAAGATCCATCTAGTCACAAAATCATGTTCTCTCACTTTTCTTACCTTTGGGTAGTCCTGCTTTTCAATTCCCGACCTTGGATACATCACAGCATCTGCTTTGCTTGTTCTCATTTTCTGGTTCAAAATCACATAATGATAAATTATCTCCAGTACAAGCCCCAGATTTTCAAAATAGAGAGAAGAGTACTGCAAAAGGGTTGGAGAATTGAAAATGTATCTTTTTTTTCAGGGAGAGATGAATTCAGCTTGATGGGCCTGGTGGGAAATGAAAGAAAATGTGGCTGGAAAGATGAGTTGGACTTAGGTCATACAAGGGTTAAAAATGCCATGCTAAGTAGTTTGAACTTGTTCTATAAGTAATGGGGGTCAGTGAGAAAATATAAGTGGGTGACATATTTTTGAAGTTATGTTTTTAGAAACAAAATGTTGGCAACAGTGTGTGTGATGATTGGCATGTGAGGAATAATTGAAGGCCATCGGGCTATTCAGGAAGCTGTGGAGATCGTGCAGTCATGAGGCAGGATGGCCTGAACTGGATAGCTGGGATAGGGATGAAGAACTGATTCTTCTTCACTGTATTCTTCAGAGTACTACTGTCTTGTGTAATGTTCATAATGATCTGTGTGGATATAGGAGACCTTTAGAAAAATCTCTGGGTTCTTTAACAAGATGACCTGTTAATGCATCTTACTCCTGGGAAACAAATGGGTTTGTCAAACTGATTATTTTTCCTAAGTAAAGCTTGGTGTATCTCTTTCCAGAGGTGAAATTATCATACATGCAGCAACAAGGGAATGTAACACGTAATGTTTGCAAAATTTCCTTGAGAAGTATTTCTTCGTGTAGAAATTATGCCTTCTTGCTGTTTAATATCTATCAGAGAACAGAAATGTTCCTTCCATTCAGGGATCTAAATGAGATAAGACCATTGAACCTGAAATGATTTAAGAGAGTTATAATTCAGTTGTCATCAAGATCATATAGTTTCTTCCCAGGGATGTAATAAAAGTGTTTGGAAATACTTTCTACTTTAAAAGAAGCCAGTGAACTTTACTATAGAGGCTGGCTGGGGGTTTTTGGCCGACCTCTCTGTGTTGGCTTTATGACCCACTGAGCTAGGTTTGTTGAGGGTCCTAGATAACTCTGGCTGGGAAGTCACAACTTTGAAAGAAAGATAGAAGCAGCTAGAATAGAGTCTGAATGTTGCATGGTATTGCCTTGGATAGGAAATAAAGGTATAGTATAAACTCTTTTGGTTGGCTTCCTCTCCATTTTTTGTTACCCTGAAATTTCCAAGTCACTGTAAAAAAAAAAAATTCTAAGGTCTGTACAGAAGAGAAGAGAGAATCAGAATTTTGGCTGTTACTGTAACATTTCTTACAGCTGAATATGTTTTCCCAGTTTAAGGTACTTTGTTGTCTGTACTGGTAGAATAGAAGTATCTAGCACCTTTCAAATGGCAGTCTTTGTTCAGAAAGAGTAACAACCAATCAAAATTATATTCTGACTCAACATGTTCCTTGCTTCATATTCTTTGTTTTGTATTTTTCTGTCATTTCAAGGAGATTTGGGGAAGATACATAAGTAAATTTTTGTGTTCAGGCAGCCAACCTGAAGCATAAATTTAATTATTAATCTTTGAAAAATAGTCTGTAAATCAAATGTTTGCTAATTTAGCCTTCTGTAATTAGGATAAAATTAATTTACATAAAACTCTTTATTCCTTGTTGTCGTTCCCTTTTTCTACCTCTATTAAGGTTTTTTAATACTTGCTCTGTTCTTCACAGCCTCCTTCTATGATGTCAGCTTTTGGAGGGCAGGGACTGAGTTTGTAGTTTTTGGATCAATGCAGCCTCTACATGTTACTGCCATATTTGTCTTACTTAATAGAATCAAAATAGGTTTGTGTCAAATGTATCTTAGTAGTGTAACTGTTAGTCCCAGTAGAAAAGTGTTTATATTAATATCTTAAGTCATCTGAAGTTATGTTACCATAGTCGGGAAAACATTGACAAAGAATCCTTTAAATTTTTATTCAGTAACATTGTACCGAGTTTCAACCTTTTTTGTTAGGGAGTTGAAATAGAAAGGTTGATAAAATGAAGTTCCAGTTGTCTAATAGGGGGAATGCTTAATTAGGAGTTGGAATTTCATTTATTTTTTTCTAAAAAAACCCAAAAAACAAAAAAACCTATGAATTCTTCTCTTGACTAACTCCATAATGTGTGACACTAGGCACTTACTCTGTAGTGTACTTCAGCATGGTAGTAATACTATATTTAGCTCTTGGGTTGTGGATTTTGTAGAAAATGAAGTGATGTATCTGAACAGGGAGGAGAAATGAGTTCTGATAGTTTCCAATACTCTAGAGCTTTCACTCTTTATTACAATAAAACCATACCAAAATGGCTTTCTCTATGTGTATTTAGCTAAAGCTATTTTCATTTCTAACATTATCACGAGTGTGGGAAGCAATACCAGAAGAAGACTGTATGTCCTTACTCTCAACAACAAATCCAACTGTAGGGTGTGTAAAAGCCCTGATATTAAAGATCTACTGGAAAAATGGGGAATATGTGTTGAAATGTTTTAGTTTCTAATTAACGACAAAGTGGTAACCAACTGGCGTTAGTGCTTGAATTGCCTCCAAACAACAAGAATTGTAGTCATACATAGTTCATTCGGATTTTACCGCTTCACAGTTTTTCCTTTCTATTCTTGCAGGAATTAAATTTACTTTATATCACAGCTGGCTACCATAGTGTGATGATTTTATTACACACTCTGTAGTACACATAAACACAGGTTTTCTAAACCTTAAAAACTATTTCAGAGTTAGGAAATATTTAAGTGGTTATAGCTTTAATCATGCAATTCTCCACCAACCTTTTGCATTTCTACATATTTTGTGAACAAAGCCACTGTTTGCCTTTTCCCAAATTATCTTTTCAGGGATGTTTGTATAGTGAACAGCCTTGAAAGATAAAGATAATGTCTCCTTCTGGGGAAAAGGAAAGTTTGTTTACTGTTCAGTATAATAAAGATAATGTCTCTCTCTGGGGCAACAGTGAGGCATGCTTGCTGTCCATTATAAAA
This sequence comes from Trichechus manatus latirostris, assembly GCF_000243295.1. Taxonomy (NCBI): domain Eukaryota; kingdom Metazoa; phylum Chordata; class Mammalia; order Sirenia; family Trichechidae; genus Trichechus; species Trichechus manatus. The sequence goes on along the minus strand of NW_004444057.1, from coordinate 135,648 downwards.
TAGTTTCCTAAGCTCAAAGTTCCTTTCTTGTAATATATCCTACTGAATGTACAAGTGTCACCTGGCCCTATTTGCATTCACTCATGGAAATTAGGGATCAGGGAACTGGTGCAAAAATGATGATCTCTGCCTAATACTAGTATTGTGAATAACAAGCCATCCTGTGTCTGTGATCCAAGAATGCTTTGTCTTCTACCAGCACCCAAGAAACTGGCAGGCTAACTTGTTAACTTATGCAAGTACAGTAAAAATCTGAGACGCTTTGGAGTTTTTAACAGAAACAAGAGTTTTAAGCTGATTTTTTGTTACAGAGCCAAATGACACGAAAATGTGGACCCTCAATAATTTGCATCAACAGCCTTATACCACATTATTTCTATCTTCTTTTCCAAAGGTGATAGAACATTGTCTTTTTATTATAAATGTGACAAAAACAAGGGAAATATTTAAATGCTACAGGTAGAAATATTCTCTCAAGGAATGTTATGTTAGGATAATTGCATGCAGATTTTTTGTTTTGTTTTGTTTTCTAGTTAACTTTAAAGCATCACCTGCTCCTAAACCTCCGTGTATATATAGCTCTATCATCTTCACCTTCTCATACTGCTAATCCTTTTGAATCTCTTAGCATACAAAGCATAGGAACATCACAGAGGCTAAGCAGGGCTATAAATGCACAAGGTATTTTCATGCCAATCCTTACTCACAACCCTGTGGGGGAACAAAGGAAATGGCAGGGGTGTTCTAAACACAATGATTATAATTTTGGTTCTCTGTTCTTTCTTTTTCTGGAGTAGTGCCAATTTCCATGACTTGTTTCCCTGGAGGCCATCCTGAAGTGCAACTTTTCAGAGCATTTATTGAATATGATATAAGATTAAAAGAAAAACACTCTGTATGCTTTAGGTGGTGTGTGTGTATTCATACAAAAGAAACTTGGAATTAAATATATAATCAATAGTTCCCTTCATAAAGAGAGTTCTTGACATACAAAGCATGGAAAATACGTTTCATTGCTCTTTGTTTTTTCTGCATCATCAGTGGCTAGGGCCTGTTCACTGACACATTTTTAAGCAAGCCTGTGAATCAGGTAGTGGGCTAAAGCAGTTTTTAGTGTGATTTGGTTCTGTGTCAGTTTCAATTTCCCATTAGATCATTAACTTCTTTAGGGAGAGCCTCTGTCTTATTCATTTTTGAATCTCTACCCTAGAATATGTCTGATCTGGAACATAGGAGGTACTCAATAAATGTTTACTTTTTGAATTAGTGAAAATAATAATAATTTTATTCAAAAATAGTAAATGGGCAAATTTTCAGTGAAACTATTGTCCAGAGAGAAATAAGAAATGGTTTACTTCAGGCAGAATAATGCTGCTCATTTCAAATATCCAGCCGTGTTTTAAAAATGGAGCTTTAATAATGGTCATAATATTTTAATTAGTTTCCATTATAATGGCTTAAATAAATAAATAATTATAGCAAACACTGAGAGCTTATCAAGTGCCAGGTATTATTCTAAACTGTCTCTATATTGCCTTATTTATCCATCACAAAAATAATAGAATTATTATTATCTCTATTGTATAACTGAGGAAATGACTTAAAAGGAGGTTAGATAACTTGCCTAAGGTCACACAACTAGTTATTAGGAGAATCAGGAGTCAAATGAAGATGGCTTGATTCTAGGCTTGTGTCTTAATCAATACTGCCTCCAGAGAAGATGTACAAGCACAAATATTAAAGATGATTCACACTTCGCAGCAACTAAACAGAAGATGTGAAAGGAACTGAAATGCAAACTATTTTGAAATCTAATTTTCTGTTGCAGCAAACTAAAACATTAACGTTTAAAGATTCTTGCTTCTTTATTCTTGGCAAGGGTTTATTTTCCAGATTAAACATTATTTTCCCATTAAACATAGATACTGTGAGGGAAGAAAAACACACATTGTACTTGACCTGGGATTGAAATTTTTGAAGACTATGTCACATGCGGATGTTCAATAAATACTTTTCTGATACACTTAGGATGGTTTTATGATTCTAAATTGTTATATCATCTTAAGCTAATCTATTATTTCAGTTTATAAACTCTCATGCCATCACCCATTTGTAGGATATATATCCAAATCTCAGATTATAAAATAGCATTGATTCTGCAGTAAATTTTTTTGTATGGTATCACACTCAATTAAATGATGAGCAAATGTTTTCTGATGTTGGCTCAATTTACTGATATTTTAGAGTAATTCCACAAATGTGTGAACACACTGGCTATTTTTAGCAGTAAATGCTTTTAAAAAACAGCTATATTTTATAAATAAGTCAGGAATCAGTAATCTTAGGTCCTAATGGGAATCTTACTATATAAGGAAGTATACTTCCTCAAAATGTTAACTCTTACTGGGTTCTTAAAAATTTTAAACTTTAAATTTTTATTAGTCTGATGGAGTTGAGGTATTTTTCAGAAATACAGAGTGTCTTTTTTAATTTGTGTTTTAATTTCCACCAAAAATCTAAAATAAATTGTTATGAACACATTTTGGAACATTCAGAGGCCCACTTACCGCCAAGTACTAAAATAGGATTTGACAATTGGCGTTTGGCATTTGCCTTGGCTAGGTTTCTGCCTTCACACTATCAACATTTTGGACTGGATGATTGTTTGTTATGGGGGTTATCCTGTACATTGCAGAAGTTTTAGAAGAATCTCTGACCTGTATTCACTAGATGCCAGTACCATATCACCCAGGTAGTGATAACCAAAAATGTCTACAGTCACCATCAAATATCCCGTGGTCAAAATTACCCTGATGAAGAACCACTGTTCATTGCTGTTATGGATTGAATTGTGTCTCCCCAAAATGTGTGTCAACTTGGCTAGGCTATGATACCCAGTATTGTGTAGTTGTTCTCTAATTTGTGATCTGATGTAATTATCCTTTGTGTTGTGACTCCTAACCTCTCTGATGTTAACGGGAGCCCTGGTGGCATAGTGGTTAAGACCTCAGCTGCTAACCAAAAAGGTCGGCAGTTTGAATCCTCCAGTCCCTCCTTGGGAAACCTATGGGATAGTTGTACTCGATCCTATAGGGTTGCTATGAGTTGGAATCAACTGGACCATAATGGGCGGGCTTGTGATGTTAATGAGGCAGGATCAGAGGCAGTTATGTTAATGAGGCAGAACTCAATCTATAGGACTAGATTGTATCTTAAGTCAATCTCTTTTGAGATACAAAAGAGAGAAGTGAGCAAAGAGGACCTCCTATCACCAAGAAAGAAGAGCCCTGGAGCAGAGCGTGTCCTTTGGACCTGGGGTCCCTGCGCTGACAAACTCCTAGACCCAGGGGAAGAGGGAGACAAAGACCTTCCCCCAGAGCTGACAGAGAGAAAAGGACTTCCCCTAGAGCTAGTGCCCTGAATTTGGAATTCTCGCCTCCTGAACTGTGAGAGAATAAATTTCTGTTCATTAAAGCCATCCACTTGTGATATTTCTGTTATAGCAACACTAGATAACTAAGACAATTGGTATCTAACAATGTGTTTAAACTAAGTGGTATCTTAAATGTGGGATAATATGAAAAATAATAGCGATAGAACTTAATACATAAATGACACATTTTCTACTGGGTAAAGGCCAAATGACATCACAGTGCACTACACAGTTGAAAGATTCACAATAATGTTAATAGAGAAAAGTCTCAGAACACTTGAATCATCAGCTATCACAAGAAAGTATATGCATTCCAAACAAAGACAAATCTGTGCTGAGGTAGTTAAGTATCATATTTACATTTAGTCTCAGCACAATAACTTTACCTATCACGTAAGTTAATGATATTAATTTGAATTTTATTGCTTTTATAATTTTGTTTATGTTATTGGTAAACTTGTTTTGGTTTTAGAATTAAAGTTTATAGCATAAACTTTAAGCATAAGGAGTTTATACTTAGTTTTGTGTTTATACGTATTTAACAAACATAATAGTAAAAATAATCTGTCAACACCAGAAAGCCTCAAAGAGGATTTTTTTCCCCCAAAGCCATTTTGAAAGGGATCTGTACATTTCTAAAGATTGAGAAACACTGGAGTTGGTTCACCTGAGGCTTGATGGCAGAAGAGGACATTGTTGAGAAATTTGGGGAAAACCTGGACTTAGGCATTGGACATCTGCTGTCTCATATCAGTTTGTTCCAAGTATATAGGAAATAAAAATCCACATTTTATTTTTATACTAGCCCACAAAATGACAGAGGCTGCTAACTGGGTTATTGTGCATTTTTCCTTTTGACCAAAAAAAAAAAGTTTATACAGACACTTTTGCCTTGTGTAAAATTCTATGTGGAAAGCATGATATTTCAGGCAAGATAATTTCAATTTTGACCATAATATAAGAAATAAGAACCAAGGACAGAATTTATTTTTCAGGAGCTTGTGCCAATTTATTGTATCACACTGTACAAACAAAATATGTTCCCCTGTGATTTTAGAGCAAACAGAATGTCCTATCAGGCTATAGAGCAGGCTCCCTTTACCTGTTATGCTTCCACTCACATGATCTGTTGTTACCTTGGTCCTCTGTTGACTGATACGCTCGAAAAATTCCAGACATTCTCCTGCCCTATACACCAAAAGTTTGGAAGATCCCTTCTAGCCATGACTCTTTGCCTCTTTTTCATCATATTCTCTTCCCTTGGAGGGTGTTTTGGAGTGCTACGCAGTAAAATAAAAGAGCGAAATTAATCATAATTACTCATAGTTTCAGTGGTTGAAGTGGAAGAGCCCAACCCTTCCCCTCTATCTCCAGAAAGGAGAAACTCGTAGACTTACTGATTCTTCTAACCACAGCATGCCTGGAGAGCATGCTCTGCCATGGCCTGCGAGGCAAAGGAAAGTCTATAGAAAAGTAATTAGGGATTTGATAAAATTTCCCCACTTTCTAGGAGGGAGTTTCCTTTTAACCTAACTACAATGGAGATGTCACTTTGAGGACTAAGCAAAGATGTCACTTTGAGGACTAAGGTGTGCCTGACCCCAGCCATGACATTTTCAACCACCTCATATACATGCAAAAGCTGGCTAGTGAATAAAGAAGACTGAAGAATAGTTGATGCTTCTGAATTATATTGTTGGCAAAGAATATTGAATATACCATGGACTGCCAGGAGAATGAACAAATCTGTCTTGGAAGAAGTACAGCCAGAATGCTTTTAGAAGCAAGGATGGCAAGACTTTGTCTCATGTACTTTGGACATGCTATCAGGAGGGACCAGTCCCTGGAGAAGGACATCATGCTTGGTAAAGTAGAAGATCAGTGAAAAAGAAGAAGATCCTCAACGAGACAGATTGACACAGTGGCTGCAACAGTGGGCTCAAACAGCAATGATTGTGAGGATGGCGCAGGATCGGGCAATGTTTCGTTCCGTTGTACACAGGATTGCTATGAGTCAGAAGCGACTGGAGGCACCTAACAACAACAACTGCTACAGAGATGACTGACCTCACTCCAAGCCATGCCTCATCCAGCAACTTACTGGTCATCTACTCTTCCATAGAGACAGCCAGGCCAGAGTCCCCCAGTTTATATCTAGGGTCTAATGAAACAACTCTGGTTTTGGTGGCTAAATAGATCATTAGGTTGACCCTCTGTAAATTAGGACCATTCTTTACTTCAAAAAGTTAGATGATTCAGGTTACATTTAGATATAACTTTTTGGAAATAAACAGCCTTTGATACTTCATGTGACATAGTTATTATAAGGTCATAGTAAAAAGAAGACAGTTTATGCAGGTAGAGTTCTACCTGTCACTGTATAAGCTCTAACATGTAGCATTTATGCTCTGAAGTCCTATTATTTGAAAAGGAAATCTTCCAAATTGCTGTGATTTAGGAATCAAAACTTTTACTCTTATAAGTAAACTAGCAGAATTATTTGAGTCACCTTTTTATAATGTCAAACTCCAGTATGATCAGTCAAAATGCAGACCTCATTTCTTGCAGGTAAACTGCCAATACATTTGTCAGGGACTGGTGCTACTTATACTGAGCTTGTTAAAGATACAGAAAGAATCCCCAAAGTAACAGGAATAGAGACTTTAACCTTCTGAAAGGTCATAAGTCCCTTGAAAAGAATTGTTTTGAAATATTCCTGATCATCTTTATAAAAGGATACATGATCTGATTTCTTCCAAATGGCCACTGTTTCAGGAGATGCATCAACATGCTTTACACATTGACATTTTTGGTGGAATTCTGAATTGCTGAACCAAGTTTATATGAAATTTTATAAAACATATTTTCTCATCACTATTTTATTTGTTGTCCCTTGAACATGTATATTTTCAAGATATATGCATATGTATGTAAATACATATATATATCTCCACCATCTGTCTGTTGTATCGTGGTGGCTTGTGTGTTGCTGTGATGCTGGAAGCTATGCCATGGGTACTTCAAATACCAGCAGGGTCACCCATGGTGGACAGGTTCCAGCAGAGCTTCCAAACTAAGGCAAACTAGGAAGAAGGGCTTCGTGATCTACTTCCAAAAATTAGCCAATGAAAACTTTATGGATTGCAACAGAACATTGTTTACTCACTTGCTTTGGACACGTTGTCAGGAGGGATCAATCGCTAGAGGAGGACATCATGTTTGGTGAAGTAAAGGGCAATTGAGGGTGAGGAAGACCCTCGGTGAGATGGATTGGCACAATAGCCTCATGATGGACTCTAACATGCTGGAGATTGTGAGGATGATGCAAGAGCCGGCAACATTTTGTTCCATTTACATAAGGTTGCCGTGAGTTAGAGCTGATTCGATGACAGCTATCTATTTTTCTATCTATCCACACACACCCACACACACAGACACACATACACTATAGATAGATATGTACAGAGAGGCGGAGATTAAGGGAATAGGTCTTAATGCTGATTTTAAAATTCACTTATATTATGGGTAAATCCGGTGCTATATGAATAAGTAACAAAAAAATGATACACAGTTCCCTTCTTTTTAAGCATTTTGTATTTTAAGTAGAGGCAACTTATCAGTGGAATAGCTTTCAGATATGTATATTATTAGTTACCTACTATTCTTTATCACTGAGGAAGAATCCTTTCCTTAAAAGACATTGCTGATGACCGTGGGCAGTGAAAGCTGGAATTTTAGGTGTCAGAGACGGGAATATATTTTTCAAGACTTTGATCTGGAATAAAGAGCTGTCTGAATGAAGCAGAAAATGATCTTTCATCAACCACAGATAAACTAGACCCCCCCATAGTTGGTTTTAGAGCACTTAAGCACTTTTTCTGTTTCATTGCAACTGATGTTCTTGTTATGCATGTTTTCCAATTACAAATTAAAATGCTGCATTGTTATAGTCCATCTATACACCAAACACGTGCACCTAAGGAATTTGGAAATATATTTCTATACCTGAGTTTTGGGATATATTCTTTCTATTCCTACTCCTACCCATCTGCATTTTCTCTCCTTCTCATTGTGGGAAAATTTCTTCTCCCTGGGAAATAGAATTAATTTTGTGTGTAAAAGAGGCATATAGTCTTTCAGATACTAATGAAGTTTAATTTCCAGCAGAAACATTTTTTCATAAATACTTAACACATTAAAGAGAGATCTAAATAAATTCAGCCAGAGAAGGAGTTAAACCTTTTGCGAACTTGGCACTCACTCATTCAATAACTATTTTCTGTATGCCTGGTATGTACAGGACACAATGAACAGATCCACCTATTATTTAGAAATTGTTCATACCTTCCTGTAGTAGGAATAAATAATTAATTCAAATTAAAATTGTGTAAAAATATCATAAAACCATGTATAACAACTAAGAATTCTCCCTAGAAGATAGGTGGCCTTTGAGCTGGATCTAAGATATGAAAAAAATCTCTTACCACAGGAAGAAGAAAGGAAAGAACATCTCAAGGAGAAAGAAGAGTGTGTTCAAATGCAGAAAAGTGGTGTCTTTGAGAAATATCAAAAAGTGTGGTAGATTACATATTTAAACTTTTTTTTTAGTTCCATCACAGCTTTTCACTGAATTTCCCCACTGTTAACAGAACCATATTTATCCTCTTAAGGCCTGCCTTTTAGCTCCACTTAGTCACTCCCAGCTGGAAGCCCTGATGCGGCTTTGTTGAGCGTTTGGGCCGTTTGTGGCAAGAGTAAGAGTGTTATTAATTACTTCAGCCTCAGCAACAGGTCTGGAATCAATCTTACTAATCTGGATCCAGGGTCTGCTGTTATGGGGTGAGCCATGGCAATCGGGAGGGCTGTGAGCTGCAGATTACTTCTACCCCCTTGTTTGGTCCTTTATGCTGAACTTCAACCCACAGAATCCCTAATTTTCTGTCAGTCATTTTCTCTGGCTAGTGTGCTTGCTCCCTGTATTCGTGTTTCTGGCTGCTCTACTATTTTGAAGTGATTGATTGGTCCGTACTGATAACACCATAGCTCATCCAAAGATGTAGGCCCTGCTGTTTGTGCTCCTTCTGCATTAGTTTCCTAGGGCTGCTGTATCAAAGTACCACAAACTAGGTGGCTTAAAATAACAGAAATTTATTATTTCAAGGTCCTGGAGGCTACAGGTCCAAATTCAGGATATCAGTAGGGCCAAACTCTGAAGTTCTTAGGGAAAAATTCTTTCTCATCTCACCCAGTTTCTGGTAGCCCCAAGTGTTCCTTGGCTTGCAGATGCATCTTCACATGGTCATCCTCCCTCTCTGTCTTCTGTATCTCTTTCGTCTTTTATAAGGGTACCACTCATATTGGATTAGGACCTACCCTACTCCAGTAGACCTCATGTTAACTAATAATATCTTCAAGGACCCAATTTCTAACAAGGTCACATTCACAGGGACAGGGGTTAAGACTTCAATGTATCTTTTTGGGGACACTATTCAATGCATAAGGAGCCTTGGTGGTGCAATACTTAAGTGCTCAGCTGCTAACCAAAAGGTTGATTGTTTGAACCTACCCAGCGACTCCATGGGGGAAAGACCTGTGATCTGCTTACATAAAGATTAAAGCCTAGGAAATCCTATGGGGCAGTTCTACTTTGTCACATTGGGTCGCTATAAGTCGAAAATTGACTCAACAACATCTAACAACAACATTCAATTCATAAAACTTCCCAGTGTGCATTTTTCCCAGGAATGAACCTCCTTGGATGCCGGTGTCAATCCTTGACAGAACCAAGACTGACATGGTCTTGTCACTTTGGATACTGCTCTTGGAACACTGACTTTGGCTATCAGCATCCTTTCCCTCTACTCTATATCCAGTTCTAGACTCAGGCCAGTTTCTCAGTGAAACACTTAGGTTATTTGGCTAAAAGTAACAAAAACTTTCTTGAGCTAATGTAAGAGTAAAACAAAGAAATATTTATTGAAAGAATATGGAAGTATCACTTTTTCACATACACACAAAAGCTGGGGGACCAGGTCTTGGAAATAGCAGTTCTGAGGATAGAGGCAGCAGGAGATCATGGAGAGTTTGCTCAGCATCTCACCATCACTGAGATGCATCAGCTGCAAATATTTTCTTCCCTTGCAACCCTATCTCAAAGGTATTGGATTGGTCATGGTTGGTCTATGTTTTCTCCATCTCCTTTGGCCAAGTCAAGGTAGGGCCTTTTAGCTGACATCCCAGCAAGACTGAAGTCAGTGGGAAATGCATAGTCTTTCCAACAAATGATGGTTCTGAATACAAAAAGGGATAGAACGGATGTTGGGTAAGCAAAATGAATGCTTGTTAACTGTACTCAGCCTCCTTATTTGTCTTTGGCCTACGTTTTCTTCTCCTCCCTACTGGTCCATGTTGTTGGGGTCCAGTATGCTTTGAGACCAACCTTCTCAAGTTATGACAATGAAACCTCCATTACTTTCTTCTTTATGTAGCCTCTTCTTGGAAGATTCTTGTTTAAAGTTTGATCAGACTTGGGTTTCTTTTTAACATGATTAGAATCCAACCCTCTAGTCAAATAACCACCTTTAGTTTATTTCAGTTAGACTTGAGAGGAATAACAAAAGGTAATATATCTATCTATAGTTATGAAACTCTAATCAAGTTTAATATCTTAAAGACAGTATCAAGATTTTCTAAGCCTCCAAGTTTAGGTTAGGTTAAAATGAATTATAATTAAATCTGATAAGGTTTGCTTTAGGCTGAAAAAGAAGAGAGTAGTTTTAATATACAAATTGCTTCTTTGCCTGTAAGCAGTTTAATAATTTTTGCAACCATGAATCATTTTAATTAGTAAAGTTTAGCATTTCTTATTGTTTACTTAAAAATGAAATATATATTTATAAATGTTTTTTCTCAAACAATGTAACATTTTAAATGTATGCAGCTCGTGTTATAAAAAGAGATTTCTAGTATCTGCTCTAAAGCAAGTCTCACTTCCTCAACCCTCTCAGCCATGAATTCATCTGTTCTTTGTTTTCACTTGAACAAAGGATGAGCGGTTAACATGTCAGAACAAGATGATATTTAAAGACTTTTTTAGTTAAAAAGTCAATGGTTCTGTGACTCTTTAGTATATTGTTTAGTTACACTTTCTCATTGTCATGGATTGAATTATGTCCCCCCAAAAATGTATGTATCGATTTGGCTGGGCCATGATTCCCAGTATTGTGTGGTTGTCCTCCATTTTGTGATTGTAATTTTGTGTTAAAGAGGATTAGGGTGGGATTCTAACACCTTTACTAAAGTTACATCCATGATCCAATGTAAAGGGAGTTTCCCTGGGGTGTGGCCTGCACCACCTTTTATCTTACAAGAGATAAAAGGAAAGGGAAGCAAGCAGAGAGCGGGAACCTCATACCGCCAAGAAAGCAGTGCCAGGAGTAGAGCATGTCCTTTGGACCCATGGTTCCTGCACAGAGAAGCTCCTAGGCTGGGGGAAGACTGATGACAAGGACCTTCCTTCAGAGCTGACAGAGAAAGAAAGCCTTCCTCTAGAGCTGATGCCCTGAATTTGAACTTGTAGCCTACTAGACTGTGAGAAAAGAAGTTTCTCTTTGTTAAAGCCGTCCACTTGTGGTATTTCTGTTAGAGCAGCACTAGATGACTAAGACACTCATGATATGATAAGTGTCTTGTTAATATATGAAAGTGATTAATTCAATAAATTATAGCAAACTATGTTCTCTATACATTTCAGCTGTGATGCAAATTAGGTCAAAATTATTGATTTTAACATTATGTAAACTGGTCATTTCTGCAGAGATCTTTCTCCTCTAATCACTCTTTAAATGTCTTAGCTATCTAGTGCTGCTCTAACAGAAATACCGTAAGTGGATGCTTTAACAAACAGAAATTTATTCTCTCATGGTCTAGGAGGTTAGAAGTCTGAATTCAGGGCACCTGCTCCAGGTGAAGTCTTTCTCTGTCAGCTCTGGGGGAAGGTCCTTGTCATCAATCTTCCTCAGGGTCTAGGAGATTCTCAGTACAGGGACCCTAGGTCCAAAGAATGCGTTCTTCTCCTGGCTCGTCTTTCTTGGTGGTATGAGGTCTCTCTCCTCTGTGCTTGGTTCTCTATTTTATATCTCAACAGAGATTGACTGAAGATACAACTTAGTCCTGTAGATTGAGTCCTGCCTCGTTAATATACCTGCCTCTAATCCTGCTTCATTAACATCATAGAGATGGGATTTGCAACACATAGGATAATTACATCAGATCATAAAATGGTGGACAACCACACAATACTGGGAATCATGGCTTAGCCAAGTTGACATACAGTTTTGGGGGACACAATTCAATCCATAACATCAAATAAATATCCCCACTCAACCACTTGGTAGATCCTAATGTGTGTTCTTTGCAACAATGGTAAATAAGTATTAGATGGCATGAACAATTCAGCATAACACATAACCAGAACTGGAGAAAAAAGCAACTTGGAGTGCATTTTTCTCTAATGATAGCTTGCAAGTGCCATCTCAGTTATTGGACTGTCACACGTAAGTGAGAGTAGAATTGTCAGGTTTTAAGAACCTAGATAAAAAAGTAAAAAAAAAACAAAACATTTTTTTTAAACCTTAACTACTATTTATAACAATAAGAATCAGCTGTTGCCCTTGACTAGCCACCCCCCCCACCGCCCCCGCCGTTTCCTGTAGAATACATTTTAGAAATATACAATAGAAATAAGTAATGCTATTGAATTGCCTTGGGTTAAAAGAGGGTGCACACATTATTGTAGAGAGGTGGGCAGTAAAATAGGCCACTGATGTTAAAATACAGAAAGTTTTATCACTGGACTTGTTTGAAAGCAATAGAGCATTCTTAATCTGGGCTCATCTCCATTGCTTTCAATGAAGAATTCTTTTTTTTTTTTTTTTAATTGTTGTAAGTCAATGAAGTTTACATTTCAAGTTAGTCTCCCGTACAAAATTTTTTTTTAACATACATTGCTATGAGACCCCAACCGCTCACTCCATTCTGTGACAGCACACTCTTCCCCTCCGCCCCTGATTCCCCATCAACCAGCTCCTAACTCTCTCTCACCTCTGGACAGAAGTCGCCCCTTTGGTCTCTTATATCTACTTGACTAAGAGGCACATTCTTCATGAGTATCACTTTATGTCCCAAAGTCCAGTCCAGTCACTGTCTGAAGAGTTGGCCTCGGAAATTGTTTTAGTTCTGGGCTGATAGAGAGTCCAGGGTCCATGCTTTCAGGGGCGCCTCTAGTCTCAGTCAGACCATTAAGTCTGGTCTTCTTACTACAATTTGAGTTCTGCATACCATCGTTCTACTGCTCCATCAGGGACTCTCTGTTGTGTTCCCTGTCAGGACATTCATTGGTGGTAGCCGGGCACCATCTAGTTCTTCTAGTCTCAGGCTGATAAAGTTTCTGGTTTATGTGGCCCATTCTGTCTCTTGGGCTAGTACTTTCCTTGTGTCTTTGGTGTTCTTCGTTCTCCTTTACTCCAAGTGGTTGAGACCAATTAATGCATCTTAGATGGCCGCTTGCAAGCTTTTAAGACCCCAGATGCCACTCGCCAAAGTAGGATGCAGAACATTTTCTTAAAAAGCTTTGTTATGCCAATTGACCTAGATGTCCCCTGAAACCATGGTCCCCAAACCCCACATCCTTACTACTCTGTCTCTCAAAGTATTTGATTGTATTCAGGAAAATTCTTAGCTGTGGTTTACTCCAGTTGTGCTGGCTTCCCCTGAAGTGTGTGCTGTCCTTCCCTTCACCTAAGATGATACTTTTCTACTATCTAGTTAGTGAATAACCCTCACCCTCCTTCCCCACCCCCGTAACCATCAAAGAATGTTTTCTTCTGTGTTTAAACCTTTACTTGAGTTATTGTAGTAGTGGTCTTATACAGTATTTGTCCTTCTGTGACTGACTAAATTCACTCAGCATAATAAATTCCAGCTTCCACCATGTTATACAATGTTTCACAGCTTCATCATTGTTCTTTATCGTTGCATAATATTCCATTGTGTGGATATACCATAGTTTGTTTATCCATTTGTCCATTGATGGGCACCTAGGTTGCTTCCG
>NW_004444057.1:102837-117195 GCF_000243295.1 Trichechus manatus latirostris | reverse complement strand
TCTTTATGTGATTTGATATTGACTGTTGTCTCCAAGCCATCAATAATTTATTATAATTTTATTTTATATTTGTTTAGTGAGACCTAGCTTCTTGTTTTGTTTTGTTTTGATATGCCCAAATAGGCTGCTCATATGCACTAGTTTGATTTTTGACAACTTTGAATCTCTAACATCCTGACACCAGGTAGTTAGTTCTGTAACTAAGTATGTGCACACAGGAGTCTGTTAAATTTTCCTATATGGGTTCAGCTCAGGTGTCCAGGCAGTCAGTTACCAAGTGTGTGATGCAGGCTCTCACCCCCAGTCCTAGAGAAGCATGGTGGATTGGTGCAGGCACTGGACTCTGGCTATGGTAGGGGATCACGTGCTGAGCCAGGCAGGGGGCTGACGGCTACCCCTGAGAGTCTGAAAGGAAAGCGTGTCCCTATTCTCTAGGGTGAGTAGGTAGGTGAGTTTTGCATCCAGACTATGAGCACCCCACTCTGTTGGCTGTAAAGACTTGAGGGCACCACTTTTTCTTGGACTTCTGTAGCAGGTGACTAGAAGGTTTAGGTGCAGCCAGCAGTCCTCAAGCCCCTGTTGCAGATTGATAAAAGTGCCTACTTAAGGGCAGGGCTGTTTCGAGGGTCACAAATCTGCCACTTCACAGCTGAAAAAGTTGAAGTTAAACTTCAGATGTTTGCCGTGTTGTACTGTGGTGGTGAGGACTAACGCTGTTGAGATGGGTCCGCACAAGTCTATACAGGGGTGTAAGGCACTCAGAGTCTGCAGACCCCTTATACCTGTGCCTAGCAAAGGAGCTGTGCGGACCCTACGTTCCTGGCATAGGTGAGCCAGTAGCTTATTTGTTCCCTCTCCAAGGCCAGGAGAATGAGTCAGGGCACCTTTTGGGATCTACTTCCGGCCCAGCGGACTCCCAGTGCAGAGCGCGGAGGGAGGTGGTAAAAGGGAGAGAAGTTTTTCCCAAACGGCCTTTTTTTTTTTTTTTTAATCCCCGTGAAAGGCCGCACGCATGTATTTATCTTAGCCACTTGGGAGCTGCATTTCACTGGTTCGGAGTGTTCAACCGAACCTCTGCTGCCGGTCTCTCTCGATGTGGAAACTGCTTCCTGACCATGCACACAGCACAGCTGTTTGCCTGCTTGGCTTCCGACAGTTGTGGCTGCAGAGCTGCAGTTTCGCTGCTGCAGTTCTGGCACTCTTCACATCTTCCAAACCGTCTCCCTCTCCCCCCACCGATCACTCAGTCCTATTTCTCAGCTTTGCCTTGTTCAGGCCTCCTAGATTTTCATATAGAATCAAATCACGTGGTTTTCCAGGTCTTTGTTGTAAGAGGGATATAGGAAGTGTCTAACTATACTGCCATCTTGGCCACACCTCCTAAAATTATTTCAATGAAGAATTCTTAATGTAAATGCACTAGATCAATCTGGATTCAATTGAAAGCAATACTGTAATAAGCAGAACATTTCTCTCAAATCTTTGCTGCCAATGATACGATCGATTTTCAATAAAAAATTATTAAGTAGACTGTGAGTAGATAAATGTATAATTTTTCAATAATATTAATGTAACTAAGCAACAAAAATGTTAATATTTGAAGTTATTGAAAGACATACATTAAGAAGTATCCCAAAATGTGGCTCACTGAAATATGTGATGCTTTTAGCCAGGGGGCATGGCAAGGAAGTATGTTATCAGAGGAAGAGAGAACTTTAGGGTTGGCATGACAGCAACAGATCCATGGGAAGTCCTTATGAAAGCCACCCATTCACATTTAGTCTCTACTATAGTTCAGGACGACACCTTAACACTCCAGGACAATGATTTTTAAAAAGCAGGGATGGGCACATTATGGAATTATATCATGGATTTTTCACGTAACTGCTCCTAGAAGATCAGTACCCGAGGGAAGCAGGTACTGATACAAATAATTAATGATGGATATTTCATACTTTGGTTTATTTTCAGGTTTAAAACCAGTTAGCATTGAGTTAATTCCAACTTATGGAGACTCTGTTTGTATCAGAGTAGAACTGTGCCTCACAGAGTTCTTAATGTCTGATTTTTTTCAGAAGTAGATCGCTAGGCCTTTCTTCTGAGGCTTCTCTGGGTGAACTTGAACCACCAACCTTTGGATTAGCAGCAAAGTGCATTAACTGTTTACACCACCCAGGAGCTCCCATTTTCAGGTTTAGGAGGATATAAAGCTATATTTTGAGTCCAGGAGCACAGAAATGGTCCCAGAACAGTTACCACATCCACCCCATAATCCACTTTTTCTTTTGAGAAACTCAAATTCCCTGACCTGAATGAATTTTTAAGGTATAGCAGGAGGTAGTGTTTTTAGAAGAATTCAAATTAAGTAGTAGAATGTCCAAGCAGCCAATTTAGAAGTAACCTTGGACTTCCACATATGACTCCTTCACAACCTCTCTTAATGACTTAGTTTATACAACTAAAAATTCCAAAATAAAACACCTTCCACCATTAACCACCTAAGCTCGTCATGTGCAAGGCACAGAGGGCAACTGCAGGCCACGCTACCAACCCTGAGCCAGCCATCTGACAGTTACTTGAAATCAGCCGTCAAGGTAGCTGAATTTCTGAAAATGAATGATAAATGGAAGAATATAATTTACTAGGAAAGAGTATTTACTTTTATCTAAAGTTTAAGCACTTTAATATGCCTCCCAAGAGAGTGCTTATTCAGGATATTCCGTAAGAAAATTCTAGCAAGAACAAAAACTACAGACAGGTTGGAAATTTTTTGCTGACATGAAAGCCAGAAAAAAAAAAATTCACATATTTTGAAAAGCAATTTGGAAATGTATCTCTGTAAGTTACAGTCATTCTTTCTGAGTGTGACTAATGTTGTCCAGCTATGATTGATGAGAAAAATGTGAAATGAAAGACAATCCACATGAGTTTAAATATTATGCCTCTAATAAATCCTACAATCTGAACATGAAAAAAGAATTTTTACCTTTATGAGCAGAAAAAGAAAAAAAAATGAGATTACCTTCACCAGAATAAATGTTAAATTCATGTTTCAAGACTATGGATTTGAAGGAGCCCTAGCCTTTTAGTCTATTTGGGGTACTCACAGTCTTGGTTTGCCCCTCGCTTACAGACATAGAATAAAATCAAGTATACAATGGTCTCGTATAGTCATTAGTAATTGTGATAGATAAGGAAAGATTTAGGGAAATATTGAGATTTGAGTTTACTCTTAAAAGAAGTTTAGGAATTGAATTAGCAAAGAAAAAAAGAATGGAGAACGTGGAGAAAGAATGTTGACTTGTTTTCTGAGACTTAATTTGTGTATTTGTGAAATGCTTTTGTATTAGTTAAATGTATTTTGAGTTCAATAAATCACACATATGGCTGTAAACAATGCTCTCTCACATTTCAAAAATCACCAACTGGCATTTTTAATTTTTAAAGGATTACGTAGTAGGAAGACAGAGACTAATGGCTATCATTTTTATTCCTCTGGGTTCTTCACCAAGACATCTGGCAACTTCCATGACTAAGCTATTTGAACAGTCTACTGAACCATGATTTAGTACATTAACTGAAGGAACCTCAAATCCATTACAGGGAAGGTAAGTCACCTTTGTAAGTCAAGGATTCTCATAAATTATTTTCATTATAGATTAATGGCCTGTGAAGATTCAAATCTTTCAAAGAGTTGAATGTGTTGTGTTCTGTGTACTATGGTGCAGTTAGGAAATTACAAGTTGTTTTAAAGCTTCAGTCATTTAGAGGAAATCATTTCAGACTCCATCAAATTACCCTTTAAGTCTTTTTCTGCCCAGATATTTCATGGGCATCAACTGTAGAACAGCATTCATTTTCCTTATAAATATCATGAATGGTGAATATTTCATACTTTGGTCTATTTTCAGGTTTGGCAGGATATAAATATCCATTTATAGTATTATAATAATAAACTACCTTTTTAACACTTGCCATATCCCAGTGCTAAATGCCTTTACACACTTTAATTTAGCATTCTTCAGAACCCTGTGAGGAAAATGAGAAAACCAAGGCACAGAAAGTGCAAAAACTCACCCAAAGTTAACACGACTGATAAGCAAGGAATCAGAATTGAAAGTAGGACTTGTTTGATCAAAATCTGCATTTTTAATCTCTTCTCCATTGTTGTTGTTGTTAAGTGCTGTCCAGTCAATTTCAAGTCCTAGCAATTAAGTGGGTGTAATAACTTTCCAAAAGTCGCATGGAAGGTATATTAACCAAGATGTTTTATTTCAAGACAGAACACAGGTCAAAATAGTTTAATAAATGAAAAACAAAGAAAAATGTATTGGCAGGATATAGGCATGGCTCACAAAAAAAAAAAACCCCTTCTTATATGTTTTAAAGGCATCTAACTTCATGATTCACTACAGTCTTAAGATAACAAAAATTAGGCAAAGACATCACAAAAAAAAAAAAAAAAAAAAGCTAGAGAAACCATAGCTGTTTCAGAGGTCAGGGATTGGAATGAGGATCTAATCAACTTCTCTTGTCTTCTCTTCTCTCTCTTCCCCTTTCCCTTCCTTTCTCTTCTCCTTTTCTCTCTCTTTCTTAAAAAATCTAATGACTGTCTATATTATGGTAGACCCAGAAATTTTACACATACTATTTTTTGTCTTTGCAAAAATTCTCTGTATAGCTACCAGTATTCCTTTTGACAGCTCTGATAACTAAGGCAGAGTAAGTGAACTGATTTGCCCAAGATGAGTGGCTGATGGGTTGTAGAGGGACGTTTAGAGCCTAGCCCTCCCAAACCCTTGTTCAGTGCTCTGCTAATCTACTTGTGTTTCATAAAGCTATGTTTTATCAACACTCCTAGAAGAATTAAAACTTTTTTTAAGACGCTGTCATTCTTTTCTTTAGAGATTACAACACACATACAATAAGTGAATTTTATCAAAATACAGCACATTTCTTCTACTAAATCCATAAAAATCAATTCCTATGTAACTAGTGCTGAAAATCAACTAAAATGAGTTAAAATTTACAAAGAGTCATTAAAGGGTTTCAGTTGAAATTATTAAAACTGCACACTACAATAAGCAATTGATAACATCTTGAAAGAAGTGCAATGTTTGAGTTAACGTATTTTAAAAAGTACTGCCTATTTACTCTGAGGGAGCCCTGGTGGCCCAGTGGTTAAGTGTTACTGGCTGCTAAACAAAAGATCCACCAGCTGCTCCTTGGAAACTCTATGGGGCAGTTCTACTCTGTCCTGTAGGGTCGCTGTGAGTCGGAATTGACTCGACTGCAAAGTCGTTTTTTTTTTTAATTTACTTTGCGTAGCAAAAAAGTAATGAGTCCAACTCACTTTTGCAAAAATAATGCAGGTTGGTATTTAACAGTTATAGGTCTTCTACGGGAGCCCTGGTGACACAGTGGTTAAGAGCTTAGCTCCTTACCAAAAGATCAGCGTTTGGAATCCAAGAGCCCCTCCTTGGAAACCTGCCCTGTAGGGTCGCTATGAGTCAGAATCGACTTGATGGCAATGAGTTTTTAATGAGTTCTTCTATGGCACTTCTTTCTGGTTCAAATAACCATGCATTAACTCTTGCCATTGCATGTTACTTAAATTTTATTTGATTACATAGAACGAAAACAAAGTTAATGGTTTGGATAAACAAGATTAATAAACTTAAAAATATGGAATACTTCATGAATTTGCGTGTCATCCTTTCACAGGAGCCATGCTAATCTTCTCTGTATCATTCCTGTTTTAGTATACATGCTGCCAAGCATGCATTTAAAATCTTACTTTAGATAAATAGGAAGGCAAATGGAGATATTCTTTTTAAAAAGAAAGTCATTTTGATATCTGAGATTCTCATATGCCTCAGATATTTTTATGAATATTGACCATATGAAACTCAGGAACAATACTTTGGCAATCCATCTATGTGCTATTTAAAGTGTTGGGGCCTGTGTTACAGAGGTAAATGAAAAGCTTCTTTTACTAACATGGAATTCATTAATTTTCTGTGGAAAAAATGTTTCATTAAATTGCTTTTCTAATGGATACCTAATTTGGATTATAATGTTTGGTCTGTAGCTGATGCACAACAAGAAAAAGTTTCTTTTGATAAATTTATTTAGTATTTTTTTCTTAACCTTATACAGACGTGTTAGTAAAATAAAGGTGAAGTTACTGATCAATTTCTGTGAATCTTAGAATATATATATATATATATTTTACCATTTACTATATAGGTGATTTTCAAATAGACAAGCTTCCAAATTAGATGCCTTATCCACAAGATGGTGTCCTAGCATTAGCAACCAATAAGTTGAGCTTGCAAACAGAATTGACTTTACTTCGCAAAAATGTTTTTCAAGTTGAAAATGCCAAGTACCCGTGCATAAAACTAATTACTCCTTGGCCTGTGGTTTTGTGCAAAATGTACTTGGGAAAATGTATTATTCAACTCAATTTGATTAACTCTCTTTGTTGTAGATTTGTATTTATTTACGTTAATGCTACAGTGGAATAGGTAGTTCATTCACTTCTAATTTAGCTAAAACAAGGAGGAAAACTGTTTTCCTTGCAAATCACAACGAATTTTCAAATGGTACAATAGCTGAACTTTGTGTGATATACATTTTATTGTATGTCAGTAGAATACACTTAAGAACATAAGATTTTTATCATGGATTCTATTTGTATATAGTTTGCTGTTGAAATCAGAGATGGTAGCACATAGCTAATTTTGTATCTGACCAAATTTAAATTTTAAAAATGATAAGTTGTAGGTTGGTTTTGGAACTGAACACCATTGTTTTCTGCTTTCAAAAAGCAACATTTATTCCTGGAATTCTGAGAAACGTCTGGTTCTATAATAACTCTTACTAGGTTGTCACTGAGTTTTGAACACATGAAGAGATTTTCTAATAACAAACCCTAGGAGAAAAGAGGTTAGATGCATTCTATTACTTTTAAGAGAGTCTGAGTAAAAAAGGAAATTGTTTCAGATAAAATTTAGACTGATAATATCCTCTATTTTGAATTTAAAACTATACTTAAAAGAAATTTAGGTTTGCTTTATAATAGGAAGTAGCACTTTTCTTTTAAAAAGATGTTTCCTATTTTTGTTGTCTCCATTTCGACCATGCCATGAGTTGTTTAGCAAGAGTATTTTTGAGACTTTTCTAGATTTTCGTCCTGAAAAAGTATGTTCATACTAAATCACTCAGCAATGTCAGAGGGCAAGAAAGAGATACATCAAAGTGGGATATGCAGAATTACTCCATAAGTTATTCTCTTGCATTAGTAGTACAAATGTGAATTTTATAGCACTTTGGAAAGAAATCTGGCATAACTATTAAAATAAAAAAAAGAAAAAAAATTCTTGAACTTACTCCCACTTTTGGAAACCTATTCTGCAGAATACCTACCAATAGATAAGGGCATATGTACAATGATGTTTCCTTTAGCATTGTTCATGGAAGCCAAAGGAAAACACAACAAAACTGTAAACAAAGTGAATGTCATGAAAAGATGAATAATTGGATACATTATGTTATGTACACATCATGCAATAATTTGGCCACAAAAAGAATGATATAAAGCTATAAAAACTGTATCAGTTGTCCTAGAGGAATTTATACAATGTATTGTTTAGTTGGAAAATTAAGGAGTTTATAATAAGGTCCCACTTAAAGAATAAAACAGAAAATTCTTATATATTTATGATACATATATGAATGCCTGTATGTTTATGATTAAATAGTCATAGAAGGAAGCATGAGATACTTGTTTATTAACAAGTTTATTAACATGAGATTCTTGTTGAGGGCTGTCATAGTCAGTTCCCTGGAAAGCTGACTCTAACACAGAGATTGGCGTACAAGAGATCTATGGGGGTATGCTTTCAGGATCAACACTTGAAGGGAAATGAAGGAAGCTTGATTAAGCCAGGAAGAGGCTGGGCTGTGATACAAAAAAAAAAAAAAAAAAAAAAAGGCCTCAGTCAGTCCCATGGGGACATCTGCAGCTGGGATGGTCCTAAATAATCATCTCAAAAGTGGATCAAGGGGGCCTTTTTGTTCTACCACCTCTGTAAACTATCTTCATCCCTCCAACCCTCTACACTGACTACATGAAAGTAGGAATACTATGAAAAATTCATTATGTTTTACTTGGAAAAGTCTTTTTCCAAAATCTTTTTTGACCTAGTTTTCTGGACCTTTCTTACTTTCAATGTACCAAATTTTCTCTGACAACACGGAAGGGATCCAATGCTTAGTCAAGGAGAATTGAGAAGAAAGTCTAAAGATTTTATTTTGGAAGAAATAAATGGCTGATGAAGGCGCTTGTGTCTTTCTGTACACTTTTGAAAGTATTCAGGATATGGTAACTATATCCTCTCTAAAATGTTATATTTAAAGAAAAATTGATTTTGAATAAATAGGTAAACATTTTGGTAATACACTCTGCCTTAATGTATTATAGAATGGCTTTCAACTACTTTAGCGAGACTATAAATACAACTTTGTAGTTTTGATTCATTTACTGAATAGCTATCATATTCCAGGCAGTTTATTAGGCACTGAGGAATAGAAACTAAAGACATCGTGATTCAAAGCCTTGTAGGACAGACGGATGAATAAACAGGCAACCACAGAATGATAAGGGCTTTGGCATAGATGGAGTACTATGGGGATTTAATGACTACGCAAACTCAAGTCAGAAAGTGGTAGATTGAAGATGTCAGTGTACCAGGAAAGGAAATTCCTGAATTGTGGGCAGATATTTTGACAGGTGAATAGTAAAGGAGAATATCCAAAAGTAATAAAGGGCATGCAGAGAAATGCAAATCATCCAATATGTTGTAGTTGAGACTGTGAGCAATGTGGATGGGAGTGAGAGGAAAAGTATCAGGAGATCATATTGGAGAAAGGCAGGGACAGGATCACGTGACGATCCTGACTGAAAACACATGATATACTCAAACTGAGTAATTTGAAGAGAGTATAATAAAGCGAAGGAGCCCTGGTGGCACAGTGGTTAAGTACTTGGCTGTTAACCAAAGGGTTGGTAGTTCGAACCCACCATCCGCTCCACAGGAGAAAGATGTGGCAGTCTGCTTCCATAAAGGCTACAGCCTTGGAAATCCTATGGGTCAGTTCTACTCTGTCCTATAGGGTCACTATGAGTGGGAATTCATGCTATGGCAATGGGTTTTGGGATTCATAATAAAGCAGCTATTTACAAAGACAAGAGTTATGCGTTTCCACTTCAAGCCTATGACATCAAGAGTTAGAGGGGTCCTAGAACCTGCAGACAGAGGGCCTGAGCAGAGAGCTGCCTTACAGGAGGCATCCCTTCAGTGGAGGGATACCACAAGCCTGCAGTGACACAAAAGGAAGGAACTAGGAGAGTAAGTATCTTGATGGAATCACAGGGCAGGAAAACCCATTGATGTGTACTTAAAGGCCAGAATCTTGAGGCATGCAGAAAGGTGGAACGGGGTGGAGAGTGGATCTGGAGGGACAAACAGAAGATACCTTCTCTGTGTATGTGGCAGTTGCAGAACTGAAGATTAAGTAGGAGTGACTAGGTGGAGGGAATGAAGAAATTTCCAAGCAGATGGAGCAACATGGTCAAAAATTCTGTGTCAGGAGGGTACGTGGTGAGTCTAGAGACTAAAATCATGGCAGTGTGGTTCCTTAGGGTGGAAAGAGCAAAGTGCTGGGACATATAGAGGTAGCAGGAGCCAGACGATACAAGGCCTTTCATGCCAAATTGAATAATTATGTTTTTATCCCAAGGGCAATGCAAGACCATAGAAGAGTCTAGTCACGGGTAACATGATCAGATATTTGTTTTACAAAGATCACTGTCCTATTAGAGAGTAGACTGGGGCAGGGGCAGAGTAAATGTGGGAAGACAGCCAAGAAGACAATGACAGGGAGCAATGGTGGTAGCTCATACTAGGGTTCTAGTGGTGGAGATGCAGAGGGTAGGCACAATCAAGAAATATATAGGAGGTAAAAATCAACAGAACTTGGTAACAGTTTGGACATTGGGATTGAGGGAGAGGGAATTGTTAATAATAAGTATTATTATCTGACTAGATAGAAGCACTCTGTGCAAAGATTCTCTTTTCCTCTCTGGACAATGGTAAATCTCTATATTCCCATCAACTCTTCTTGGAATTCCTCATTTATTATAATACTCATTTCTTCATCTGTATTTGACTAATTTCCCTGTTTTACGTAATGAACTCATCTCCTCTTCTTACTTACAAAATCATTACCTTTTCACAGACTTCCAACCATGAGTTTCCTCCTCCAGATTCACACAGCACTTTACTTCTTCTTAACTCACCTCCTTTGGATGAAGTCTGTATGGAGTTAGTAATGGACAGAAGTAGCAAACTACAAATTAGATGTTTCAGGTCATTAAAATTCCTTCAAGTTTGTGACACTGAAATTACCCAGTTATAGTTCCATTTATTTCTATCTTACTGACGTGTTACCTTTTTCCACCAGGGTTTCCCGTTTTTCCATAGTAACTGGTTTTTTCAAAGCAACTTTTATTCTTTGTCCTTTCAAGATTACTAATATGTAGTGTTTAGCTATTTCAAAGAATCACTGGGTGGTGCAAATGGCTAACGCATTCAGCTGCTAAGTGAAAAGTTGGAAGTGTTGAGTCCACCCAAGGCACCTCAGAAGAAAGGCCTGGCAATCTACTTCTGAAAAATTAGCCATTTAAAACTTTATGGAGCACAGTGCTACTCTAACACACATGGAGTTGCCATTAGTTGGAAATGGCTCAAGGGCAACTTTTTTTTTTTTATTTTATTACTTTATATTTAGGTATTTCAAAATGTAAAGCAGCCAGAAATAATGTAGTTAGTTCTAAGACTTAGTCCTCAAACATATTTTGTATTTGTCTGTAAAGAAATGTTGAAACAGTTCTATCAAACATTTTCTATTTTAAATATGGATAGGCTGTCCAGAACACATGTCAATAAAGGAGAAAATAAAAGACTTTCAATTATTTTGCACGGAACTTGCTCATTTATAGGAAAATCATTTATCCATATGAATCCAATAGTGTAAAAACCTCATAAGTCACAATGGAATATTAAATACCAAGAAATTGAACTCAGCTACTACTGACATTTGTGGCATTTTCACTGCTAGTTAATGTGATTGAAAATACATCCAATAATTAAGAGTTTGGTATAGTTAATTTCCATTAATGACTATAATTGGATTCATAAATCATTTATTCTTTAAAATTAAGCATGAAGTACACATTCTATAGTGGAAAAGAAGCACACTGTCTCTCATAACTCAAATGAGGAACTCTGCATGGATTTGTCCTTGAATCTTTTCCTAGGAAGCAAAATGACATAGTGGAAATCCCCCAGAACCTGAAATTGAAAGCTCAGGGTCTGAGTCTGGCTCAGCCACTTGCTAATAATGTGACATATGAGTCTCAGTTTCTTCATCAGTGAGATGAGGATAATACCTACATTATAGGATTGTTGTGAGAAATAAATAAGTTAATATACGTAAAGGTACTTTATAAATTGAGTAGTACATTGAGCATATAAATTATTATTATTATTAAATTTTAAACAGGAACACTGTTCCTAATTCTAGTTTGGTTGTGTTAAAAATAAATTGCTTCCTATATTACCACCTAAGATGTTTATTTAAATGGGGAAATGCCTGACAATGACCAGAAAAAAATCTTTGGAATGGTGTTCTTAACAAAGAAATCAGTTTTTTACTTTAGTGAAAATATAGGCAATCTTTGCTTTGCATGGCAGTGTAGGATTGTAAACATGACTTTGCAAAGTGAAACCATGCAAAATGATCTAAATAATAAATGGGAAAATTATGATTATTCCATAACCTTTAAAATTTTGTCAAAATATTAAAAATTCTCTCACCCTTGGTTACAAATGTATAGGGAAATAAAGTCAAACCAATATTTATATAGTACACTGTAATTTAAGCATCAAAAACATTGAAAATTAAAGTGTTTTATTTCTTTGTATAAAAGATATCAAGAGTAGTTTGAATAGTGCTTGCTTTTTTGTTTTCATAGTATAACTTTACAACACAGAGCGAGCATCTTTTATATGCCTTGGCAAATTGTCATGCCCCTTTCTAAGTTTGGATCACTTTCTAAAATTTTACTTCTGTGCTTTTAATGTTCTGAAGTATCTTCTTGAATTCCTCTAATGTGCAGTTTTTTACTGGTATCACTTCTTTTGGGATATCTTCATACATTTTAATCATAACTGCTCATTTAGGTCGTTAAGTTCTAATAATATAAAATTTCACTTTCAACATTACTTCTCACTTCTTTGCTGCAGTTTCATCATTTTTAACTAATTTCCTCTTTGGATTATCCATTTTTGGAAAATGTTACATTGGTTTATCACTGAAAGACAAGGAGCCAACACACTACATGTTTTACTGTCTGTAAAACATGCACAATGACCAATCACTGACAGACTTGACAGAAGTGACATGTCGGTCACTGATCATGTTGCACATCAATTTATTTACATAGTGATTTTTGGGCTGAAGAACTAGTAACAAAGTTTGTACTTTATACAATTACTCAAATTAATATACTGTGGTAACTGAAATTTAAACCGTGTTGTTGGGGGAATGGTGTTATTTAAGTAAATTGTGGTAACTGAAAATTATGCATTTTTGGAACCATTCAAAGTTAGGACTGTCTATATATTTAATAAGTGGCTAAGGAGAGAGCAAAAGAAACAAACAGAGAAAGACTTGGTAAATGCCTTAGAGCGGATAAAAAGGGAGGACTTATGAATCCTCTTCCTGTTATTCTTCAACTTCATATTTGGATTCTTCTTAATTTAATGTGGGGACATACTATAGTGTAATGCAGCATGTGAGCATTGTTTAGACGTGAATAAAATTAGCACTATTTAGTATTTATTTGCTATATTTATATTTTATTATTTTTTGAATAGGCAATACATTCGAATGGTTAAAATTTCAAGAGATGTGATATAGGTTTTACAGTGAAAAAAGTCTTGCTAGTGCTTCTTTTCCCAGCTACCAGGTTCATTTCATTGAGTGCAACTGACATTATCCTTCCAGAGATAGTCTATGCACATACAAGCCAACACATTTCACAAACACACTCGCATAATTTTCTCCTCTTTACAAACACAAATTCTAAACATGAAATATTTATTAAGCATTTGCTATGCTATGTACCAGACAATGTGTTGAATTTTATATACTGTATCTCACTTAATTCCCACAATAAACTTTGAGGTAGGCTCTGTTATTACAGAAGAGGAAAATAAATCTCTGAGAGTTTAACTTCTGTTCCCAGAATCACCATCTGGTAGGTGGTGGAGCAGCTACTCTCACTTAGATATTCTGACTCTGAAGGGCAAGCTCTTAATGAGCAGGCTACACTGCCTAGGATCAGTGTTAGGTTATGCAATAGCATTGTATTAGTCTAATAGTCCTTTTGTGGTATTGGAAATTCTTTTTGCCATTTTCAGCCTATGAAAATATGGTGATTTATGAAAATATGGTGATTAGGCTTTGAGAGAGATCAGGGTATCTCAAAAAGCATTAGATATCTCTCTCAGGAGATTGTTTGGCCACCATCTGTACTGGGAATTTGGCCAGTTTGCTTGGAAGGAGCCCAACCCTGAGTGCATGTCTCTGGGATTACCAGGCAGTCCCTTTTCTTGTTGTGTGGCATTGGAAGTCTGACACTCAGCAAACACACACACATACACACACACACCATACTTCTTGTTTTTGTCATTTATCAACAAATAATTTTTAATAATAGTGTCTTCATCTTGCATTCTAAAGTTAGGAAGCTTATGAAAGTTAACAAAACACCCCAAAGCCTGTGCACCTTTCTGATTTTATAAACTGAGTACTGTTTGACAGTTTAACAAACAGTCTGTTGTAAACAAAGACACTACACTTGTAGTTCTAGTTAGCAATTGTATATGTTTTCTAGTTGTCCATTTCCTGCCTGTGTCTCCTGGTGAACTCTTTACTTAGAGGGAGTGGAGGAGAGTCTCTTGTGAGGGAGCCTCTATTACTCCCTTTTCTTCACCATGCGTGCTTCACCTTTGTTATGGTAGAGGTGCTGAATGTTGGCTCTGTTGCTTTTTATCTAAGAATGGAAAGGTTGAGAGTGAAGTTCAAATATATATATATTTTTTATTGTACTTCAAGTGAAGGCCCACAGAACAAATAGTTTCTCATGAAACAGTAGTACACATATTGTTTTATGACATTGGTTAACAACCCCACAACATGTCAACCCTCTAACTTCTCAATCAT
>NW_004444057.1:86999-95097 GCF_000243295.1 Trichechus manatus latirostris | reverse complement strand
GTTCTCTGTCAGTTTTCTCACTCCATTTGGTGCTTGGCTGAGTTCTTTATCTCTTCATTTGATGTTTTAGGGTTTCAGGATTGTTGTATTCTCTGTTCGGCTTAGTTTTTCGGATCTTCGCTGTGGTGGGACGGCGTGGTGCTTCTGCCTAGAGTGCCATTTTGCCAGAACTCTGAAGTATTTTAAAAAGTACGTTGAGCTTTCTTGGCTTCAGGAACTCTGGGGCAAAATTTTGGTAAGAAGCTTACAGACACAAATACACACACACACACACACAATCTCTATTCAGGAGGTCTTGGCATGCAGATTAAGTGCTCCTCCAAGGAACTTCTTGCCTTTTAAAAGAACCACACTGAGTAACCAAACTCTGATTAACAATTGAAAGTGAAGGAAGATGCTTTTCAAGAGCTGCTAGAGTTAGGGGAAATATGCTATATTTATCTGAAAGTCAGAAGGTCTTGCATCTTGGCATTCCAAGGAATTTGTGTTCAAGAATATTGTAATCTATCATGATAGTTGGAAACCCTGGTGGTATAATGGTTAAGAGCTACAGCTGCTAACCAAGAGGTCAGCCATTTCGAATCCACCAGGCAATCCTTGGAAACTCTATGGGGCAGTTCTACTCTGCCCTATAGGGTCGCTATGAGTCAAAATGTCTCGATGGCAATGGGTTTGATTGGGTATCATGATATTTAAGCGTTTTGAGTCATTTATTTCTGCAAACTAGGTTTTCATTTAGAAATCTAGCTTCTATTTAGTTCAGTTCCAAGTACATATTTTTTCATTTGTGAAAGCTCAAGTTTTTGTTTTAAATATTAGACACAGGGTAAGGACTTATTTTTCATCTGTAAAATAACTTATATTTGCTTATTTTTGTAATAATATCTGATAAATTAATTAAACTATTTCTGTATAGAGGTAGTAATTTCTCAGTAGGTGATTTCATTTGCTACTTTATTTAGAAGTTTGAGCTCAATTAATGCACTCCTCTCATCTCAAAATGTGTATCACTTCTTCTTCTCTCTTTTATGCATGCTGGTTTGGGTGGGCATATCCTTCTGGGTCAGACCTGGGCTCTTTTTCTCATGTGCTTCAGTCTCCCCTGGACCCTCTCGTTTTTTAAGGCTTCTTTCCTCAGCCTACAAACATTTACAGCCATCCTTTAACTTCTTGTTCCTTTGATTACTTAAAATTTCTCAAAAGAGAATTCTATATTTTCCACTTCAAGTTTACCTTAACCCAATGAATTCTGCCTTCAGTCTCTACCTCTCCTACAGCCATTATTCTGAAGGTCACCAATGACTTACTGATTGCCAACTCTGATGGTCTTTTAGTTCATAACCTTGTTAAGCTCTGTAGCATTTGATGGAAACTCTCCTCTCAATGTTTCCAAGACTGGTTTTTTCTTTTTTTTTTTTTTTTTGGTCTTGCTATTTCTATATTATTTTTCTGTATTCCTTTGAGGCTTCTTTATCTAATCTTCTCTAAATATAGGGCTTCTCTAATTTTCCAAGTGTGTATATTTGGACCCCTCCTCTGTCTATTTCCACCTCTCTCCTTTGCCAGTTCCAATCTCTTCAACAGTATTACTTATCATCTCTGTACGGAAAACTTACAGATTCACTTCTCTGATCCTAACTTCTGAAAGAGACAGACCAGTATTTCCAACTGCTTCCTGGATATTTTCATTTATTCACACACTGCCACATTCATTCACTTATATTCTTTGACAACCTACTAAGGTACAGGTACTGCTTCTCTAGGAGTTGGAGACAGTAGTAACAAATTCCCTATCCCACAGAGCTTATCTTCTAGTGAAAGAAGAAAGCATAAACAAATAAAAAAATGTGTCACGTGCTGTAAGGAGGAATAAATCAAATAAGAGGATAAAGAAAGATGGGAAATGTGGGAGAGATGTGGGATTGGATAATAAGTGAAGTCTTTTTATAAAGTGACATTGATCAGACATCTGAAGGTGTTTACATTTGGAGGCAAAATGTTCCTATAGATGCGACAGGCTGTGAGGTACAAAGGAGGCAAATTTGACTGGAATATAGGGAGTCCTGGTGGCGCGATGGTTAAGAGCTCGGCTGCTAACCAAAAGGACAGCAGTTCGAATCCAACAGCCACTCCTTGGAAACACTATGGGGCAGTTCTATTCTGTTGTATAGGGTCACTATGAATTGAAATTGACTTGACAGCAATGGCTTATAGTGAGCAAAGGGGAGTTAGTCTCTCTCTCTCTATATATACAACATGTATATGTATGTATATATATGAGGACCCTTGGTTGCACAGTGGTTAAAGCACTCTGCTGCTAAAGTTTGGGGTTCAAACTCATCAGCCACTCTGTGGGAGACAGATGTGGCAGTGTGCTTCTGTAAAGATTTATGGACTTGGAAACCCTATGGGGTAGTTATAGTCTGTTGTATAGGGTCACTATGAGTCAGAATTGACTCTACGGAAGTGAGTTTATGTGTGTGTGTGTGTGTAAAATATATATTGACATCAAAGAGGTAACAGGGGCTCGATTATTTAGGGCCCTGTGGGCCATGG
The DNA here is from genome assembly GCF_000243295.1 of Trichechus manatus latirostris. NCBI lineage: Eukaryota > Metazoa > Chordata > Mammalia > Sirenia > Trichechidae > Trichechus > Trichechus manatus. The sequence continues at coordinate 92,541 of NW_004444057.1, read as the reverse complement.
TTAAGAACCCTGGGTTTTTACTCCAAACGAGAATGGACACCATCTAAAGGTTCTGAGATAAGTGACAAGATCTGACTTACACTTAAAATGAAACATTTTGGCTGCTTTGTGGAGAAATCATTGCATATGATCAAATGTAGAAGCAGTAAGACCAGTTAAGAGTGAAATGTGGAGTATAATAATGTAGGAAAAGAAGGTGGGGATTTGTACCAGAGTGACAATAATGAAGGTTGTAAGAAGTGGTAAGATTCAAGATCTATTTTGAAGGAAAACCTGATAGGATTTGCTGAAGACTTGGGGTAGGATATGAGAGAAATAGTAGTCAAGAATAATTGGCTCTTAGAAACTGATAGAATGGATTATTTCACACACACACACATTTGTTATAAAGTGAAGCAGATTTTGGGGGGTGGTGAAATGAAGAGTACGGGTTTGAACATGTTCAATATTAGATATTAGACATCTGAGATAAAATATCAATTAAGTATTTAGATATATTCTATAAGTCTAGAGTTCAAAGCAGGAGTCAAATAATCTAGATAAACAGGTAATTTTTCAACAAATATATGTTATTTAAATAAAAGTCATTGGACTGGATGAGATGTTTAAGGAGCAAGTATAGATACAGAAGAGAAGACTTCCAGATGTGAAGATGTAATGTTTAAAGATAAGGAAGACTTGGGAGAATCAGAAAAGGAGACGGAGATGTAGAGGCCAGTGAGGGAGGAGGAGAGCCAGGAGAGAGAGGTGCACTGAGACCAAGAGAAGCAAGTATTTCAAGAAATAATTTACAAATCCATCCACAGAGCTAAGTAAGAGCAAGGCTGAGAAAAGACTTCTGGATTTAACAACATGTTTGCCTACTTTGAAGCCCTGGTGCCGCAGTGGTTAAGAGCTTGGTCGCTAACCAAAAGGTTGGCAGTTTGAATCCACCAGCTGCTCCTTAGAAACCTATGGGGCAGTTCTACTCTGTCTTATAGGGTTGCTATGAGTCAGAATTGACTCGACGTCAAGGGGTTTGTTTGTTTTTTGGTCTTTTGCTTACTTTGGACACATCATCAGGAAAGATCAAGCTCTAAAAAAAGACATCATGATTAGTAAAGTAGAAAATCAGTGAAAAAGAGGGAAACCCCCAATGAGATGGAGTGACACAATAGCAACAACAATGAACTCAAAGATACCAACGATCATTAAAATGGTACAGGATTAGGCGACATTTTGTTCTGTTATACATAAGGTCGCCATGAGTCAGAGCTGACTCCAATGGTAGCTAACAACAACGAAAGTCATTGACAGAGAAAAACATTGGTGTGGTGGTGAACAAAGTCTGACTTGGCAGCGATCAACAGTGAACAGAAGAAGTGGAGACAGAATGTAGCAGAAACAACTTTTTCTAAGAGTGTTGTTGTAAAAGAGAGCTGGTGTTTACCGGAAGGAATGTGAGTTTAAAGGTGGTATTTTTTTTAAAAGATAAAGAGAGATAACACCATGTTTGTATCCTCATGGGACTCATCGACTAGAAAAGGCAAAATTGATAATTCAAGAGAGAGAATAGTTGTAGGTGTAATGTCCTTGTATTCTGGAGAATGTGGAAGGATTGGGATTCAGAACATGGTAGAATATTGGCCTCAGGAGGCAGCACGGGTGCTTCAACCATTGTAGTAGAACAGAGAGACCAGTATGTGAATACAGATATAATTATCTGATTAATTCAATGACTGGAAAGTGTACAGTTCTTATGTGATTATTTCTAATTTCTCAGTGAAATAAGAAGATTATCAACTGACGGTGGGGGGTGGGGCAGGGATTTGGATTTGAGGAGAGATGAGAATGTGTACTGCAAACCAAATGGTCAGCTGTTTGAAACTACCAGTGGCTCCTCGGGAGAAAGATGTGACAGTCTGCTTCTGTAGAGATTTACAGCCTCAGAAACCCTATGGGGTTGCTATGAGTTGGAATTGACTCAACAGCAGTGGGTTGAAAATGTGTAAAATAGTTATGTGTTGTTGTTGATTAACGTTGAATCAATTCCGACTCATGGCAACCCCGTGTGTGCAGAGGAGAACTGCTCCATAGGGTTTTTCAAGACTATGACCTTTCAGAAGTAGATTACCAGGCCTGTCTTCAAGGTGCCTCTGGGTGTGTTTGAACCACCAACCTTTCAGCTAGTAGTGGATCACTTAACTGTTTGCGTCACACAGGGACTCTAGGATGGGGCTATTAAACTTTTTTTTGATAGCAGCACAGAATAAGAAATATCACTACCTAGGATGTAAATACATAAACACACACACAATCGAAACAAGAATTTCAAGAGACAATACCCTATTTCACGTGTCATGCTCTAATATTTTCCCTTCTATTTTGTTAACAAAAGGCAGATAGTGACTCACTAAATGATTTCATGACACTTTAATGGGCTACAATTTGTGGTTTGAAAAACACTTCTATAGAAGAATTGAAGGGGAAATTTTCTGAAGTAATGTAGTAGGATCCCTGGGCATCAGAATAGGCCCACTTAAGGATAAAAGTGAGATTGATCAACATAATCAAAAACAAAATCATTATGTGCTGTCCACCCCCAATTATTGCTCCTGCTGAGATCCTTATTTATTCTCAAATCCCCTATTCTCCAGTCACTCAGGCTTGATGCCCATCAACTTTACTCCCCTACCACATTTCTGTAACTCCCTCCAATGAGTCAGTAGCAAAATTAAAAACAAAACAAAACAAAAAAAGAACAAAAAACTCTGCCTCTAAACTCTATCAACTCTTTTATTTTCAGATATATCACTTAGTTTGTTTCAAGATCACACTTCCTATGGGTTGCTCCCAGTCAATATCTGAATGCTGGAAAGGTACTTGGGCAGCCCCATTTCTGGGAGACTTGGAATTCCTCTGACAAGCAACTTTGGCTGGAGGTCTCCCCAAAAGCTTTGCAGAACTTTCCTTAGAACTATATGCACAATTTTCCTTCCTTCCCTCCCTAGGGGTCAGACTTGCATGGGGTCTGACTACTGCTCTTGCTTCTCCTAGTTTCTTCCCAATTTTCTTTTGGAGGCTTTTCTGTTCCTCCTTACAAAGTCCTTGCACATCTAATCCCACCTTGGTATCTGCTTCTCTGGGGACCTAAACTAACACTCGTTTAAATTGTTTTCAGATTTTTATTCTGTACAACCAGATTAAGATTCTTACTGCTCAACTCTTATCACAGTATTCTTCTACTGAGAGCCCCTGAAGGCATTGCTGTTGCCCACAGAATTAAACACAAGCCCCTCCTACTCACCACCACTTGATGCCCCCCAAATCAGCTTTGCAAACACCACCCAGTGCTCTAGTCTAGCCCAATGTCTGCTCGCCAAATATTCTCCCACTCATCTCACCCCAACCTCCTCTAAAGAAAACATCTGTCCAGCTGGATGCCTCCTTCATTCTGGAGCCCTTCTTGACTTTTCCAACCCAATGTTCTTTCTCCAGAACTGCCCCCATAGAGTTTCCAAGGAGCGCCTGGTGGATTCGAACTGCCGACCTTTTGGTTAGCAGCTGTCGCATCTAACCACTATACCACCAGGGTTTCTTTACAGGTCATAGAAAGATGTTTTCTGCAGTGTATTCACTCCTCTGGTATGTTAGAAGGGAGGCTGAAGTGTATAGAATCAGGAATCAGACTTTGGTTGTTCTGTTATCATCATTAATTGAATATGTTTGAGAAACACTGAGCTACTCGAAAATTGGATACTCTCAAGTTTTTTGTGATTTGTTTTTAATTGCAAGACTTCCCAGAGCCCTTAACATACAAATACACAGTGTGACTTTTCAAGGCCAGAATTTATACCTTAGGTACCTTGTCCCAAATTTATTACAAAATCTTTTTAAAAACCAAAAACAGATCATCTCTGGACATTAATGCTTCTTGGAACACACTTTAGGAAAAGTTGTTAATGAATTTTTGCATGTATAATTTTTGCAGTACTATATTTATTCTTCATCTTGTTATAGTTATGGGTATATTTATCTTACACATTTTCCCATTCAGCCTTGAACATAAGGTCTCGAAGATTATAAGCAAGTGTAGTTTCATGGTCTGAAATAATTGTTATCTGCAGAAAGTTAGTTTGCATCTACTTTTCAGTATTTTACTTCTTTATTTTTTTGCAGCTCTTTTTATACCATATTATCCTGAGCTACCTTTCAGGTTGAGTAAAAAAGTATCTTGATGCTGGCCCAAAAGCCGCTGTTAACATGTGGCTAAACACATTTTCTGAGGACCAGTTTAACAGGAGAAGAATATAAAGGTGGAAGTTTCAGTTCAGTGTATTTAAAGGACAAGTAGGCAAGAGACAGCTGACTCTGGGTCCTTCAACCCACTGGGCGGTGAGGAAGGCAGCTGGTGGCTTAGTTCTGCTTGTTTTCACTTCCAAGAGTGTGTTTGTCAAAAAGGTACTCCGCCAGGCCAGAATCTGGGGCCCCCATCTTAACCAAGTTGTGTACATGGTCTCCTAGTTCTTTGATTGACTTCACTTGCTCATTCAGATAATTAGTTTCCAGAAAGTCACACAGGTGGGGGTCACCTTTGTCTGAGGCCAGAGCGTGCAATTCCAGCAACGACTGATTCACATTTTTTTCCAAGAGCAGCGCACACTCCATGGCTTTCAGCCCACTTTCCCAGTCATCCAGGTCGGGTTTCTTGATATCCTGCAGGCAGATCCGGCCTCCCCGCTGGTTCTGCAGGCGCATCAGTTTCTCCGCATGTTCTGTTTCCTCTCGGGACAGGTGAAGGAAATACCTGGCGAAGTTGTTCAAGGCCACATCATCCCGGGAGAAATAATAGGCCATGGACAAGTACACGTAAGACGCGTAGAGCTCGAGGTTGATCTGGCGGTTGATGGCGGCCTCCGACTCGGGGTGGTAGTTTTGGCGCACCCTGGAGGGGGTGGTGAGCCCGGGAGGATCCCAGGAGAAGGCAGAGGCGGCCAGCGGGCGGCAGGGGGCAGCCGGCCAGGGACCCCAGGAGCGCCTCGGGGCCCAGCGCGACGGGAGCGCGAAGCCGCGGCGCGCTCTATGTAGGGACACCAGCGAGGCATTGATGTTCTTCGAAAGGAACAAGAAACAGGACAGCATGGCTTCTCCGCTTTGGGGAAACTGAGGACAGGCGGGCTCGGCATGCGGTCAGACAAAAACTAGGCAGCGTCAGGCCGGAATTGCAACGCTGCCCTAGGCGACGGCGTCGGCGTCACACGCCCCTTCCCTTCCACAGGCGCCGGGTTCCAACGCGGGGGCCGGAGAGCCGCTGGGTAGAGTGAGGGCGCGCGCGCCTGAGGCGGTTAGGACAGGCGTGGGACCTGGCCTCAGGAAGGCCAATACAGACTGGTGAAAGTTAAACACATCATCATTGAGCTATACATTCGCTCCCAACTTTGGTGCAAAATGTCTGGTCTTAGACGTCTGTAATGTCTTACTTCACCTGAGTTAAAAATGCTATCAAGATACTAGTCACTGTAACTTGCCAAAGAAAGGACCTATCTATACTTGCCCTCCCACT
>NW_004444057.1:61167-71302 GCF_000243295.1 Trichechus manatus latirostris | reverse complement strand
TATTTTTGTTATCCATTCTGCTGCTTTCTGTCTCTTTATGAGTGCATTTAAGCCATTTTCATTCAGTGTGATTGTTGATAGGTATGAGTTTATTGCTGTCATATTGTTGTGGGTTTTTTTTGTGGTGCTGACATTTTCTTTGTTCCTCTTCTTACTTTCCTGTCTTGAGTTCCTTTTATTTGTGGATTTTCTTTTTCTTCCTTTCACTATTATAGAGTCTGTGTCTACTGAGTCTTTACTTTGTTTTTTTTTTCTTTTTTCTTTTTTACTTTGATAAGTAGTTTTGTTAACCTTCTTTGGGATTATTTTGAAATTTACCCTTATCTTCCTAGATTTGCACCAGTCTTTTATTACTTGATATCACCTTACTTCCTTTCCATTTAAAAGTTCTATACCTATACCGTGATTCTCCCTTTTATTGTTTTGACGTTGTGGTCATTTACAGATTGACGTCTCTGTTTCACTCTCAATAATAAAACAAAGCTAAACGTTCTTTACCTAGGTTAGTATCTGGCTGATGATGCCTGTGTCCTAGACTCTAGTTGTTGTCTGAAGTTGTTTTCTAACTGAAAGATTCTCTTTAGTATTTCTTGTAAGTTTGGTTTGGTTTTACGAGTTCCCTTAATTTCTATTTAACTGGCAGTGTTCATATTTGACAGTTTTGCAGGATATATTATTCTTGGTTGGCAGCTTTTTTTTTTCTTTCAAGGTTTTATATATATCATCCCATTGCCTTCTTGCCTGCATAGTTTTTGCCGAGTAATCAGAGCTTAGTCTTATTGTTTCCCCTTTGTAAGTGACTTTTCATTTTTCTAGAGCTGCTCTTGGGATTCTTTTTTTGTCTTTGGCAATGTGATTATGATGTGTCTTAGTGACTTTCTTTTGAGAGCTATCCTACATGGGGTTTGTTGAGCTTCTTGGATGATCATCTTTTCATCTTTCATTATATCTGAGAAGTTTCCTACCAGCAAATGTTCAACAATCTTCTCTGTGTTTTCCATTTTCTTCCCCTGTTCTGGAACTCTGATCATGTGCAAATTTTTGCTTTTGTTTGTGTCCCACATAATTCTTGGGTTTTCTTTTTTTTTTCCTTCATTCTTTTCTCTGATGTTTCCTCAAACAAAATTGTGTCTGTGGATTTGTCTTCAATCTCACTGATTCTGTCTTCAATTGTTTCAAATGTGCTTCTAAAACCTATTGCGTTGTCCAGTTCTGAAATTTTGTTGTTTATCTTTTGAATTGCTAGTTGCTGTTTTTATATGATTTCTAACTGTTTATTTATTTTGACTTTTCTTGTATTGTACTCCTGAATTCTTCTATTGCTCTGTCTGTGTTTTCCTTGGTTTTGACTCTGTTTTTATTGGTTTTATCTGTGTTTTACATGATTTTGTCTATTTTTTCATTGGTTTTATCTGCTTTTTCTTTCATCTCTTTTCTAATCTCCTGGAGAATCCTAAATATTAGTCTTTTGAATTCCATACCACGTAGTTCCACTGCCTTTTTTTCTACCAGAAGGTTATCTGATTCTTTATTTTGATCACTTGCTGGAGCTGTCTTGTCCTGCTTTCTTATATGTTTTGATATTGTCTGCTGTCTCCAAGACATTAAAGTATTATTTTCTTTATTGATTGATTCTATGTTTGTTTCATTTTACTTTTCTGTTTTGTTTTGATATGTCAGGGTGGGCCGTGTGTGCCTTGCTGCTTGCTTGTCTGTGGGCATGATAGATCTCACCACCTTGTCTAGGTGGGCAGGACAGCAACAGGCAGGGTGAGCCTGCTTTGCTGTACACTGGTTTGGTGAGGTGGGTGAAGGCAGACTGGGTAGGTGCTGTCTGCCTCCTGATGTTGGTCCAGCTATGTATGAATGTTCACAGCACCTTGTCAGATGGGTGGGGGTGTCAGACAGGGAGTAGTATGGGCTTGCTTTCCACCATTCAGCTGCTGATCAAGTGGTGGGATGGAGGGGTGGTGAGTGCCCAGTGTAGTGGTGGGCCTCAGTGTCAAACATGCTCTAGCTGTGGTGCCACCGTGGGGGCCATCATGAAGTGGGGGAAGGGGTGTATGGGACTAGGTGGAGGTGATAAAGAAAAGAGAGAGAGAAAAAAAAGGCTAGTCAGCTGATGGGGGTAGGGTGGACCTGGGGTCTGCCAGGAAGGGGAGGAGTGGTGGCATATGGGGCTAGGTGGGAAGGATAAAGAAAAGAAAGAAAGAAAAAGAAGAAAATTAAATAAATGATGGCATGGCCAGGGCCACGGGAAGGAGATAAGGTAGTGTACAGAGCTAGGTAACAGGGAGAAAGAAAGGTAAGAAAGGAAAAAAAGACAAGAAATGACACAGTGCGGGCTGATGAGTGGGGGTGGGCAGCACCAGGGCCAGTGGGAAGGGAAAGGAGGTGGGTTATGGGGCTAGGTGGGAGGGAGAAAGAAAAGAAAGAGAAAAAGGAAGAAAAAAACGGCAGCACCATGGGTGCCAGCGGGTGGGGCGGGGCGGACCTGGGCTGGTGGTAGGCTGGTGGCTCTCCAGCCATGGTGGTGTGGTGGGGGTGGTGGGAAGGGGGGAGAGGTGGCATATGGGGCTAGGTAGGAGGGAGAAAGAAAAGGAAGAAAAAAAGTAAAGAAGAAGAAAAAAATGGTGGCACTGTGGGTGCTGGCAAGTAGGGGCAGGGCAGACCCAGGCAGTGGTGAGCTGGTGCACTGGTGGCTCTCTAGCCATTGTGGTGTAGCAGGGACTGGCAAAAAGCAGGGAGAAGTAACATATGGAGTAGGTGGAAGGGAGAAAGGAAAGAAAAGGAAGAAATGAAAAAAAAAAAAGCCATGTGGCGGGATGGGTCAATGGGTCCAGGGGGAAGGGGGCTGATATTGTTGACCCTGGCGGTGGGTAGGGGCCACCAGGACGGGGGATTGTTGCCTCAACTCACCAGAAGGTCAAGGGGCAGGAAAGTATGTTTCTTTGGTTACTAGGTGCTGTGTCTCCTGTTGAGAGCTCTGTGAAGTTCCTTTCCCATTCTTCCTGTCCGGGGTTGTTGCTGGTTGTGCCTGAAGATGGCAATGCTGTGCTGTGTTAGTTGACAGGGGACCTCCACTCCATTTCTCTCCTTGTTCTCTGTTTTCCGTCAGTTTTTTCTTCCATTCACTGTTTGATCTAGTTCTTTATCCCTTCATTTGATGCTTAGGGTTCCAGGATTGACGTTTGTGTCTGTTTTACTTAGTTTTTCAGGTCTTTGCTGCAGAGTGATGGCATAGTGCCTCTGTCTAGGATGCCATGTTGCCTGTTTCATTTCTTATGTTTAATAGCTGGGTCTTTGATATTAGTATGGGCTTCTACTCAGGTCTTCTTCGTATCATTTGTATATTGCTTTCTTATATTCTCTTGGACAAGTCATATTACCTTTCTAGGTCAGTTTCCTCAGTTGTAAATTTAGAATAATACTTATTTTTCTGGGATGGTTGAAAGGATTAAATAAAAGAATGTACGCAGAGCACTTATCACAGTGCTTGACACAGAGTAAGCACTCAAAATATTCTTCAATAATTTTTATTTGACAATTTCTTTTTAATTATTAAAAATCATTTTGTACTATTCAGTAAGCATTGACAGTTATTACTGCATATGAGAAGACCTATACATTTTACAAAAAATATTTACATGTGTTATATTGTTATCATATATGAGTAATGAGGTAGAAATTCTTTTATTATATGGAATGCCAAATTTGTAGTGTTTTAGTAAGCTCCTTTCTCTCAAGTGAGCTTGTTAAAGTGTACCATAAAGAAAGGTGAATGCCTAAGATCTAGTTGCATTTAAACTCTACTAGTAGAATGTTATTGCTATTCACCAAGTAATTGTTCACTAATTTTAGCTTCTCTGTAATATCATTGCTTTTATTTCCTCAAACTTTTACTTCTACTAAAATGTAGTTCCCTAAAGAGAGGTTATGAAAATGATTCTTTAGAGTGATATTAAGTGCCAACTGCTGTTTTAGGAAAAATGATGCTCTTCATATAAAGGTTTATCCCCAAAGAAATAAAATGCATAGATATAAAACAAATGCTATACATGAAATATAATGTAAGGCAATGCCATAAAACACAATGTACATTAAAATATCCCATGTTAATTTGTGAAAAATGTTTCTTCTTCCCATTATGAAGCTTGTCTATATTTTTCTAGGCTTTGACTGAAAATGCAAGGATCTGGTAGGTGTTATTCTTATGTTATGGGCATTTTGATTTCTAGTAGTCATGGTAAAACTTATGTTGTTCTACCAAAAATACAAACCTAGACCATCATGCACTATTCTCCACAACTACCTTCCTCCTCTGTTTTTTTTTTTCCCTTTTTTTTAATTGTTGTAATTAAATGAGATTTACATTTCAAGTTAGTCTCCCATACAGAATTTTTTTTTTTTTAACATACATTGTTATGAGACCCCAACCACTCACCCCATTCCACGACAGCACACTCCTCCGCTCCGCTCCTGATTCCCCATGAACATTCAACCAGCTCTCTGCCTTCCCCTCTCACCTCTGGACAGAAGCCGACCTATCTTCCTTGAACACCACTGTAAATGTTCGTGCTTCCTGGGAGTTCCTTTTGATTCTTCACTGTCCTCTCTGCCAAATCTGACATTCATCCTTCCAAACTTCTTTCATCCTGTCCTGAAATCCATCTTATCTTTTAAGGTCCTATCAGAAACATTACCTTTTCTATAAGGTCTTATGTAACCTCATTCAGAATAAATAGCTGACTTCGTTGTTGTTCTTAAAATACTTTTGTTTATATTAAGGGTATATCATAACCCCTTGCCATCGAGTTGATTCTGACTCATAGCAACCCTGTAGGACAGAGTAGAACTGCCCCATAGGGTTTCTGAGGAGTGGCTGGTGGATTCGAACTGCTGACCTTTTGATTAGCAGCTGAAGCATTAACCACTGCACCACCAGGGCTCCAAGAGTATATCATCTTATGTTATAATTACTTCTGCATACATGTGTAAGTGTGTGTCTGTGTGTGTGTGTGTCCTTAAGGGCAGAGTTTACTTGTTAATTCATTTTTTAATCCCCAAGCTTAACACAGTGCTTGATACTTAATAAAAAAGAAACACAAACAAACGATTTTCAAATGTCCAAATGAATGAGGACAGCAATTCTTATTTGGTATAGTATATCAGATTAGCCTAATGCACTTTTACAAAGTATATAAGGAGACGTCTTCATTTTAATTTGAATTATATGAGGCTATCCAGAAAATCTCTGCACTTTGGTGGTTTCAGTCTCTACAGGAATAACAAATTCATTCGTTTCTCCTTTGTAGATATTTTGGGTAAACTACTTATTATATATGTGAAAATGCTTTGCCAGTTGGAAGTTAAAGAACTTTAAGAACGTGAATTGTTACTCAGTGAACCAGATTTTGATTTATGTAATATGTAGATCACATTTTCCGATATTATTTTCTTAAAAGCATTTGATTTTAAGTTCTAAACATTTTTTAAAATTTACGTACCTTTGAAAATATTTTTTCTTTAAATGTGTTTTGTTGTTGTTGAGAATATACACAGCAAAACATACACCAATTTAGCCATTTCTACGTATATAATTCAGTGACATTGATTACATTCTTCAAGTTGTGCAACCATTCTCATCCTCCTTTTCGGAGTTGTTCCTCCCCCATTAACATAACCTCACTGCCGCCCAAGGTTCCATCTAACCTTGTGAGTTGCTATTGTCACTTCGATCCCATATAGTTTTTAAAAGAGTATAATGCTCAAGGCAGTCATTTTTTTAATTAGCTTAACTAAACTATTGTTTGGTTTTAAGAAGACTTCAGGGGATATTTTTGATTTAAGTTTTAAAGATTATCTCAGGGCAGTGGTTTTAGGGGTTCATCCAGCCCCCATGGCTCCAGAAAGCCTGGATTTCCTGAGAATTTAAACCTCTGTTCTACATTTTCCCCCTTTTGATCAGGAATCTTCTGTATAATCTTTGATCAAAATGTTCAGTAATGGTAGCCAGGCACCATTTAAATAGTGTTCTACTGTTCTACTCTTTTACTTTAGTAGTTGGGGGAGACGAGTCAAAACTAACATAGAAAATAAAAAAATGAAAAGCAACTTCACCCCTTTATATTTTCACTTGAAATGAACATATTATTCTGCTTTTCTCATTTCTTTTTATTCTCTCTTTTACATTCAAACAAGGTTAGTCATATAAGCAAGACTTTTTTTTTTTTTTTTTTTTTAAATTACTGATCCTGGCCCTTTCTAAACTTACCTGCTCTCAGTAGCCTGCAATGTGACTGAGCCATGGTGGAGAGGTGCCCATTGATCACTAGGGATTATGTACTTGGTGTTAATGGAGTATTTGAGGATTATGAGTAAGAACAAGATAATTGTTTTCTCTTGGGAACAGAAGTAGTATATAATGAATGTATTGCTATTCTGAGTGTTATCAGTAAGAAATCTTTCAAAATTCTAAATGGTATTAGCTGCACTCAGCTGTTGAGCACTTTATTGCATCACTTGGGGATCCCCTTAAAACTGAGCAGCTTTCTAGGTCACCTGATAAACAATTAGAATAGATCTTCCAAGAGCAATACATTCTGATTCAGCTGGAAGAGATCTACAAAAGTCTGTGCTTCTTTGTTGGTGCTGGAGGTGCAGGTGCAATAACTCCTACTTTAACCTTGGAGGTGTTGGCATTCCTCAAACCATTGGACTCCTAAAACTTCACCAATATGCCAGTCACTAGTTTATCTTTCACTCTCTTACCTGAATATCCAAAATACTTTTTTACTCACAAGGTCTGATTAATTTAGTATCACAATTTCATAACGATGCTCTGGTGGAACGTTCAGATAAGCCAGGTCATTTTGGACTTATTATGACAGAGCCGGAGAGTTAGCATAGCTCTGGGACAAGATGGTAATATACACTGCTATTTGTCCTAGGTGATTGTGAACTGCTTCAGCTTCTCCTTCCTAATTGGTATTGAATAAAACACTATATATGCCAGATTAAAAGCCATATACCTTAAACTAGAGGCTTGGTTAATCTGTTGTATATAAAGATACTATAATCAGAACAACAGCTTAAATTGGGGCTACCATTTGGATAAGTCCATTATCCTTCACCATGATTATTTTTGGTTTTGGCCGAGACCAGACTGGTGAATTAAATGTTGATATAGTGGGAACATCATCCTTGCCTCATTTAAGTCTTTGGAGTGACACTAATCTCTGCCATTCCACCAGCATGTGGTACTTATTGGTTTTAAGAACTTTGGTGGGTGGGAAGTTTCATGGGCTTCTTCTCAATCTTGCTGTGATATTACTCCACATGTCAAGGAATCAATGTGAACATCCTGAGACCTGCTAAGTATGTCCATCCCAATTAGGCATTCTACAACTAAGGTGATGACAACTGGGTAGGTCTATAGATACATTGAATAATGAGATAACATAACCTTGGGCCAGGACTTTATTTGCCACTTGATTTTCAGATGTCCTTATTGTTATAGTAGGAACCATGATGGTATTTTGGATCTCTGGATATCAGTATGAGTTGGATTCTGTAACCAACAGTCCTCAAAAGTCTGGATATTTCTGTTTCTCAAATGTATGACTACCTAAGCAACTGTCCATAGATCTCTTTGGGAAATGAAAGGGGGAATCAAAACTGTATACATTTGCCATGGAGTTGCATGGTCCTTCTTCAAGGAGATACAACTTTTTAAATTGACGTGTTCTCATGCTAATAATTAAAAATTTTAAGTTTTCCTTACTTAGGATGGCATTAAATAGCAAGTAAAAATACAATGACAGTTTGAGAGAGAGAGACTAAAGAAGAAAGAAAAAAAGTTTATATTTTAGTACTTTAACGGCACTTTTTAAAATGATTTTTGAACATGGGAACCCACATTTTTATTTTGTACTGGGAGCTGTAAATAGGATAACTTCAGTTGATCCCAGAGGGGAGTTCTGGAGCATAAGCATAACTCACAGATTGTCCTGAGCTGGGGAAAGTTTACTGGGCTTTCACATTCTTGTACCAGATAATCATTGTTTAAGGGACCCTCTAGGAAAATGTAAACACCCAGACATTCCACTTGTCTGCATGTACTGGCAAGGTAGCCCAGTAGCCTGTATGGATTACTGCGAAGGTTCCTCTTGAAGGGGGATGCTTGATACTATCCTGCAAGTAAGCTGCGGTTCCTGTCCTATGTCCTGTGTCATCAATGGCTGATTTTTGTCTAGCCCACTGCTAGTGGAGGTCAGTGACCATATGTTAATTTTGAGTCTGGCATTCTTAAAAGATAATTCAATTTCAAAAATACATCTTAAACATCTGATGCTAGAAGAATAAGAAGTACATGACACTGTGAAAGGGTAAAGAGATTTGGATTTAGGGCTCTGTGGATTCCTGACAAAGTGGTAGAGCCACATTCATTCATAGACGGCTGCTTGTATTAGCATCTCAAACCAAGGAGGATTAGTGATGACCTTGTGGAGGAGGTCAGATGTAACTGTGCTCTTCAAAGCGGCTGGGAGATAAGGATTCTATACATAAAAAATAGTGTGGGAAACCCCCAAAGGTGAGACAATGGAGTTACATTTGGAGCAAAAGGAGTGTAGACAAAACTTTTGTGGTTCTTGATTGCAATATGGACAGTATCTACATTGCACTTTAGGACAGACTTTATTTGAATTTGGGCCAGGGTTTTGTGTCTTCTTTCTAGCTTTAAAGAATTTAATGAGAGTATGTGTCCTTGCCTTGCTGTAATACGTTGCAGTTTGAAATCTTATGAAATAAAAAAGTGCATAAACATACATGCACTGGCCCTTATGTATGCTAGGAATAGCTATTTTAAGTGCTAGAACTCTGCAAAGATGCTCCCACCAAAGGTTTTCACTGTTACCTGAGTTACATAACCCAGGGTTCCTTCAGTTGATTGGTTGACCTTAAATAATCTGATGGTGATTGATGACTGTACATACTCTTTGTAATCTCTTCTGCTTAGCTCTCTCTTTTCTAGCTCACAAGTAAATATATCTGGAAGTATTTTTTTTCCTTTATTAAATGGGTTAACACACTACAGATTTTGTCATAAAAACGTGTTGATAATAATAATTTAATTCTTCAATTTTGAATAACTTCTATAATTTAAAACAGAATATAGTGATATATTATTTAAAGAGAAGCTCCAAAGCTTATGCAGTGACAAAATGAAGAAAGATGAAATTCACTGAGTGCCTGTATATAGTAAGCATTATACAAACTATACTAAGTGCATTCCCTCGCTGAATCTTAACAGAAACATTGTGTGGCAGGAATCAGTATGACCACTTACTGTTGTAGATTACTGAGAACATACAAACATTTATCTCAAGTTTTATACAGTTTGAATGGATCTAGGAAAATGCTTTTCAATAAAGAGTTGCCTGTCACCATAGTCTTCCTAACAGAAGCTTTGGATAGCTGTGTAGAATTTACTACTGTTGGAAAAAAATGAGTCATTCAATTTTATTTGTTCAGGATGTTTGCAAAGGTTAGTCTTACTTTTAGAATAGTAAACCACTCCATTAACCAAAGTCTGCTAACACCAGTTGGTGACCACTATATCTTGGAATGTTATATGAATCCTGTGGGAATCTACAAATGAAAGAGAAAACATGAATCCTGTTCTAAGGAATCTCAAAAAAAATCCTTATGATTTAGCAATCCTACTTTTGGGAAATTTATCATATGGAAAAAATGGTACAGAAAAGGTACATAAAGATATATGTTAACTTCATTGCAGTGTTGCATATAAACGTAAAAAACTGAAAGCAACCTAACAATGGGGAATTGATAAGTCATAGGAGAGTTATACATGCTAATGCAGCCCTTTAATAGAATAAATAGTTCTCTTTGTATTAATATGAAGAGATATTCACCACTAAATCTGTCAGTTTGTCGTACTGTGGTGGCTTATGTGTTGCTATGATTGTGGAAGCTATCCCAGTGGTATTTCAAATGTTAGCAGGGTCACTCATGGTGGACAGTTTTCAGCCGAGCTCCCAGACTAATACAGACTAAGAAGAAAGGTCTGGCGATCTACTTTTGAAAATTAGGCTGGGGTCTTAAAAGCTAGTGA
>NW_004444057.1:58180-59426 GCF_000243295.1 Trichechus manatus latirostris | reverse complement strand
CCCGGTACCTACAAATGTGATCCTGTTTGGAAATAGCGTATTTTGTTATGTTAATGAGGTCATAGCAGTGGGTCCTATACCTAACCCCTCCTGACTGGTGTCTTATAAAGGGTAGTACAAACACACAGGGGGAGACACCATGTGACAGTGGAGGCAGACTCATCTATAAGCAGCAAAGGAACACGAAGGATTGCCGGCAGTCACCAGAAACTAGGAGAAGGGTCCATACGAGGAACTGATGTGGCAGAGACCCTGATTTGAAGTTTTAGGCTCCAGAAGTGTGAGAAAATAAATTTCTGTTCTTTAAAGCCACCCACTTTGTAGTATTTTGTCTTGGCAGTCCTAGCGAACTAAGACAACTACTAGCAATATTATCTATCAACATTGTCATTTACTTGGCACACCTAGATATGACATATAATATACAGTCAGGTGGCACATAATATCCACCTGGGCAATGTCTGACTGCTTATATATCTGTGATCCTGTAAGGTTACACAGGGTTTCCTCGGATTATGAATGAGTTCTGTTCTCAAAATTGTCTTTAAGTCGAATTTGTAGTAAATAAGAACAGTTAGGTATGGTTCGTAGCTGATGTCAGTTAGTCAAATGTTTGTCTTAGTATATAGTATATGCCAAAACCCAGATATATAGTGTAACTTTTTATGCATAAAAACATCAAAGAAACACTTCCAGATACACTAAAACACCTTTAACATCATAATACAGTAATAATAATAATGTTCTGATGCGCATCACAAAGTAGAGCCTGTTTGTTATTACAAACCATTGTATGTACCACAGATTTTTCATATAATAGGCTTATGGGGAGTTGGTTCATAACTATGGGTTGTACGTAAGTTGGACGTTCGTAAACTGCCTCATACAATATGATATTCGCACAATGTCCAAACCACATAACGTCCTATTTCACAGAACATATTGTATCATGGACGTTAAGTGATTCATGACTGTAGTTAAGAGAATACAGAATTTACTTATGTCTTTTTTTGGGGGGGATAAAAATAATACAAATTTCAGTTCAATAACCTTTACAATAATTTCTTGTTGTCTCTGAGCATGAATAAATTTCTGTCCAAATATCTGCAATGAATTTTAATAAATGAAGGTTTTGTGGTTCATTTAATTATAAGCCCAAAGCTAAGTTGTGTATGTATCTTCCTGATATAGAAAAATGGTGTTATCAAACTTCTCAGTCACCAAATTGATGGCATGCAGTCAAGCA
>NW_004444057.1:51299-52346 GCF_000243295.1 Trichechus manatus latirostris | reverse complement strand
AGGGCAGGGCTGTTCGAGGGTTACAAATCTGCCACTTCACAGCTGAAATAGTTGAAGTTAAACTTCAGATGTTTGCCCTGTTGTACTGTGGTGGTGAGGACTAACGCTGTTGAGATGGGTCCACACAAGTCTATACAGGGGTGTAAGGCACTCAGAGTCTGCAGACCCCTTATACCCGTGCCTAGCAAAGGAGCTGTGCCGACCCTATGTTCCTGGCTTAGGGGAGCCAGTAGCTTTTTTGTTCCCTCTCCAAGGCCCGGAGAATGGGTCAGGGCGCCTTTTGGGATCTACTTTTGGCCCAGTGGACTTCTGGTGTAGGTGCCGAGCATGGAGGGAGGAGGTAAAAGGGAGAGAGGTTTTTCCCAAATGGGTTTTTTTTTTTTTTAATCCCCACGAAAGGCTGCACGCATGTATTTATCTTAGCCACTTGGGAGATGCTTTTCTCTGGTTCAGAGTGTTCAAGCAGAATCTCTGCTGTCGGGGCTCTCTTGATGTGGAAACTGCTTCCCGAGCGCCCGCACAGCTGTTGCCTGCTTCACTGTGGACCGGTGTGGCTGCAGAGCTGCCGTTTCACTGCCACGGCTCTGGAGCTCTTTGCTTCTTCCAAACCGTCTCCCTCTTCCCCCATCACTCAGTCCAATTCCTCAACTTTGCCTTATTCAGTGCTTCTAGGTACTCATAGAGAATCAAATCACTTGTTTTTCCAGGTCTTTGTTGTAAGAGAGATATAGGAAGTGTCTAACTACACCACCATCTTGGCCACGCCTCGTGACTATATATTTAAAAATAACTAATTTATAGCATTTTCGGCCATATGCCTTATTTGATTTCTGGGAATTTTTAAAAATGGCATCATTGAAAGCGAAAGAAGGTGACTCAACAGGGGGTATTCTGACAAGCCTGGAGAAGAATATAGTGGTAAGAGTTGTGATTTTGAGAATATGCATGATCATTAGTATGTCTTTTGTCACATCCAACAGTTTTGCTTTGGAGCCAACCACAGGCAAGAGGCAGGTCAGGGAGACAGATGTTCTGATGGGATTAGTT
>NW_004444057.1:36212-48938 GCF_000243295.1 Trichechus manatus latirostris | reverse complement strand
TATATATATACATATTTATACACTTTACTGGTTTTCCTTCTCTAGAGAACCCAGCCTAAGACAACATCCTACCCAAGTCCAATCTTCTGATTAGGACACAGCACCAAGCAACAGCTTGACTGCAATTGTATGAGAGACCTTGAGCCAGAGGCTCCAAAACTAAGCTGCACCCCAAATCATGATACACAGAAACTGTAAGATAATAAATGTTGTTTTCAGTTGATAATTTTGTTATGTAGCAATAGATAACTAATATGACATATTTATTAATTCATTAACTTGTACTAGTTCATTAAACCATTTTATCACTTCCTTATTTTAATGGATATAATTTTCGATGCTTTTTTACTAAAGACATCATGAATTAGATAATAGAGATTTTCTATAAAGCATTTAAATTTATTTATATTCCATGTTATTGATTTTTTAGGGTTAAATTGTATATAAAAAAGGGGAAAGAAAGTTTTATGTTTGATAGAGTAAATTTGATTCCTAATTTTCAGGCATACATACAGGGATGAAACAGTGAAAAATCTAGAAATAAAAATTATAAAATGATGGGAATAAATCCTTTTTAGAATTCTTTTCTTTGATCTATCAGAGTATCTTTGACTATCTATCTAAAATTGATTTTGTGTAGCTGTTTATAGCATATAGTTGCTTATGATTTTTTATAGGCAGAACAAGATTTTCCTGACCCTTATAACTTGCTTCAGGGGTTCATGACTATTACTTGTAAGGACAAATGAATAAGATAGAAATATACTCTGACTATATTCTGCTTAATGTTTAAGTTCCAGATATGTGAATATTCTGCATAGGAGTATGCTATCCACTAACAAATTATAGAGGAAAACAAACATACATAATATTTGAGTATATATTAGCATGCAGAATAGAGACAAATTGATTATGATGATTTCCACAAATGATCTCAAAGCATTTTTTCAGAGTAAAACTTCTCACTTCTGCTGAAATTCCTAAATAGGGCAACAACTGTTATTTTTATAGGAAAAAAACCTTTAATTTTAACATTTATCAATAAAACAAAGAGGTGTAGTATAGTGTGAGGATACAGTGACATATGCATATGCTTACTATCTATCCTCAACTTCCAGAGAAAATCCAAGCCCCAGGTCATGACAGTTCAGCTGTATCTAATACCTACTCACCTCTAACAGGCGATTGCTTCTGTTGTTCCAGTGGTTGACAGTATTCTGTGGTCAGATCTTCACTTCTGAAAGTTAAGCAGATACTTAATTTCTTTGGAATGGAGGTTAAAATATAAACCCAGGAACTTAGAAAAAACCTTTGGCTAAAAATAATACAGACCATTTTGGAATAAAGAGTAGAGAAAGCAAACATGCTTGGTTTACTGGTTAAAGTACACTATCATATAGGCTGGTTTGGTCGTCAGTATTCTAGCAGCTGTTCATTGCTGTCTGAAAACTGGCTCAACTGCTGCTTCTTTGAAATTGTCATGAAGTGCCTTAGCTACAAAATGTCCATCAACGACTCTGTACTTCCTTTCTTTTCTGTGATGGTTAAGTTTATGTGTCAACTTGGCTAGGCTGTGATTCTCAGTGGTTCAGCAGATATGATGTAATCACCGGCCATGATATGATCCATTGTGATGTAATCCCCATCGATAAATGTGATCTGTTATGAGCAGCCAATCAGTTGAAAGGGAGTTTCCTTGGGGTTGTGGCCTGCATCCAGTATGTATATGGATGTTCTGGCAAGGCTCACCCTCTGGATCCTGCATCTGACTCATCATCTTCTGACCTCCAGTTCTTGGGATGTGAGCCCACAGCCTGACCAGCTGATTTTGTCTTCATCAGCCCCTGCAACCGTGTGAGTCAAGAAAAGCCTCCAGCCTGATGCCTGACCCACTGATTTGGGACTTGCCAGCCTCCATAATTGTGTGAGCCATTTCCTTGAGATAAATCTCTTCATATATATTTATATATGTACAGTTCACTGGTTTTGATCCTCTAGAGAACCAAGCCTAAGACTCTTTCCTTTCTTTTTTTGTGGAGTATTCTGTGTATTTGGCAAAATTTCATACCTTCAGACCAGTGCACCTATGAGTTTCTAGTTTTCAACAAAGCACTGAAATGTCAGGCTTAATGAGAAAGGGAAAGCATCATGCAGAGTGTGAATACTTCCAGTCCTTTGTGCTAATGTCTTCCTAACCCGTTAATCAGGTTTCTCAGTGACACTGGAGAATTCTCTACCTGTTGAACTGCAGGATAATGGCAGAATGTGAAATGTGTTCTATACTTCCTCTTTCCCCTCGCACACTGACTGAGCTGTGAAAAGGTCAGTGGAAGCTATCTTGAAAAAACAGCTCAATAAGTGATTACATTCATCATATAATGCAAAATAAAATGTAACAGTCACAATTCTCTATATCTAATTATTGCTTTCTTCCAGAGCTATTAGCTGCTTTCCCATCTATCCTCTCATCGAATGATGTTCATTTTACTCTGAGAGAACAGTGAGGTGCTCGAAGCCATGGTTATAGAAAAGGCAGTATAGTGGAACTTTGGCTTTCACTGCTTCAAAAGTAGCGTCTAAACCTGTCATAATTTGTCATTTTGCTAAGCACAAATTTGAATTGTGTGCACAGGTTGTTAGATGTGGGAAATGAGTGAGCCTAGTTTTTAATGAGCCTTAGCTAGCTTTAACATCTTCATCTCAGGATGAGATGTGCCTGGCATTGCAGGATGCATGTTTCTTGGAGCTCGTGGGCTACTGGGATCAAAGGAAAGATCCTTACTAGAATTCAGTATTATTTTTGAAATATCATACATAGTAGTATTTGATAATTTGAGGATTCACAAAGCTCTTCAGATTAATTCTTTAAGAATGTCAAAGGCTCACTGACAAGAGTTCAATTTGCTAGATGTCCCCTGAGATCAGCAGAGCCATCTTAGAGGACTGGGCATCTCACATATATAAAATTCTAGGAAGAGATTAGACTTATGATTGGCTTGGAACATTCGTTCCAATTAGAAAACTGCACATAAATGCTTGAAAGATAGGCTATTTTCTTGATTGAAGATCTGTAAGGAGTAAGCTTTCATAACTCTGTAGATCGCTATTATTCGAGTGCCGCTAATCAGAAAGACCAAGAAGCAGTTGTTTGAACAGAACAAGGGGATATTACATGGTTTAAAGTCAGAAAAGGTGTGCGTCAGGGTTGTATCATTTCAGCATACTTATTCAGTCTGTATGCTGAGCAAATAATCTGAGAAGCTGGACTATATGAAGAAGAACGGGGCATCAGGATTGGAGGAAGACTCATTAACAACCTGTGGTATGCAGATGACACAACCTTGCTTGCTGAAAGTTAAGAGAACTTGAAGCACTTACTGATGAAGATCAAAGACCACAGCCTTCAATATGGATTACACCTCAACATAAGGAAAACAAAAATCCTCACAACTGAACCAGTAAGCAACATCATGATAAACAGAGAAAAGACTGAACTTGTCAAGGATTTCATTTTGCTTGTATCTACAATCAACACCCATGCAAGCAGCAGTCAAGAAATGGAAAGACGCATTGCATTGAGCAAATCTACGGCAAAAGACCTCTTTAAGGTGTTAAAAAAAAAAGATGTTACTTTGAGGACTAAGATGCACCTGACCCAAGCCATGGTGTTTTCAATCGCCTCATATGCATGCAAAAGCTGGACGATGAATAAGAAAGACGGAAGAAGAATGGGCACCTTTGAATTATGGTGTTGGTGAAGAATATTGAATATACCATGGACTGCCAGGAGAACAAACAAATCTGTCTTGAAAGAAGTACAGCTAGAATACTCATTAGAAGCGAGGAAGGCGAGCCTTCATCTCACATACTTTGGATATGTTATCAGGAGGGACTAATCCCTGGAGAAGGACATCATGCTTGGTAGAGGGTCAGCAGAAAAGAGTAAGACCCTCAATGAGATGGACTGACACAGTGACTGCAACAATGGGCTCAAACAAAACAATGATGGTGGATGGCCCAGGATTGGGCAATGTTTCATTCTGTTGTACATAGGGTCACTATGAGTTGGAACCAACTGGATGGCACCTAACAACAACAATCAGAAACAAGGGAGTTCTTGTGGCACAGTGGTTAAGAGCTTGGCTGCTAACCAAAAGCTCAGTGGTTCAAACCCACTAGCAGGTCCATGGGAGAAAGATGCAGCAGTCTGCTTCCGTAAAGATTACAGCCTTGAAAACCCTATGGGGCAGTTCTAGTCTGTCCTATATAGTCGCTATGAGTCAGAATTGTCTTGACAGCAACAAGTTTTGTTTTGTTTTGTTTTGTTTTTTGAATCAGAATGAAGAAAGTAATCAGGTAAAAAGTTGTTGGTGATCATAGCTTTAATTTTATAGCAAATGTAAAATTTTAAGATCTCGTTTTGTACCTTAAGGTCTACTTAGGCACACATTATCTGTCACTGACAAGGCCCTTGAAAATCATGGTATATTTTGTTCTCTGCAGATATTCAGTAGAAAAACTTTTCCTCACAAAAATGTCCAAAACACATTCTTCAAACTAACTTCTGGTGGTTTCCTGGGAGGTAGTAAGAGTGGCAATTTGCAAAATCTACACTGTAACAGTTGAAGAGATTATGTTTTCAGAAGATGTTTTGTAAATCAAAGATAAGCAAAAGACCAGTTTGGGAATCTTGTCATTGTACCTGTTCGGTGATATTCCAAGAAAATATTTGATAGGTGTCTATCTATCTTTCTATCTACTATTCTATCTATCTACTATTCTTTCCATTTTAGATTTATACAAAACCAAATACAGTAATGAACAAATAACAGACCACATATAGTAATGAATTAGCACAAAAAGAGGAGGAAAAAGTAAAATGACTCAGCAGTGACAAGACTTTGAAGAATGTGTGTGATAATGACAAATCATAAGTGGAGAAAATAGAACTCTCTGTCTCGTCCAGTAGTTGTAAATGGTAAGATCATAATATTGCCACTAAAAGGACAGACTATTAAAAGAAATTGATTGATAATTTGGTATCAGATCCTCAGATTGGCTGGCAAACAACTTTTTTATGTGAATATTTATGGTATAAATACTTGCCTCACACATATTGTCAGACGTTTTGTAAATTGGGAGCAAAGGACAGGCCTTGCTCTGTTATTTCCCATTAATGGCCCTTTAGGAGGTATATCATGTCTGTCCCTGTGGATCCTCTTTGCACTGTGACAACTCAGTTATGGTAAATGTACATAGCATAGGTCAAGAGAAGAAACATAAATCAAATTGACCTAAGTCCAATTCGGAATCATCAAACAGTTTGACAAAAGTTGGGTTTAACAGTGTATGAGCAGTCTGAGATTGACTGAGACCCTTTGAAGCTGTTTAAATAGAAGGGTTTGGGCATAGTACATCATTTTGGGATGATCTTAAGGAAGGTTGAGAGATATGCTGAAAACTCACCTACATGTCTAGAACACTTAACCACTATTAAGATAACTCCTGTATAGCATTTTTCTTTTTAAAATTGCTCATGACAGTGGTCACTATGACTTATTCTTTCATTTGCCCTCTGGTCATATTAGGTATGTTAGACATCTTTAATGAAATATTTCATTGTTCACCTTATAATGTATCATTATTTTGTAGATGTCCTTTTTTATGCTATATTTTTATCCTCATTATAATTATTATCCAGGCAGAGAAGATACCCTATCACATTTAAGATTTTAATATCTCAAATCTTCTCACGCTCCCTGAATAAATCACTGCATGCTAGCAGAATCTCTCCAGTGACTAAAACCATGTTCTTATATTTAGGAGATATAATTTTAGACTGCTACTAAAATGCATTTCCGAGAATGTTGTCCTCCTATAAATGATTAAATGCTGCATTAATATTGATTTTTTTCACTCTTTAAGTTGTTTCCTAGAAACCCATGATGTATCTGGGCTTAGTAGAATTTTGTTTGTCTGGTATAAGGTAACTTATTATTTGGAAGATTATGGTATATGACTGCATTCAATAATTCAGCCTTATTCTTTACTACTAAACTGGAGAAATCCAGTTTTTCTTATTTATTATGTGTCATATACCTTAATGTACATGCAGAGCACAATAGCTATATTCTGTGGAAAAATTTTCTGTTACTTTTACTTATTCAGAAGGTGTAGAAAATAAGAAGATAGAAGGTGGGTTCTTGGGGAAAATATTTATACACCTTTCATGAAGATAGAAGTTCTCTCATACCAGGTGCTATCTACTGAATGTCTGTGAATCCACTTTCCAGATGATGCGTATGTCTTATCTAGATGTAGATGAGATCATGCCAATCCCCATCTTGGATTTTCTCTCCCCCAGGCTGAAAGCTGTATAAGTAAAGTAGTATGTAATAGTAAAAAGAATACTGGAATAAATGTTACAAGACTCTTATCCATAGTGGCTGTGAAACTTTGACAAACTGTTTTGTTCCTCACAGGTTCAGTTTTCTCACATAAATGGTGGTTGGGAAACTGAGTGCTAAAACTTTGTGATTCTATGAATTAAGTGTTAGAACTAGAAAGCCCCAGCTACCACCATATCTGTCTCCTTGTTTCATAGTCAATCTTCTAGAATTATCTTCCATCATCATCTCCGTCCCCTTAGCTCCCACTCACAGCTCAATGAGCTCTGTATCAGACACTTTAGTAGACACCATTTGTGCCCACCCACATTCCCTCAGCCTAACCTGAAGTTCACTGCAGACAGAATGCTGATGGCTTCTTGTGTCTTTCACTGAGGCATTCTGTAGTTATAGAAGTGTCTTAGTTTCCTAGGGCTGCCATAACAAAATACCACAAAGTGAGTGCCTTTAAAGAACAAAAATTTATTTTCTTATAATTCTGGAAGCTAGAAGTCCAAATCAGAGCCTTGGCCATGTCATTTTCTTTCGAGGGCTTTTGGTTTCTGGTGGCTGCCTGCCATCTTTGGTGTACCTTTGCTTGTAGACATAGCCTCACATGGTGTCTTCCCCTTGCTTGTGACTCTGTTTCTGTGTCTATCCTTCTCTTTTATAAGACACCAGTCATATAGGATGAGGACCCATCCTACTTGGATATGACCATCTTAACCTAACTGATAACATCTGCAAAGAAGGAGCCTGTTTCCCTAAACAAGATTACATCCACAGATACAGGGTTTAGGATTTCAGTGTATCTTTTCAGGGGATGCAATTCAACCCACAACAGGGAGTGTGTTCCACCCATGGAAGGCCCGGTGGTTTAGTAGTCCTGGGGAGTTAACTCCCTGGGACAATCCTTAAGGAATGAGGGATGAGAGCTGGTGAAAATACCCCAGTTTCCTTACCCCACAGTGAGATGATTCTGAGGCATTGCTCTACACTGTCTCTGAGAAGGTCTTCAGTAGGAGTAAGTTCCATTTACCCACCGAGTAATACAACTTTTATTAGTTTTCTTCTTTCCCCTGTCTCACATCCCATTCACATCTCATTCCCTCAGTGCTTCCTGCAATAACTTCCAAAATGAACTCCTTGTACCCATATCCTTACCTCAGGCTCCGTTTCTGGGGAAAACACTTGTTTTGTCTGTTCTGTGGTTCTCCCTTCTTCTGGGACAGCACTGCTGGTTTGGATTTTTAAGTCATCACATGAGATCCTGTCAATCAACACCCACTTTCTTTTTCCCTGAGATTGTTAGCAATCAGTGTGTGTTACTACACAATCAGTATTTGTTCCAGAGAGAGTGCTGTGACCCACTCTTTTCCTTCTGCCCAAATGCTTTATTCTTCTGCCTTTTCTCTATGCTCCTGCTAAACCTCTGCCCCTGTTTCCCCCCTCCCAACAAGAAACACAGTTTATTTAACTAACTCTTGCTCATTCTTCAGGTCTCACCTTAAACTCTCCTCCCCCACACTTGGAAGTATCCCTTCATCCTTCAGAGGAGATTACCGCTTCCCACCCCACTGGCTCCCATGTCAACCTGCACTTTATATTAATCACATTTGTGATTATTGACTGTTTTCTCTTCCTAATGACCTTATAAGCTGCATGTTGCATTTGTTCACCCCTGTAATTTCAGGATTTAGTACTTCCCCAGCCTTTGATAGATACTAAATATATATATTTATTCAAGAAAAAGTAACTGGACCTGAGAAACCATCAGTGCCCTAAAGATAAAATAATTTACACAAGATGGAGTGTGTATCTTATTAGTCTTACTTACGGTAGAATTGTAATAGAATCCAGAGCCCCTAACTCTCAATCCAGTTTTTATACTGTAATATAAACTGTGAAATCTTTTTTTCCATTTTACCCCAATGCCCCTAACCAACAATCTTTAAGTGTAATGACCCCACTGATTAAGGCCAGCTCCATGGCCTCATGCTTAGGAGACTTAGAGTTTAATGTCCTGTCTTAGCCTGGATTCTCTAGAAGAGCAAAACCAGTGATATATATATATAGGGAGAGATTTACTTCAAGGAAATGGTTCATGCAATTGTGGAGGCTGGAAGTTCCAAATTCATAGGTCAAGTGACAGGCCAGCGACTTCTGCAGGCTTACTTTATACATTCCATATTCTGATTATTAATGGATATTTGAATCTGTTTCTTCTCATTTTGATTTGTGCCACCTCAGCAAATGAAGATCCTGAAAGCTTTATTCCATCCAGGTCATTAAAGTCAATTCTACTTTGAGGAGGCAGCTCTCCCCTATTCATATTTTGAGGGCCTTCCAAACTGAGGGGCTCGTCTTCTGGCACTATATTAGACAATATTCCGCCGCTATTCATAAGGTTTTCACTGGTATATTTTTTCAGAAGTAGACCGCCAGGGCCTTCTTCCTGGTCTGTCTTAGTATGGAAGCTTTGCTGAAACCTCTTCACCGTAGGTGATCCTGCTGGTATTTGAAATACTGGTAGCATAGCTTCCAGCATCACAGCAACACACAAGCCACCACTGTAGGACAAACTGACAGACCTTGGGAAAAGTCATTTACTATCCTGGAGTTTGTCATTTAGGCATATGAGCCAGAATCGACTCGATGGCAGCAGGTTTGGGGTTTTTTGGTATATTTATCTTTGAGGGTGCTTGAGGGGGTTTAAACTAACATATTTGTAACATGGTATCTTAATGGTAGGATCATGGATTTAATATTCAAAGATATAGTGTTAGGCAACATCCCATTATTCTAGAAAAATTTTTTCAAACTATGGATACAGTCCATTAATGACACGTGAAATCATTTTAGTGGGTTGTGATTTCATTTAAAAGTGAAGTAGAATAGTGTAGAATATAAGCTATCAGATTTCATGGAACATAGTTATGGTTAATCAAATGTTTTTTTTGGACGCATTATCTGCATCTTAAGTTTTGAGGTTAAATGTATTGTCTCTGTTTGAAAGATGTGGCATTAGAGGGTCTCTGTGTTTTGCAAAAAGCAAACAAACAAACAAAAAAACACCTCATTCTGAGTAGAACTGCCCCATAGGGTTTCCAAGGAGTGGCTGTTGGATTCAAACTGCCAGCCTTTTTGTTAGCAGCCAAAGGCTTAACCACTGTGCCACCAGGGCCCCTGTAGAACTTTAGGAGATACTTTAGGAGATACTTAAAGATACTTAAACCATTCCTTGGTTTGCCTTTTGTCTGAGGCCCCAGAGCCCATAAAAATAACTTGAAATCTTTCTGCATTTGGATTTCAGACAAATACAATTATGTTTGATGGACTGGAATCATGGGAATGAGGGAAACTAGAATTTAGGGATTGTCAGCTAGGTCGCTGAGAGAAGTAAGGAGTCTGACTGAGTGGATAAGATTCAGTATTAGTGTTGCCTGTTAGGAGAAGAAGAAATAAATCCAGTTTATATTATGAACTTCTGAGGCTGAACACTTCCTGACTGGACCCTCTTAGTGTCACCTCTATGCTCTAGAAAAGAGAAAGCCTCAGGGTGTGGGGTGGTAAAAACATGAAAGAACTGTGTCGTTAGTGTCCAAGTCACTCTGCTGATGAGTTCCTTCATCTTACTATAGAAAGCTAGGTGGTGAAGTTATAATAACAATCAGTGGGGCTGTAGTGAGTTTGAGGGAATTTGGGGGTGATCAAGAAAAGACATATAACCATGAGATAGCACAAGTTATTTATTGGGGCTGATGCATTGACAGCTGCATGCAGGGGGTGCTACCCCACAGCAAGAGGTTTGCCAGAGTCAAGGGGCACAGGGAGCCACCAGAAGAAAAAGAGGGCATGAAAAATCTCAGGGAAGAGGAGAAAGGGGGAGGGAGGCTTACGTGCACCTTACGTGATATCCTCCTGTAGCAAGATGGGGAGTCTCTGAGTCAGAGGGCTCCAAAGGCAGCAGTACTTCAGGGTCCTCATGGACTACAGGGTCTTATTTTATCTATGGCTACCAGATGTTTGGTGCAGTTTCATGGGGTATGTAAGTGAGCAGGATGTAAGTGCCTAAAAATCTGCCTATTTGAGCTATTTTTAAAACAACTGGATAAGTAGAAATTTGATTTTGGTGCCAGTGGGCTCCTTTGGGCTAACATGCCTCAGCTTGCTATAAAAAAGTAAACAACCTAGGACCAATACACAGAGGCCATTTTTAACTCAGTTATATAACAGGAGCCCAAGCAAATCAACTGTGGGTGCTTTCCTTAGAAAACTGTACACTAAGAGGGGGAAATACTTGCTTACTGGCCAAAGAGTGAGAGATAGAGATCCAGAGGTAGGTGGAGACAGAACTTTAGGGGATGTAGCAGAAGGAGAAGACACCTCAAGGGGCATCAGAGGTTGGTAATATGGCAAAGGGCATTGCCTATGGATACAGTAGAGGTCAGTGGTCTAGATATAATTGGCAGAGGTGTGGCCAGCAGCCCAGGTGGAGCATCAGCAATATTGTGAACAGAATTCATCAAAGAAGGAAAGTGGAATAAGAGATGAAAGTAGGGCAGAGGGCCTACAGAACTTTTGGGAGAGGTTTAGGGTATTCTCCCTAATCTTTATGACTTGTAAAGATACCCAAAAGGGATAGTACTGTAAGTTCTTATATATATGAGTACCCACCAGCTGGGCTAAGGAGACCTCCTGGTTATAGAGGTGAAACACTTGTCACATGGCTGGTTGGTGCTCAACAAATGTTAGCTACTCCTGTCATCAGAACACCTATTTTAATACTAAATACAGGCCAAGAGACTTCCTCACCTCTGGTTTTCAAAGAGCACTAATTCGAATACTTGAGTTTAAGTCCTGGCTCCATTACTTCTAGCTACTTGTCTTTAATCAAGTCATTTAAGTACTCTGAGCAGCTGTTTTCTACCTAAATTTGTTGTGTGAATTAATAATAAAATACTTGCAAAATCATTTTGTGAAACGTTTAGGACATGTGAATGTGGGTTAGTAACAGTATTATAGTTCCACTGGCAACCTTGGTGGCATTTATAATTAGTTCTGTAGCTTGGAGTTTGGTTTTTATGGTTAACTACTGACATATTGTATAAAGTTCTTACATCCTGCCCCACTCCCTCCTCTGCCCACTTATTTGGTTGGTTGTTTCTTCTAACATATTACAGGTGATATTCCCCTTCTCTTTTCATTTACTACCTTTGTAATTTTTCTAATCAAATACACTCCACCCTTCCACCATAAGCTCTCCAATTTTCTTAGTTTAGGGGATGTGGAAAGAGAAGGAAAAGGAGGAAGCACGGGAGTTAATGATTGTATCCTTAAAACACAGCAAAACAAGGAGTCCAAAGCAACTCTGAAAAACACCAACACCACCTGCCAATGTAAATGTCTTAAATTTGATATTGACTCCTGTAGCCCTCATTGTCTATCATCAAATTGGTGCTTGTCATTTATCACTTTGCATTGAGTTTTCTTATACATCTTATCCTCCAGTTAGTCATAGAAGAAACTCAGCTTTTTGTTGTTTGTTTCCTCCTAAAGTACATAATACAATATTCAAGATCGTTTTATATGCTATTGGAGCTTAATAAATTCCTTTGATGGATTGATCCATATTGACAGTTTCATTATTGTTCACCCAGTAGTCTCTTACTGTTCCTCACTGAGTCAGCTACAATGCCACTTACATCTTCTCTGAAACACATCATGAACTCTGAAACCTTTGTTATTAGTGTAGTTGACAATGGTATCTCTTCTCTTTTGCGTGTTCAGTACCTCCTTCTGGTTGGTATATTAACACAGCCATTTAAGGCACCAATATTTCTACCTTGAAAGAACAGATAATAGAATTTATTGAAAGGTTTAATAGTAACAAGTGGTTACAGAGTGCCTACTATGTCTGAGGCACTGTACTAGGCCTGTTATCAACATCATTTTTTTTTCTTATCGGAGCCGTGTTTTTGTGGTCCTTCTGAAAAGACTGGATATAGAATTGTGCCATGGAGATGGGTATTATAACTCTATTTGTTAACATGAAATTTGTGTTTTTTTCCTGGGACTTGTAGCCATGAACTTCGTTGCGAAGTAGGTGGATAGTTTCTCAACTAGACAGTGACCTCTGTGAAATATCAACTGAATATATATCAACTAAATTCTAATTCCTAAGTGGTTAATACAGTACAGATGCTCAGTAACTGTTGAAAATGGTCATGTAGACAGTGCCTTCACATTATTTTAAGACCTTGATTCCAAATTCCCTAGTCTCTCTTTTATTTCTTTTTTCCTGATCTCTATTTTTAATTTTCAAGTGTGTATCTGAATT
>NW_004444057.1:32196-34159 GCF_000243295.1 Trichechus manatus latirostris | reverse complement strand
TTTTTTATATTAAGAAACACACACAGAAAGGTCAAGTAACTTGCACAACCTATACAGCAGGTAAGTGATGGAGACAGCAATGTGGCTGCAGAAACTACTCTATTACTATGCTCTACTGCTCTGTGTGATGTCTTCAGTTGTTGTTATGCATTACTTGAAGTTTGCTTTTTAATAAGTAAACATCTTTCTTTTCCAACTAGGTAGTAAGCTCTTGGAGGGCAATTTCTAGGTCTAATACTTCTTTACAGCCCATAAAGTATCAAGCACAATACTATCCATATAATAGACATTTAATAAATACTTATCAACTGACTGATGACACCCCCAATTGTACATTGTACCATATTAGAAAATACAAATAATGTGGTTCTCTCAGTTGAGAATTAGGGTTATATCGAATAGAGTTGTTGTTATTGTTAGGTGCCATTGAGTCAGTTCCGAATCATAGTGATGCTATGTACAACAGAATGAAACACTGTCTGGTCCTGCGCCATGCACACAATCATTATGCTTGAGCCCATTGTTGCAGCCACTGTGTTAATCCATCTCATTGAGGGTCTTCTGCTTTTTTACTGGCCCTCTACTTTACCAACCATGATGTCCTTCTCCAAGGACTGGTCCTTCCTGATAACATGTCCAAAGTATGTGAGACGTAATCTTGCCATCCCTGCTTCCAAGGGGCATTCTGATTGTATTTCTTCCAAGACAGATTTATTCATTCTCTTGGCAATCCTCAGTATATTCAATATTCTTCACCAACACCGCAATTCAAAGGTGTCAGTTCTTCTTTAGTCTTTATTATTCATCGTCCAGCTTTCACATGCATGTGAGGTGATTGAAAACACCATGGCTTGGGTCAGGTGCACCTTAGTCTTCAAGGTGACAGCTTTGCTTTTGAATACCTTAAAGAGATCTTTTGCAGTAAATTTGCCCAGTTCAATGCCTGTTTTGATTTTTTGACTGCTCCTTCCATGGGTGTTGACTGTGGATCCAAGTAAAATGAAATCCTTGACAACTTAAATCTTTTCTCTCTTTATCATGATGCTGCTTATTGGTCCAGTTGTGAGGATTTTTGTTTTCTTTATGTTGAGGTGTAATCCATACTGAAGGCTGTAGTCTTTGATCTTCATCAGTAAATGCTTCAAGTCCTCTTCACTTTCAGCAAGCAAGTTTGTGTCATCTGCATAACGCAGTCTATCAGAATAGTTTAGGCTTATTCATATGATAGTAGTAACAAAGAATCTCAAGAGTGACAGATGGGCAAGCCCCAATGTGTGAGTGCTTTTCCAGCCTCTGCTTGTACCACAATTTGCTAATGCTCTATTGGCCAAAACAATTCACATGGCCAACCTAAAATCGAGGGTTGCAGTAATAGACTCTGACTCTTCATTGGAGGAATGGAGAATTGTCATTTTAACAATCTACCATTTCCTGGAAATACTATTATCACAGTCCAATGTTCAAGTCTAATATATTTAGCACTCTGGTATTCACAAGGAAAATGGGTCTTCTCTCACATCTACACTTTTTTTTTTTTTTTTACTAAAAGTTAGGTTCTTTGTAGCTGTCAGTTGTTTAATCTGTAGCATAATAAGTGACAAGCTGCAGTTTCAGTGAAGTTTTCACTAGAACAGTCCTATAGTTCTGTTCTGACTAGCAATTTTCCTTGATGTCTAGCATCCTAAGTTCGTTCTTCAACTGAGGAAAATATTTTATAAGTTACCTAATGTCCTTAATAAATCCTTTTCTGGTTTGAAAATAGTCCGGTGTTGGGAACAAAGAACCTTATCTATGTAGTGGTAGTAAAATGAGAGACTGAAAAAAACAAAAACAAAAACAAAAACAAAAACAAAACAACCAAACCAAACTTCTTGCCATCCAGTCAATTCCAACTATAGTGACCCTATAGGACAAAGTGGAACTGCCCTATAGGGTTTACAAATCTGTAAATCTTTAAGGAAGC
>NW_004444057.1:15682-16823 GCF_000243295.1 Trichechus manatus latirostris | reverse complement strand
ATTATCATTCTCTCTTCACTAGCACTGATCTTCTAATGTTAAAACAGTTCTGAATAGCCTGCTTGGAAATCAAACAAGCTCTCTTTAGCAAATGACTCCTTTTATATGAAGTTTCTAAATGGAAGGACAAAAGAAAGGATTAGTTAGAGTTTGAAACTAACTTTTTAATCAAAATAGTCATCAACATCAATATGTGTTTAACCTCTTCCTCTCCTTGCACCTTGAGATTACACTGGTATTGATTCTCATCGCTCTGGACTTAAATAATCTGTTTGCTTATCTGTCTTCCCCATGGGACTGCGATTCCCTGGAAGGAAGGGCATCTTGCAATGTCTGAAAATGTCTGTAACATAGTAGGTTCTCATAAACTGTATTTTTGGCATTATTTGGTGGTAGAACACACAGGAGTGAGTATAAAACATGGATTCTAATCTCAAGATACTATTTCTCATTATTTTCCCAGGAAAAACTTACCTGTGTAACTTTCAATAATGTCCAAAGATAATTGGATACTTTCTGAAAACAAGATAGCATCCTTTGGGATTCAGGAACTGCTGTTTAGATACAGGTTTTTTTCCTAGTTTCATGAATTTTCATTACCTGTTAGGCCATTTTACTCTTACTCAGTTTTAGATCAGCCTCTTATTTAGTAGTTCCATCTTAACTTGCTCTTAATGGAAATTTGTATCTGCCATCCCATTAAAATCCTAAAGTTCTGGAACTCCAGGTTTGTTTGGGACAGCAGTTATTAAAACCATATTTATTCTGTTTTCTATTACTCTGTGAGATACTTTTACACCAGAATTTGTTCATAAATGATGAGGTGAAAGAAGTTATTAATACTTAGATGAAAGATATTTCTTAAAAATATCTTCTGAACTCTTTTTTTGAGGATGTCTTATTTTATTTCATGTTACTCTACTTTATTCTATTTTATTGTGTTCTGTTCATCTATAGCAATAAACAACAGAAGAGCAAAGCAAGCATTTTCTGTGGCTGTGTTCCTTCTCCTCCTCTATCTGAAAGGCTTTCCTTCTAGTTCCTTATCTAGTGAAGATACAATTTATTCTCTCCAATTTCCTTCCCTTCCTTCCTCTCTTCTTGCCATTCTTCAAATATTTTTAAACACTTACTGTCATGG
>NW_004444057.1:13790-15306 GCF_000243295.1 Trichechus manatus latirostris | reverse complement strand
GGGGGAACATTGATAAGAAGGCCGAGAGAGAGAAAGCCCTCTCCTGGAGCTGACACCCTGAATTTGGACTTTTAGCCTACTTTACTGTAAGGGAATTAACTTCTCTTTGTTAAAACCATCCACGTGTGGTATTTCTGTTATAGCAGTACTAGATAACTAAGACACTTACTGTGCTAGGTTTTGGGGATGCACTCATGAATGAGATAAGTAATATCCTTATTTTCATGAAATTTATAAGTTAATGAAACAAATTTTATTAACTTGTTTGTTAACAACAAATTAACAAACAAGATAACTAAAAGTTGTAAGAAATACTTTTAATTAAATAAACAAGGACATGTGAAGACAAGGATCAATATCGGGTTGCAGTACTTCAGAGGAGGCTGCCAGTAGTCTTTTCTGAGGAAGGATATTTAAGCTGAAAAGTGAAGTTTAAATGGTACCTCCTCTGTGAATTTCTTAAAACTTGAAAATTAGTTTCACAAAACAGAACAATATACATATGATAATCTGGTTTACGTGAATATGTATATGTATACACGTCCACACGCGTATATACATGTTTATGTGTATGTATATGTGTGTGTATATATACATACTTATACATAGTATCAGTAGAAACCTCGGAGCAGGAACAGAGTGTGCAAAATTTTTCACTTTGTTTTCTTCTTATGTAGATATATTGTTATGGATTGAATTGTGTCCCCCAAAAATATGTGTTGTAAATTCTAGCCTCAGTCCCTGGAGAAGGACGTCATGCCTGGTAAAGTAGAGGGTCAGCAAAAATGAGGAAGACCCTCAATGAGATAGATTGACACAGTGGCTACAATGAGCTCAAACATAGCAACAATTGTGAGGATGGCACAGGACTGTGCACTGTTTTGTTCTGTTGTACATGGGGTTGCTATGAGCCTGAACCGACTTGAGGGCACCTACAACTCCAACAACATGCCTGTAGTTAGAATCCCATTTGGGAATGAGTTGTCTTTGTTATGTTAATGAGACAGATTAGTGTAGAGCGTGTTTTAAGTCAGCCTCTTTTGAAATATAAAAGAGATTAAACAAGCAGTGACCAAGCAGAGTTGGTGGAAGAGAGATGCCAAACCACATGAAGATCACCCAGAAGCAGAAGAAACAGGGACCTTCCTACAGAGCCAACAGAGAGAATTACTTCCCCTAGAATTCGCACCCTGAATTCAGACTTCTAGCCTCCGAAACTGTGAGAAAATAAATTTGTTTGTTAAAGCCACCCATTTGTGGTATTTCTGTTATAGCAGTACTTGATAACTAAAACAGAATTTGGTACCAGAAGTGGGGTACTGCTCTAACAAATATGGACATGGTTTTGGAATTGAGTAATGGGTAGAGGTTGGCAGTTTTAAGAGGCTTAGTAGTAAAAGTCTAGATTGCCTTGAAGAGACTGTTGGTAGAATTATGTATGTCAAAGACAATTCTGCTGACAGCTCAGAAGGAAGTGAGAACTATAGAGAAAGTCTCTATTGTCTTAAGAGAATAT
>NW_004444057.1:12381-12726 GCF_000243295.1 Trichechus manatus latirostris | reverse complement strand
CCATTGTCTAGAAGATCTCAGAGAACAGAGGATTATCTTCAAGCCTTGAGAGCTAATGTAAACTGTCCTGCTGGGTTTTGGACTTGCTTGGTGCCTGTTATCCCTTCTTTCCCTCCAATTTCTCCCATTTGTAATGGAAATGTATACCTTGTACCTGTTCCACCATTATGTTTTTGAAGCAGATAACCTGTATTTGAGATTTCACAGGTTTTCAGATGAAGAGGAATTTTGCCCCAGGATGGAATATGCCTAAAGTCTCACCCATATCTGGTTTAGATTATTCAGAAGATGAGATTTTGGATTTGGAGTTAATTTAAAACTTTTGGGATGATGTGATGGGGTGAA
>NW_004444057.1:11283-11860 GCF_000243295.1 Trichechus manatus latirostris | reverse complement strand
TTTTTTTTTTCTTTTCTGTCTGTAATGGACTTACACTAATTGCAACATTGGCTCCATTTCATCAAGCAAATTTTAACTTGCCCTGCTTTATTATCTTTATGGCACTTAACATTATTTAAAATTATCTTTTTTAAAACTTTCAGTTGTGAATAAGTAGTTGTTATTGTTGTTAGGTGCTGTCAAGTCAATTCCGACTCATGGTGACTCTGTACTGCAGAACAAAATACTTCCCCGTCCTGCGCCATCCTCACAATCATTACTATATTTGAGCCCTTTGTTGTAGCCACTGTGTCAGTCCATCTCGTTAAGAGTCTTCCTCTTTTTCGCAGACACTCTACCTTACCAAGCATGATGTCCTTCTCCAGGGAGTGGTGCCTCCTGATAACATGTCCAAAGTACATGAGACGAAGTCTCGCCATCCTCACTTCCAAGGAGCATTCTGGCTGTACTTCTTCCAAGACAGACTTGTTCATTCTTCTGGCAGTCTGTGATATATTCAATATTCTTACTGAACACCATAATTCAAAAGCATCAATTCTTCTTTGGTCTTCCTTATTCATAGTCCAGTTTTAAATGC
>NW_004444057.1:1875-3638 GCF_000243295.1 Trichechus manatus latirostris | reverse complement strand
CTTTGATGTTCAGGGGTCCCAGATTGCCATGTATAATTGAATCACTTGTTTTTTTTGGGTCTTTGTTGTAAGAAGGTCCACTGGAAGCATCTGACTACTCCACTATCTAGGCCCCACTTATACTACTTTTTTACTATCATTATATATTTTGAAGTTCAAAATGTCTCAGATTTGATTAGCGTGTCTTCCTTCAAATTGACTCCTATGTCCTTTTGACATATCCTTGTTATTCTTTGAGTACTTCTGACAGGCTCACCTTGTACTTTACCAGGTTCTAGAATTAGCCCATTTCTCAAGAAACCATGATTTGTTTTCCTGGAAAATAGGACTTTGAAACCAAGGCCTGGGCTCTGTATGCATTTATTACTATTGAGGTGTCATTTCTTCTAAGCTGGGTCATTGAACAAAGCTAGGGAATATATGTATACATATACATATCAAAATCAGGCGTTATATGGATACCTCTAATACAGCAACACAAATTCTCCCTTTCCATAATTGTAACTCCCATCTGCAACAGCGAGAAACCTGACAATTATTCAAAATAAATTTATTTTCTCTATTTTAGTATACATTTTTATGTCAAAATTTTCTAACCCACAGTAGTGTGAAATACATAGCTACTAAATATATTTCAATATTTTGTTGCAGTTCTCTTTGTATTTAGCCTGAGTTTATGTAGTCAAAATGGTATATTCAACTATTACTTAGATTAAGAATTCCTCCACCCAGTTTCCAAAGGTACTTAATCAGGCATTATTAGTATTACTCTTCTTTACTGTCAGTGCTTATTTACATTTACTGCCATATCCACCAGCTCGTGTTTTTTGTTTTTCCATGTTTTTCTTGAAAGATGGAGGTACTTGTTGCTTCCCCTACCTCTTGTGATACCAGTAATATCTCTAATAATGTGTCCTTTTAAGGCTTCATTGTTCTACAACTGAAAGGTCCCATATTGACAGAAGCAGAGCTCTACTCTTTGTTTTCAAATTATGTTGAGTTTATTGAATTCAGTATTAACTTCTGATGTTAGTCCAAGATTCTGCATCGCAATAATAAATGAATAAAATGTCTTTACTTTTTATTTCTGAGACTTTATGTAAGAATTTATGGTTCATATGTCTTTAGTTGATGATATTGCTTAAATATATTTCTCATTATACTCTCTCTTTTAAACTAAGTTGCTTAGTCCTTTTATCCTTTGAATTTTCCTTGATTCCTTCCAGAGTTCTTATATTTTTAATGGCCCTTCTTCTCCTTTATAATTATTTATGGATCCTTAAAAACATCAAACCCATAAAGAATATAATGGCAAAAATAATGGACTTTTATATCTGCACTGGAAGACTTGTTCATCATATAATAATTTAGCATTTTTTTATGGTCCCTCTTTAAGTAATCAAGTCATTTTATTAAACAGACAAAAACAGTTGCTGTCCAGTCAATTCCAACTCTTGGTGACCTTATGTGTATCATGGTAGAATTGTGCTTCATAGGGTGTTCCATGGCTGGTTTTTCAGAAGTAAATCACCAGACCTTTCTTCCCAGGAGCATTCGGGTGGACTTTAACCTCCAACCTTTTGATTAGCAGCTGACAGTATTAAGGGATGCCAGTCATTTTATCAGGATTCCTTTAATGACTCTTCTGCATCTCCTAAGGATTTCTATCACAATATATATATAATTAGTTACTCTTCACTCTATTATATGTAGTGAACTTAAAGTTACTGAATTATAAAGTTCATAAAATTGTCCCCACATTT
>NW_004444057.1:0-1194 GCF_000243295.1 Trichechus manatus latirostris | reverse complement strand
TATAGAATATTACCTACCACAGTAGACTGGATTCCTCAGTTTTCTCAACTGTAAAAATTAAAATCAATAGCATCTATCTCAAGAGTTGTAAACTTTTCCTGTAAAGGGCCAAATAGTAAGCGTTTTAGGCTTTGCAGAACACAAGGCCTGCCACATCTACTCAGCTCTGCCATTGCAGTGTGGAAGCTGCCATAATTGAAACGTAAATGAATGAGCAAGGTGAGCATGGCTGTGTACCAATAAAACTTCATTTACAGAAATATGTCACAGGTTAGATTTGCCCCCCAGGCCTTAGTATGGCAACTCCTGACCTATCTGACAGTGGCTATGAGGAATAATATACTAAACACAGTGCCTGGCACATTGTGAGTCCTCAGTAAATATGATATCTAGTAAAATTATTACTAGTATCATTATAGATCTTACAAAGACTAAGGGTGTCAAATGCTGAGAAAAATTCTAAGCTTGATCAATCATCAGACATTTACTTCTGTGTGATCTTGTTGGTTTTCCTCCCACCAAAATTCAGTTATGTTTTAGATTACTTGGAGCCTT
Organism: Trichechus manatus latirostris; assembly: GCF_000243295.1. Lineage (NCBI taxonomy): Eukaryota > Metazoa > Chordata > Mammalia > Sirenia > Trichechidae > Trichechus > Trichechus manatus. The sequence continues at coordinate 639 of NW_004444057.1, read as the reverse complement.
AGCTCAGTGAGCTAAGATATATGTGCTGAGGAATTGATGGGTAATCATGATTCACTGTTAACCTAAATATATTTTTATTAGATATTTGAGTCCTTAACATAAGAATTTCAGGCATCAGGGAAGTCAAAAGAGGAGTTTTTATTTTTGTTTTTTTATGGCAGCCCAACTTCCAGTGCTTTCAAATAATATTAAAAATAATAAATGCCCTCTTGTCTTATATATAATACCCCAAAGAGCAATGTGTTATAGTCACTATTCCTGCAGACAGTACAATTCATAGTCTGCTTGCCATTCTCTATCCTCAGTTCTCTGAGACCTTTTATTCTCAGGAAGTCCTTTTTATTTTTTGTATCAGTTCTTACAATATATACCTTCCGTAGGCACTCTTATAATTTCATTTTCTTCTTGTATGCCTGTGTATTTAACTGCATAGTACGATGTGCAGTTTAGGAACAGATAATTTAAAAAAATGCTGAAGGTTGGCTGAAAGTTTCTTTTAAATTAGGTAGAAAGATTAGTTTTTGTTTTTTTTCTGCCAGTTCAGGAGAATAGAGTATCTAACTAGAAAAAGCATGAAGATTCCTGTTTTTATTTAATATGTTATTCTATTTTGTGTGACTGGATTATTTGTTATGCAAG
>NW_004444056.1:8970542-8979634 GCF_000243295.1 Trichechus manatus latirostris | reverse complement strand
CCGGGTCCTGCACCACCCTCACAACCGTTGCTGTGTTTGAGCCCCTTGTTGCAACTACTGTGGCAATCCATCTCGTTGAGGGTCTTCCTCTTTTTCACTGACCCTCTACTCTACCAAGAATGATGTCCTTCTCCAGGGACTGATCCCTTCTAACAACATGTCCAAAGTACATAAGATGAAGTTTCACCATCCTTACTTCCAAGGAGCACTCTGGCTGTACTTCTTCCATGACAGACGTGTTCATTCTTCTGGTGGTCCATGGGAGATTCAATATTCTTTGCCAACATTATAATTTCAAGATATCAATTCTTGAATCTTCCTTATTGATTGTCCAGCTTTGAGGCAGTCGAAAATATCGTGGCTTGGGTTAGGTGCACCTTAGTCCTCAGAGTGACATCTTTGCTTTTTAACACTTTAAAGAGGTTCTTTGCAGCAGATTTGCCCAATGTAACGCGTCGTTTCATTGCTTGACTGCTGCTTCCATGGGCGTTGATTGTGCATCCAAGTAAAATGAAATCCTTAACAGCGTCAGTATTTTCTCTTTTTTCAGGATGTTGATTGCTGGTCCTGTTGTGAGGATTTGTGTTTTCTCTACGTTGAGGTGTAATCCATACTGAAGTCTGTAGTCTTTGATCTTCATCAGTAAATGCTTCAAGTCTTCTTCACTATCACTAAGCAGGGATGTGTCATCTGCATATCACAGGTTGTTAATGAGTCTTCCACCAATCCTGATGCCACTTTCTTCTTCATATGGCCCAGTTTCTCAGATTATTTCCTCACCATACAGTCTGAATACGTATAATGAAAGGATACAATCCTGATGCCCACGTTTCCTGACTTTAAACCATGCAGTATCCCCCTGTTCTGTTTGAAAAACAGCCTCTTAGCCTATGTCAGGTTCTCCACGAGCACAATGAAGTGTTCTCAAATTCCTATTCTTTATAATGTTATCCATAATTACTTATAATCCACACTATCGAATGCCTTTGCATAGTCAATAAAACACAAGTAAACATCTTTCTGGTGTTGTCTGCTCTCAGCCAAGATCCATCTGACATCAACAATGATATCCCTCACTCCATGTGCTCTTCTGAATCCAGCTTGAATTTCTGGTAGTTCCCTCTCGATGTACTGCTACAATTGGTTTTGAATTATCTTCAGAAAAATTTTACCTGTGTGATATTAATGATATTGTTCAATTATTCCCACATTCTGTTGCATCACTTTTCTTTGGAAGGGGCACAAATACGGATCTATCTCTCCCAGCCAGTTGACCAGGTAGCTATCTTCCAAATTTCTTGACATAGACGACTGTGCACCTCCAGAGCTGCATACATTTGTTGTAACATCTCAATTGGCATTCTGTCAATTCCTGAAGATTTATTTTGGCCAATCCCTTCAGTGCAGCTTGGACTTCTTCTTTCGATACCATTGGTTCCTAATCATCTGCTAAAGCCTGAAATGGTTGAACATCGACCAATTCTTTTTGCTACAGTGACTCTGTGTTTTCCTTCCATCTTCTTTTGATGCTTCCTGCATCATTCAGTATTTTGCCCATTGTTATCATTTTTAGGTGCCCTCGATTTGGTTCTGACTCATAGCGACCCTAGATAGAACAGAAGGAAGCACTGCCTGCTCTTGTTATGCTTGAGTCCATCATTGCAGCCACTGTATCAACAGCCCAAGCCTGATTCCTATGAGGCAGAGGTCAGATATGGCTCCTCTCTCAGCCATCTTTACAAAATCTGACACTAATTGTCCCTCCCACAGTACTCTCTACTTCTCTGCTGGGTTTGAGAATTCATTGCAATGGCCACACAGAACTCACAGACAATACTCACAATTATGGGGTTTATTAGGGAAGTAACAGAATACAATTCAGGTTGAGTAATGTTCGTAAGCATAGGAAAGCTGGACAATGAATAAGGAAGACTGAAGAAGAATTAATAACTTTGAATTATGGTGTTGGCGAAGAATACTGAATATATCACAGACTGCTAGAAAAACACACAAATCTATCGTGAAAGAAGTACAGCCGGAATGCTCATTGAAGCATTAATCTTGATTCTCCTTCCCCCTTGTGGAGAGAGAGGAGGTCAGATGCTGCACCCATGCCATTTTTACAGGGGGAAAGCCTTGAGGCAAGACATCTGGGATTACCTCCAAACCTCAGACGCTAACCTATCTTTCATGTAGCAGCCCATTTCCCTCTTTCCCTGCTGGGAAAACAAGAAGCAGACGCTGTAACACAAGTTGGAACAGTGCAGTCAAAATGGGAAGCTACCCACTGGATTAACCAGAAAAGTGGACACCGTAGTGTCTGTGTTGGTTGAAAAACAGCTAAAGAGGCAGGCTTAGCAGTGAAGTATAGTGATTTGGAGGTTGCTGTGCAAAATTATCCTGTGTGCTCACGCCAATGCCCCAGGTGTCTCCCCACGATCCTGGGAATATACATACGTGAACACAGCCATGGATGAACTGGTTGGTAGCTAACATAGGGCTTGTGCAGCCCAGTAAGAGAGTGAAATACACTCTCGTATGTGTCGACAGTTACTGGCTTGACACAGGCGTTCTCGTGTAAAAGAATGAACCAGGCTGCTACAGTAAAAGAATTACAAAAATTGAGTGTTATGTATGGAATATCCCAAGGGACTGATAGTGAGCAGAGCACACACTTTACTGGTCATTTAACAGGACATGTGCCATAGGAAAAACTGAATGTTGTACCTACATACCAGACTATCACCAGAACACAACAGGTTTGTTAGGCCATATGAAGAAACAGAAGTCTTGGACACACCTGATGGCTGATCTGCTGTGGCTGCCTGGTTATCCTCTTTTCCCTCTGGCTGGCAAGGTTTGTTGTTATTTCTAGGTCTTTCCACTGTGTTTGTCTATATTGCTACTGTGGTCTTTACCTACAACTGCGGCAATGCTATCTGTCCCTAACTGGTCTAACACCTCCTCTCGAGGCCCTCACAGACCTTGTGGAAGAGAGGGAATGTGCCAGATTGTAAGAGTTGGCCTCAGGGGTGGGCTGAAGGGAGAACAGGCTTTGCGAGGCTGAACATGGTTGCTATCATGCCTTCTGCTAGTTCACTTCCATTTGCTGAGTCATTCTTATGTAATTCTTGCTGAGGCAGCCTTATGTCAGTCTAAAGCATCCCTGGCATGTAGCCACTGTTGTTCACCACCAATATAGAAATCTCTGCCCACCCCGCCCCCCAATGTTGGGCACAGTGATCTGCTTGGTCCTGCTGCCACAGAGGTCCTGACTCACATATAAGTCTCCCTAATAAACTCCTCTGTTGCCAACCTAGAGTTCCCTGTCTCTTTCTTCAGTCTCTCGGTGCCCTCCAGTTTTGGAGGGAAGTTTCATGTTACCGGGACAATACTATTTATACAACTTTCTAGAAAAGGCAAAGCTAATCAACGGTAAGAAAAATATCCCAACAGTGATTGTCTGTGGGGGACAGGAACAGGGATAGACTGGAAAGGGGCAAAAGGGAACTTTCTGGAGTGCTGAAGTTTACATTTCAGTGGAGTTTGTGGTACACAAGACTATGCATTTGATAAAACTCACCAAATGATACACTTTAGATCTCTGTAGTGAATATTCACCGGTTGTATATTTTATCCCCAAAAACTACTTCAGACAAATATTGATTGGACTCTAATTCATATTATGTATGCTGAAGTATTTAAAGGTAAAATATATAGATATCTGTTACTTATTATCAAATAGAGAAAAAATTGGTTGATGGATAGAAGGAGGAATGGAGAGATAGATAAGATATGTGATGAAGCAAAAATAGCAAAATTTTAATGGTAGAATCTGGCTGATAAGCATACGTGTGTTCAGTGTACAGTTCTTCCAACTGTTCTATATCAGTTTGTCCGGTGAGTGGTGTCAGCCACTCCAGAAGAGGAAATCAAAAGAAATGCACTCACTTTACCAAACTCTGACCAATTTCTTATCAAAATCCCAACGCAACTAACATTTATTGCCAGCCTTACAATTAATGGAGAAAGTGTTGTCTGATCGGTTCCAAAGAGCTTGGTGGTTCTTGGGCACAGCCACGTACCGCAGTTTCCTGAGGAAAGGTGGTCTGCATAGCATCCTCTCATCCCACAGGTACTCAGGGGAGAGCACTTTGGTGGGCTTTGGGTACAGCAGGTGCTTGTTCAGGTGGCTCTCGTCATGCCACTCAGCCTCGATGTGATTGGCGTGGTCCACCATAATCGTCTGGTGACAGGCCTTGGTGAGCCTGTGCACCTCTAGCACTGAGCCCCCAAAAAAGCCACCGGCAGAGTAGGAATCACCTTCATCTCTCGGAATGTGGGCCTGAGACAATGGGTGGCATTCATGCGTGAAGGCCTGGTGATTGGCAACATAGACGTCAGGGCCGAGAGTGCCAATGAAGGAGAAGAGGATCTCCACGCCCATGTGGTCACTGAGCTTCATGTCCATGTCTAAACACACCAGGTAGTCTACCTCATGCAGGAAGTGCTGCTCAGAGAAGTTGCTGATCATCTCCATGCGGTGCATGGACACGCCCTGCCAGCAAGGGTAATTGCAGACCTCGAGGTCCACCACCTGCCAGCCTTCCTGCAGGAGGACGTTCGAGACGTCAGCATGCTGGTCAGTGAAGACTTAATAGTTGACCTTGTGTCCCACCATGAAGTACTTGTCTACAGTCACCAGGAACAGCTTCAGGAAGACTATCTATCTAAGACCAGGAAAGAGAGGGTGGGAGTTAAACAGAATGAACAGCAGCAAAAGAAGGAGACTTAGACAAAACTGTCTCGTAAAATGGTAGCCATTCTACTCGCTACAGACGATGTGGCCCAACTGTACTGGGCATATGCAGGGACATTCAAATTTGCTTGGCGTTGAACAAATATTCACAAGAACAAGGTATTTCATTTATCCAAAAGGTTTGCAAAAGTGCAAAAAGTTGTTATTATCCAATGTTACTCTAAAGCTCTAGACCCTCCAACAGCTTTGTGTTTCTTAAGAAAAGAAAACAAAAAAGCCATTTGAGGCCCTATAGTGGTCTACCACATCCTACACGGTTGGCTCTGACCTCTTTCCTCTTCTCCTCCATCCCTCTGCTCTGGGCAGCCAACTCCTTGATAACCCGGACACACACTACACATGCTCCAGGGCCTTTGCACTTCCTGTTCCCCTGGCCTGGAAGCCATTCCCTGCTAGGCTCACCCCTACAGCTTTAATTTCTCTGCTCACAATCAGTTCACCAAGAGAAGACCTGCTGATTGAAGCCCTGGGCTGCAGGTGCTCTATAGCTCCCTCTGCAGGTGCTCACGCAGAAGCGTGCAGATGTGACAATTCAGCAAGGTCTTGTGCTGAGATGTGTGTGTTTCCCTATGTGGAAACTATAACTCGATAAAAAAGAAAAAAGAGCAAACAGACACATACTTACATAAATACCAACACATGTCACTCTGTATCTCGTTACTCAGCCTTCGTTATGTTTTTAAAGCCTGTATCACCCTCTGTCTTCTTGCACTGGAATACAGTTGCACGAGAGCAGGGACTTTATGTGTTTGGTTGACTGCCTTTTCCCCATCATCTGGTACATAATAGCTGTTTAATAAATATGTTTTGAACAAGTGAATAAGTGAAAAATTCAGTGCAGTTGAGGATGTGGGGACAAAGGACTCCTGCCCTGCTAGTAGAAATGTCAATTGTTTAACCCTTTTGGAGGCCACTGTGAGAAACTCTATGTAGATCTTCAGTGTGCATATCCTTCCCCCAACTCCACTTCCAGGCATATTCTCCACAGACCTACTCACGCACGTGTACAAAGACCCAAGTATACAAGTTTACAGACAACTCACGTCATCACACGTTGGTAAGCATGTGAGCAACTACAATTCCCAGGTATTGTTGGTGGGAATGTAAAATGCTACAGTCAACTTGGAAAAAGGCCTGGCAAAGGTTTTTGTCTTTTTTTTAAATAAATCTAAACACACATGTAATCTTTGACTGAGCAATTCCACTCCTAAGTCTTTAACCAAGAAAAAATGTATCAGATGCCCACACAAAACACTTCTCCAACAACACTCATAGAGGGTTTACGCCTAATAGCCAAAACTGGAAAAAACCCAGGTGTCCATCAAAAGGGGAATGGATAAACAAGCTGCAGTATACCACACAACGGGGTACCACTCAGCAGAAAAAAGAAAGTGCTGCTGATACACGCAAAATCATGATGAATCTCAAAATAATTATGCTAAGGGAGAGAAGGTTAACACAAAAGAGTACAGGCTTTATGATCCCAGTAAGTAAAAACCATCTCTTGGGTGGAAAATCAGAAGAGTAGTTGCCATTGAGGAAGTTGGGCAGGGGCGTACCGGGAAGGAGCATGGGGGAACTTTCTGGGGGTGATGGTGATTTCCTATGAGTTGATAAGGATTTCTGATACACAGTTGTGTGCATTTATCAAAACTCAGCAAACACAGAATTAAGATATTGCTCTTCATTGTACATTTAACTTTCAGAGAAGGAACACTGTAAACACACACTGAGTTCTATTTAATGATTTGCACACAGACATATTTAGGAGAAAGCGTGCTGTGGTCAGAGTCCTTGGGTGGTGCAATTGTTAATACACTCGGCTGCTAACTGAACGGTTGGAGACTGAAGTCTATCCAGAGGCACTTGATCTTTTTTTGGAAGTAGATCGTCAGGCCTTAAGAAAGGCCTGGCGATCTGCTCTCAAAAAATCAGCCATTGAGAATCCTATGGAGCACAGTTCTGCTCTGACACCCATGGGTTCACCATGAGCTGGAATTGATGGGAGGACGACAGGTTTGGTTCTGATATCTAGCTAAACCTCCACTTGTCTCCCGGTTAGGATGAGGTAGGGAGCACCCCTTATTGGCTGTGCATAGATGAAGCTCCCAGCACGCAAACGGGGACACCTAAGCATCGTTGGCTCATCTCCCGGCAGAGGAAGCTGCCTGGTGATTCCAGGCAGAGGGGCTGCTGTTTGAGCAAGGGCCTACCTGGGGCCTTGGAGATCCCAGCATTTCCGCCTGCTGCAGGGACGCTCTGCCTCCTCCCTCCGTAGTGAACCAGCACCTGGACCGGAAAAGGGTGGCATGAAGAAGCCTCCAGCCTACTCTGAGGGCCCTTCCTAGTTCTCCCTTTTCCTCCTCTGCCACCCGCGGACTTCCTTTTTGATGGCAAACACAGCCAGATGGTGGTGTTTCTGAACGGCGTGTCCAGGATGGCAGAGTCAAAGATCCTGTCCCAGATGATGGGGGCAAACCAGGGAGTTGTGACCAGCACGACTGTTCACCTTCGGGGACGAAGCAGAGCACACTAGAGCAGACAGGGGAAAGGCGGCCACAGGGAGAAAGGTTTGTACAAAAGGACTCAGAGGGCAGTAGTCGCCTTAGAGTAGACACGGGACCCAGACTCCCAGTTCAGTGCTCTCTCAACGACCAGCTCAGAGGCTGAGACCCGACAGAACCAATGACTCATCTCGCCCCTCCCGCTTCTCTGGCTCGGGCTGAGAAAGTCTGGTGCCATACCATGGCGCGCCCCTGAGCACCAGCCCTGTGCTGGATCCCACAGTCTGTCAGGCAGGCCTGGACTTGCCTCCCGACCCGCCCCGAACCAGCTTTAGGACCTTAGGTAGGTTCCTTCACCTCTCTGAGCCTCAGTTTCCCCACCTGTAAAATGAGGATTGATCAGGAGGTCACTAAGCATTCTTCCCACACTGAAGCTCTGAGGTATGGTGAGGCTGAGGGGAGCCCTAGGCACAGAGAGCTTGGTTCCTCTGAGCTCTGCTTCACATGGTTTTCTGGGTACCATGGCAACAGGCTTCTGTAGAAGTAATATTTGAGATTAATGCCTGCAACACAGAGAAAACTACAAAACAGAACTTGTTGAGGCCTAAGTGCAGGAATGTGGGGGTTGGAGGCTCCTGGGGGGGGGTCAGGAAGGCCTAGTAGAAAGGGAGGACCAAGGCCCCTTCACCCCTTCTTGTCCTGAGGGTCTCCCGTGTGTCCGGCCTCCTCAAGCCTCCTCATGGTCCTCCTGACCAACCCCCACCTGAGACTCCACTGAGTCAGGGATGACTTTGGTGAGTCCTTCTGAGACCCAAGGGCTCTATCTGCTGCTGAGGGGAGGGAGAAGAGAAGGTAATGAAAGCGTGAAGTTGTCATTAATTTAAAAAATCAAAATATATAGCCTTGTCATAAAAAATGCACAGCCCAGGTGAGAGTAGAGACAACTTCCGTATATGACGCCCTACCCCAGTTTCTCAAGAAATAAAGTATGAGCCACCACAAGTCGAGTACCCATCACCACCCCCTCCCACACCAAGCAGGATGATGCTAGCAAGCTGAGGGGCAATAGTGTCAGGAAGGGAAGGAAAGGAGGAGCAAGAGATCACACACTGGGTGGGGGTAGGAGGAAGTTACTGCTGTGCAAGGTGCCCAGATCAATGACAAGGAAGTGCAAGGCATGGGGAGAAGAATGGAGGGGGTAGGGGGCTTTCAGACAAAGGCTCTCCTAAAACAGAGAATGCTTAATGTCCCTGACACTGGGGAGTGGAGTAGCCCAATCTGCACGCTGGGAACTGGAGGAGCCATTAGGCCCTGGAGTCCCCTCCACACTCTCACGCATGCATCAGGCCCCTCTTGTACCCGGGAGGACTTTGGGGGGCGATGGTAGAGACTTTTGAGGAGGGGGACAAATACCCCTTATACAACAGCTTGTGGAAGAAAATGCTCAGCTCTGGGGATGGAGAGAAGGCAGAGGTTTCAGTGTAGAGGGAGTTCAGAGCCCTTCTCCCTGACATGAGCAGCCCCAGAGCAGCCACCAGCCCCACCTGCTCAGGGCTGTACCTTGCCCAGTCCACAGCTGCCCAGGTCCCCAGTCCAGAAACCTGAGGTTAGGGGAAGGCCACCTGTTGTGCTTTGCTTGGAAGGAGGGAGAGGAAGAGAAGGTAGAAGCTGATGTTGACCAGGGAAGGGCCTGACAGAGAGCTCACCCTGGACTGAGTGTTCTAGCTCTGAGCCACCCTCCTGGGAAACCCCATAGATCTGTCTCCACT
>NW_004444056.1:8968053-8970337 GCF_000243295.1 Trichechus manatus latirostris | reverse complement strand
CCCTTGCTATAGCAAGCTTTGAATAAATAGCTTCTGTTTGTTCTCATTTGGATTGTCTTTGCATATTTCTACAGACCCATCTCCCATCCCTCACAGACAAATTAGAAAAGATAGAGAAGGGAAGGGAGTGAAGAAGTTCCCCAGAGGAAACACACCTGTCCAGTCAGAGCAGTTTTGCCCAGGTGTAGGCAAAGTGGCTGGTTGGCAGCAAGGACTGTCTGGCCTCTGCTGTATTCTCCCCGGTGATTTCTGGCGGCCTTTAAAGCTTAAGTTCCTTGGTTGGTTTGGAGGCAATGATGTTGAAAGCCATGCAGGTGCCAGGTATCCTCTTCAGTGGAACCCCATTGAGAGACTGCCCAGGGAGTTTGCACTTCTCCGCCCTCCAGTATATGAAGTCCTCCTGGCCCCACTTGCCAGCCAGGCACAGCAGCGGGGACTGGGAGCTGATCTTCATGCTCACATGAAGTTTAGGGAACACAGCTTGGCCTCTGGAGGTTTCAGCATCAGTCCTTACATTCAAGTTCTTTCGGGTTCCTTCTGGCACAGCTGAAGACAGATTTCTTCTGAGAATCTTGAGGAACCTTCCAGTGGAAGCCTGCAAATCCTGGGTCATACCAGGGGGAGAGGTTGGGGTCACACCAAAGGGAAAATTATGCTGGTCACACACCTGTCAAGGTGTCCAGCATGCATGCAGTTTCTACTGGACACATCCTGGGGAAAACGGGTTCTGCCTGGGGCTCCTTCCACCAGAGCAGCGATGTGGTGGGCTGAGGAGGAAGCCATAGAGACATGCTGGACTTCTGGACTTCTGGGGTACTGCACCTTATAAATACTCTTTCTGGGGCACAACCCAGAGGCCTGGGCCAGCTGCTCTGGGGCCAAATTGCATTCTTGGTGCAGGAAAGGCAGGGCTGGGGAGTCTGAGGCAGAGAAGCCCTGGAGGTCCTGGACTCTCTCATAGTTAGGTTGTATTTGCTATTCTAGATGGAGGTCTGGCCAAAGCTAGCCTCCAAATGTGGAGATTCTTGCTTTGATTTGTGCTGGTTGAGAACGCTCACTGTGCACACGGCTGGTCTTCTCCTTTTAGGCGACACAGGGAGCTAGCAGTTTGAGCCCTGGTCCATCAATGAGGACCAGATCTCTTCCATGTGTAACCCATGGACGCCATCGACTCAGGTTGCCAGGGTCCTTGTAGTCAGTGAGTAGCTCCATGTAAGGCTTTAGTTCATAGTCTTTATGGCCCACATTCATCCACAGAGCTTTCATGATTTGCTTTGAAGTACTTCTCTTACTAGTACTAAGGATGAGACATTTCTTGAGCAGATTTTCACACTCCATGAACATATAGAAGGGAACATAATATTTTCCATTCAGCATCTGCTCCTGCAGCTACTTGAAGTTCCGTCCATCAAAAGACAGGCGTCTTCTGACAAGTGTATATACAATGACTCCCATGCTCCACATATCCACTGTGGTTTTATCATACTTTTGGCCCTAGAAGAGTTCTGGGGCAGAATGATGAGGACTGCTACAAAAGGTATCCAGCTTTTTGCCAAAGGTGAATTCCTTGCTGAAGACAACATCTGCAATTTTGATATCATAACAGCATCCAAGGGCAGGTTTTCTGCTTTTAACTCTATGCACACTAAACTTCTGGTGACAGTACTGCAGAGCAGACACTGGCAGAATTTAGCTTGGGTCACTTTTTCTTTCACATTTCCATGAGCCACTAGGTAATCACTCATTCTCATCCATTAGTGTACGCCATAAAAAGTAGAGTTTTCTCAGTCTTGAGCTCTTCAAATAACTATGTTGGGATGATTCAATGTTCTCTTTATTCTTACTTCATGGGAGTGTTTCAAAAGGCAGGAGAAGTTCTGTTTAGTCTTGCCAGTGATCTTGACCCTGATGCTCAGCCAAGCTTGGATCAGCCTGATCTGAGCTACAGACTCGAACCTCAGGGCTAATACCAATGGGTAAATTTTAATGACAGTAAACAAAAGTTTTGAGGTGAACCCTGATATTGGGTCAAGCTTGAATTCTGACTGATCCTACCCTCTATCCCCAGGATCCCTACAAAGGAATGTATGGGGGCAGATTCTAACCCTGCACCAAGCTTAGATTATGTCCAGCCTGAGCTACAGCCACTAGCCTCAGAGCTACTTCCAAATACTGAAACAACAGATAAGACAGGAGGTTAGAATAATTCATAAGAGAATGGGCAAAGCAAGGGGAAAGAGAAAGGAATTCCTCCCAGCGGGGTAGAGATCTTTAACCAGTTATT
>NW_004444056.1:8965809-8967498 GCF_000243295.1 Trichechus manatus latirostris | reverse complement strand
AACTCTAATGAATTACGCTAGACAGTCATTAGGAGTCTGACTTCATTGTTCTGACACTGACACTGACAAATAAAGATCATGTTATAAAGACACTGAAAATAAAAGGCAATAATAACAAAAACTAAAAAAAAAGATATTCCACTTATGTCAGAACCAACTTATGGTGGAGTCATCGGAAAGTAACTTTGTCTTAAGTCGTGGACCACGTGTATTGTGAAATGGAGGAGAAAGTTTTGGTTGACAGAGGACCCATAGCTCACTCTAGAACAATCTTAAAAAAATAAAAAACCAAACCCTTTGTTGTTGAGTCGATTCGGTCTCAAAAAAAAAAGAAAAAAGAAAAAATCAAACCTTTTGCTGACACATAGCAACACTATGATACAAAGTACAGCTGCCCCATGGAGTTTCCAAGGAGCGCCTGGTAGATTCACACTGCTGACCTTTTGGTTAGCAGCCCTAGCTCTTAACCGCTATGCCACCAGGGTTTCCAATTCTAACTCAGAGCGACCCTATAGGACCAAGCAGAACAGCCCCATAGGGTTTCCAAGGATAGGCTAGTGGATTCAAAGTTCCGACTTTTTGGTGAGCAGCTGAGCACTTAACCACTGTGCCACCAGGGCTTCTGAACAATCATACATGGTATTAAAGAATGCAAACCCACAGTACCCTGATCCCAAGGGGGCAGCAAGCCTAATACATGGGATAACGGCCACAGTAAACTTTGTGTAAGGAGCCCTGGTGGATCGTGGTTAACCGTTCGGTTGCTAACTGAAAGGCTGGTGCATCAAACCCATCCAGTGGCTGGTGTGGGGGAAAGACCTGGCAATCTGCTCCCTTAAAAATTTTTGGTGGTGTTGTTTGGTGCCATTGAGTCGGTTCCAACTCATAGTGACCTCATGTATAACAGAAGTAGACAGTGCCCGGTCCTGTGCTATCCTCACAATAGTTGCTATGTTTGAGCCCATTGTTGCATCCACTGTGAGAGTCCACCTCATTGAGGGTCTTCCTCTTTTTTGCTGACCTTCTACTTTAGAAAGCATGATATCCTTCTCCAGGAACTGATCCTTCCTGATAGTATGTCCAAAGTAGTGAGACCAAGTCTTGCCAACTTAGCTTCTTATGAGCATTCTGGCTGTGATTCTTCCAAGACAGATTTGTTTGTTCTTCTGGCAATCCATGATATATTTCATATTCTTCACCAACACCATTAATTCAAAAGCATCAATTCTTTGGTCTTCCTTATTCATTGTCCTGCTTTCGCAAGCCTATGAGGCGATTGGAAATACCATGGCTTTCAGCAGGTGCACATTAGTCTGCAAGTGACATTTTTGCTTAGGGTCTAGGAAACGCAAAGGAGCTTGGCTGCTAACCAAAAGATCGCCAGTTTGACTCCACCAGCCGCTCCTTGGAAACCATATGGAGTCGTTCTACCCTGTCCTACACTGTCCTATAGGGTCACTATGAATCGGAATCAACTCGATGGCATTGGCTTGTTTTTTTTGTTTGTTGGTCTTTGTTTTTAGGGTCGTAAAGGTTCGCTGTGAGTCGGAACAGACTGCAGGGCACACAAAAAGAACCACCGCATGGTAGGAGGAAAACCGCTTCCGATATATGTGACCTACACACTCTCCTGATTTACTTAAATTATTTGAAACGTTAACCAAAGCTGCACTGGTCCTCAGGACCCCA
>NW_004444056.1:8963389-8965523 GCF_000243295.1 Trichechus manatus latirostris | reverse complement strand
GCCCCGGCCTGCAGAGCCGCTCCCCGCCCCTTCTACAGCCAGAATCTCCCGGGTCACAGCCCCGCCCGCCCCCTGCACAGTCCCGCCCCTCCCCTAGAAGCCCCGCCCCTTGCGGAAAGTCTCTCCCTGCACAGCCCCGCCCCTCGCGTCATTTCCTGTCGCCACGGAAAGGCTGTCCTGGAGAGGCGTTCTCACGAGGGTGAGTAGTTGTCGTTTTTCTACTTTCGTGCCGCGCTTCGCGTCCCCTTCATCCCTGCGTCCTCCTCGCTCGGGGTCCGGGGATCCTGCGGACGTTCAGTTCCCCGCACCCGCCCCGCCTTCGTCCCGGATCCGCGTTCGTTTCCGGTGAAAGCAGCTCCGAGCGGGTCCGTCCGGCCTTCCCGCCTCCGGCTCGGGGACCCGCGCGCCCCCTTTCCTGTCGGAGCCCCCCACCGACCCCTCCCCACCTCGCGCCCCGAAAGGCCCCGCGGGGGCTTGTCGTCTGCATCCCCCGCCCTGTCCCCTGGGCTCGCAGGGCGGCGCCGGCCGCGCCCCACGACCTCAGCACGCGAGTCAGAAAGTTTGGGTCATTCTGTCATTTTCAGTCAAATAATCCTCATTCCTGAAGCTTATCATTTGCTTGAAGTTCTGTTGATATTTACTTAATTTTTACTATGAAATCTGGGTTTCCTTTGTCCCGCTCTAGGTTTACAGATTTGAACAACCGGCTTATTTATTTAAAACCTTCCCCATCCTGTGTGTTTTGAAGGTCCCTGGTGGCCCAAACGGTGGGCGCAGGTGTGCTGACCTATAGGGGTTAAGAGCTGTGGCTGCTACCAGAAATCTCCGCAGTTCGAGTCCACCTGGCGCTCCTTGGAAACCCCATGGGGGCAGTTCTACTCTGTCCTGTAGGGTCGCTGTGAGTCGGAATCGCCTCGAGGGCAACGGGGTTTTGTTTGTTTTTTACTCACCTGGAAAAAGATGGTTTAAATCCACCCCGTGGCACTTCGCAAGAGACGCCTGTGCTTTTGTAAAGATTATAGCCAAGAAAACCCTGTGGGGCAGGCAGTTCTGTGCTGTAACACATGGAGTTGTCAGCCGTCCTGTCAACGTAGGGAAATGGGTTTTTTCTTTCTTTCTTCCTTGGTTTTTCAACATTATGTTTGTAAAGATACGTTTATTTCAAGATCATTGCTTTGACCACATTCCTTGGTTTTTAGTACTTTGATTCTTCATGGTGACAGTGACTCTAAATTGGTTGTTTGCCAGTTGAAACATAGGTTATAAAAACTTTTCCTGTAATCAGATTCGAAGTATATGAACAATCTTTTTCTTTTTGACTTGGTTAGTTTTGCTTCTATTATCTGATTTTTGTTTACTTTCTTTTTGATGTCACTGTGCAAGAACTGTGGCCTACCTAATAGCTCTCTTATTTTATTTTTTGGGATTGTTTCAGAGGTTTATTTCTGGTTGAAGACAACACAATATCCACTGGTAGGAGAGTTGTTAAATACAGTAAAATATCGTCTTATTTGGAATTAGCTGAGATTTTTTTATGGCTCAGTACATGATCATGTTTGATGAATGTTCAGTCACTGTATCCAAGTGTCTTTGGTAGAGGTTTAATTTGTATTCACTAATTTGTTGTTGTTAGGTGCCCTGGAGTCGATTCTGACTGCAGGTGATACCATGTGACAGGGTGGATCCACCCCATAGGGTTTTCTAGGCTGTAATCTTTATGGGAGCAGATCACCAGGTCTTGGATTCGAACCACAAATCTTTCCTTTAGCAGCTGAGGGTTTAAGGCTGGGCCACTAGGGTTCCTTATTGCATCACCAGAGTTTCTTATTCACTAATTTACATATACTAAAGCCTCAGCATGCTTACATTTTAATGTGTTATAAACATGGTGATTTCAATGGGAATTGTTTTTAATTTTTCCCTCCGAGTTTCATGATTAATCAGTTTTTCTTTGAATTTGTATGTTTCTATGTAGTCACATTTGCAACCTACATTTTTATGCGCATACATAGACAAGAATACCCTATGTTGATGTTTAATTTTTCCTTTTGTTAGTTGCTATTAAGTTAATTCCGCCTTGTGGCAACCCCATGTATTACAGAGTAGAACTGCCCTGTAGGGTTTCCAAGGAGTG
>NW_004444056.1:8953882-8963026 GCF_000243295.1 Trichechus manatus latirostris | reverse complement strand
AGTTAGTACACATGTTGCCCTATGACAATGGTTAACAACCTCACAACACATCAACACTATCCTTACTCAACCTTGGGTTCCCTATCACCAGCTTTCTTGTCCCCTTCTGCCTTCTGGCCCTTAGTAGCTGAACTCTTAACCACTAGCCTTTTAACTTAGCAAGTAGTTGCTAAGCTCAGGAAATAAAGTTTGCTTCTCCCCTTGTACCCTATTAAAGGCTGAGCCCAGGTCTGTTCATGCTCTCTGTGATTCTCCCCTTCTTTAAGACTCCTGTGAATCTGCGTTTGACCTTCAAGTATGCTTACCTTTAGGCCCTGTGAATGACAAACAGTCATCCCTTTGTTTTGGGTGTTGAATGTTAAACTGCAGCTTTGTGTAAGAAAGAAACCCCCACCTGTTTCCACACAGGTGGTCCCTCCAGTTGACCCCCTCTGTGTGGCTGTCTGTTTTCTCTTGAAGTAGGCTCTCATTTCCCTCTTCACATTTGTCTAATATTAACACAAGCCCCAGCTCTCTAATCCCATTGTGGGTCTTTCTGGCATGACCAGCTTCCACTGTGTCACCTCTTTAGAATAAACTATCAGGTGAGGACCAAGGGGCCCACAACAAGTCACAAAGGCAGTCTTATCGCTGGAAATTCCAGTGGTTTAGAGGTTCCCTCCCAGGAGCCAGGACAAAGGCTAGAACTCTGTTTGGGCTTGTTAGTTGCCATTGAGTCCATTGTGCCTCATGGTGACCCCATGTGTGCAGAGTAGAACTGCTCCATAGGATTTTCAAGGCTGTGACCTTTCATAAGCAGATCAGCAGGCCTGTCTTCTGTGATGCCTCTGGCTAGGTTCGAAACAACAACCTTTTGGCTAGTAGTTGAGCATTTAACTGTTTGTGCCACCCAGCTGCCATAGAGCTCTCTTTAGGTGAGATCTAATTCTTTACCACAGAGGTAGAATTTAAATACGTCCATAACACTAAAATACTGAAAAACATGAAGAGAAAATGATAGTGAGAATCCGGCCAGGAAATCCATGGTTTAAAGACAACTGCTTTCCATCTGGTTAACTATACTGTTGGTAGGTGTGTACCTTAGGTTTCTGTAAAAGACATTTGATCATTTCATGAATTAGTTTTACATATTTTTCCCAGGGCTTTAAGCATTTTTACATTATCATGTTAGTAAGGAATCCTGGTGGTGGAATGGTTAAGAGCTCAGCTGCTAACCGAAAGTTTGGAAGTTTAACCCACCTAGCTGCTGTATGAGACAAAGACCTGGCAGTCTGCTTGCCTAATGACTGCAGTATAGAAAAACTTATGGGGCAGCTCTACTGTGTCATATGGGGTCGCTAGGAGTCAGAATCGACTTGACTGCACCTAACAATAACATCATCATGTTAATAGTAGTAAAAATAGTAACTAGTTATGTATATGCATATGTGTGTACTTATATAATGACCCTATAACTAATTCTTTGTTGTTGGTTTTTAACTTGTTTCAAGTTTTCTCAGGAAACCCTCTGCCAGTGTCCTTTTTGTGGTGTGTATCTTACTTGCCTTTTTGATTCTTTGAATTCAGTTCTAGAACCCAATCACCTGCATTCTGTCATTTATTAAGATGTTCGACCCAAGGCAAGTTAGAGTCTGTAACGTAGTTTTGTTTCTCAGGTGAGAACCGATCCTTTCTGTTATGATCACAAGGTGATATCCTAATCTTTCTTTAAAGCCTCTTATTGACTCTTTGTCATCGATAATGGGATGGATCGTTTCTCTGGTTTATCTATTATACGTTACTTGGTGGATAGAACGTACTATTTATTACTTGGTTAAAGAAAACCACTTGTTGAATTTTTTTTTCATTTCTATATTTCTTTTATCATCCACAGAAATATAAAATCTGCAGTGGATCTCATATCTTCAGTACCCCTTAAGCAGTAACTCCCTGTTCTCTGCTCCCCTGAGTCCCTGCTAGTAGCTAATAAACATTGGTCCTTATACTTTAATCATAGATTAAAATTAGGGACGTATAACTTGCTGAAAATGATATTACATAGACCCAGCCATAGCCTTACCTCAATTAAAACTGATTCATATGCCTCTTGCCTCCCCTCATATTATGTGAAAATAACAACAACCCTCCCCCCCACCACCAGGGCACGGTGGACCCTTGGAGAAATGAGTGTTTTATGTTAGCTACCATTCATACACAAGGATTTGTCCTCAGAAGGAGTCGGTGTGCTTGTGTCCTGCTCAGAGGACTTTGTAAAGGGGCATAATGTGGATGAACTACAGGATCCTGGTCTGCCTGGATGAGGTAGAAGTCAGGACCTGCCCTGGGATGGCTTTGTATTTTCCATTGTGAGTCTCTTGAGAGCCCCTGCCTTTCTACACTGAGTTTCCCTTCCCTTCTTTATGGGAATGATTGAGGCTTTGTGGATTCAGAACTGAAGAGCTTCATAGTGTGCCATCTGCACTTTGACCTTTCTCTTTCTTCAAATGATCTGCCCTGAGTTGATGGTGGTCCCAGAACTTGAGTGTGCATAAAACCTGTGGCCAGCATTCCACACATCCAGTGTCCTGCTTACTCGCCTGTAGTTTTCATTTCATAGCTCCTAGAAGAATGCTTGGAGGTCTGCACCTTTAAAATGATCTCTAAATGTTTAAAAGGAAGAGGGCAGTGGCTCTTTTAAAGAAAGAAAAAATATTGTGATAAAATATATATAACTGAAGTTTTTCCATTTTCATCATTTTTAGCTGTACAGTTTACTGACATTAAATATATTAACGACGTTGTGCAACCAACTCTACCATCTAATTCCAAAACTTTTTCATCATTTCAAACAGGAACTCAGCACCCCTTAAGCAATAACTCCCAATTCCCTCCTCCCTGAGTCCCTGGTAGCCGTTAACAAACTTCAGTCTCTATGCTTTTGCCTCTTATTTCATGTAAGTTATATTGTATAACATTTGGCCTATTGTGTCTCACCGATTTCACTTAGCATAATGTTTTCAGGGTTCATCCATGCTGAAGCATGAACGAAATTTCTGTTTCATGTGATGTGTTTTTTATATTATCCATTCATCTGTTGATGGCCACTTGAGTTGTTACCACCTTTTGGCTGTTGTGAACAGGGTTGTAATGCACATTGGTATGCAGGTATCTTTTTGAATCCCTGCTTTCACATACTTTGGGTTCAAACTGCCAATTTAAAGATGGAGTGTCTGGGTCATATGATAATTCAATGTTTAACTTTTTGAGGAGCTGCCGAGTTATTTTCCACAGTGGTTGTGTTATTTTCTATTCTCAGCCACAGTGCGTGAGGGTTCCAGGTTCTCTGCATCCTCATGAACGCTTGTTCTTTACTAATCTCTGATGTAGCCTTCCAAGTGTGTGTGAAGTGGTATCGCATGTGGTTTTGATTTTCATTTCTCTAGTGCCTAGATGACCCTAAGCGTCTTTTCGTATGCTTGTTGGGCGTTTGGTTATCTTCTCTGGAGAAATGTCTAAGTCCCTTGACCATTTTTTTAAAACTTTGGAAGTAAATCGCCTGGCCTTTCTTCCTAGTTTGTCTTAGACTGGAAGTTCCCCTGAAACCTGTTCAGCATCATGGGAACATGCACTGACAGACCAGTGGTGGTTGTGCATGAGGTGTATTGGTCTCGAATCGAAGCCGTGTTTTCTGTGTGAGGGGCGTGAATTCTACCTCTGAACCATCACTGTCCCCATTTTCCATCATACTCCCACTGCCATGGAGTCAATTCCAAGTCAGAGTGACCCTATATGACAGAGTAGAACTGCCCCATAGGGTTTCCAAGGCTGTCGATCTTAATTGAAGTAAACTGCCACATCTTTCTCCCATGGAGTGGCTGGTGGGTGGGAACCACTGACTTTTTGATTAGCAGCCAAGCAGTTTAACCATTGCACCATCGGGCTCCTCTGCTATAATAAGGGTGGCTATTTGACACACAACGTAGCAATAACATAGGCAAAGTCACTTGGTGTTATTCCTTCCCACGTAAACAGTGCAAACCTAAGAAGGAGAAAATATGCTTTGTCCTCATCCTTCAGTCTTACTCTTTCTCATACAGCAGCCAGCTGCCACACTGAGAATGCAGGCATTTGGTGATGGAGGCAGAGTAGGCAGGAAGCAGGAGCCTGGGCCACTGATTACTTCACAGAGCGCCTCTCACATCCTGCACTGTAACCTCTGGACTTGTTGTTATAGGAGGAGGTAAAATGTAAATGTCGTACTTATTTTGGTTTTCCGGAGTCACTGGGGCGTTACCTATCTTAGGTGATAAGCCTTGCACAGGTCGAAGGCTGGGAGAGGCGAGCAGGCCCTGGCTGGACCACGGAAGCCAGCAGAGGGGTGGGGGCCGCAGGCAGGGCTGGTGAGCGGGCTTGGACAGGGCATCTGTGACAAAATATTCCTTCCTTCAGTTACAGGGTCCAGAGCAGTGAGTGTTTGGATATGGATACCCCAGGGTAAATTGTGAAAATGCAGATTTTTATCTTGGTTTGGGTTTGAGATTCTCTATATCAAGCTCCCAGTTTATGCTGTAAATAACTATTGTATAAATAGGAAAAATACTGATCACATTTTACCATGGTATTAGTGAAATCAAAGTTTAAAAAAAAAAAAAAGCACAACGAAAGAGTTTCAACTGCACATAATTAGAAATCAGTGATGTGTAATGAATTCATTGACTTAAACTGAAAAAATACATTCTTAAAATTCACTAATGTTTATATCAAATACAAGTGTGTAGGTTCTACAGAGGTGAACCCTTAACTTCGTAGGTGAACCCTCAACCTAAGTGTTGGACCCTTGACACCACGGGGAAAGCCAGATTCACATGTTCCAGCGTGGGCAGGCCTGGATGCCTCTGGTGCTGTGGGATGAGGAAGCCCCTTCTTCTGTGACATTGTGGCCAGAGGAAGAGGCCTGTGGAGCTGCATGAAGAAAGCAAGTGTGTGCTCTGGAAGGCTGGAGCAGGATCTGCCTTAAGTGCAAAGGCCCTCAGAGTGGAGCATGGCCTTCAGCTTAGAGGGAGGCCCTGTCCAGCGAAAGAGCTGAAGACCAGGAACCTGTTACTTTCTCCTTACTCACCACTGTCTCCTTCTTCCATTTCAGGTCCCAGATGTGGCGCAGGGAGAGTTAGTCCAGCCTAGGCAGCTGTGGACCAAGGGCAACCTTATACATCCCTGCAATCAGAAGTAAGGATTTAGCTGCTCTGACTGGTGTGTGGACAAAACATCATTCATCTGCCTCCAAACTGCCCAGTGGCTCTGCTTCCCCTGCTGTTCCTCTACTTGAAGTGGCTTCCTGGGCTTAGAGAGGACATTCACTTAGACTTCCAGAAGCTGAAGCCAGGAAATGGTGCGTATTACAGAGAACTGGGGTACTGTAACTCTAGGGGGTGAGGCTGTTATGAATTATTGGGGTAGTGTGTGCTCCAGGCCTTGAGGTTCCTCAGTGAGGTAAATAGGTGACAGAGGAGACCATGGAACTCAGACCTAAGAGGCATCCTGCTGCCCTGCTCCACTGTCACTGGGTCCTTCCTCTACACACGTGGATTTTCAAGCCTTGGATGCCTGGGGCCACCTTCCTTCTGTCACTCTAAGGCATCATGGGCTTTTAACATCCCTGTTCTGGGTCTTGGTTCTCTGTGTTGAATGACAGAACTTCCTGACCAGAGTCTGAAGATGGAGCAGCTTTGGCTGAGGAGACTGAGCCCCAGATCCTCCAGAGCCATCCTTGTCCCTCTGCACACAGTTTTCGTGGCTTCCCCGAGGCACTGGAGCCTTTTCTGTGCAGTTCTGTAACTGCAGCTCCACCTCTCACACGGTATGATGTGGTGGAAAACTGGGGAGAGAGTTGGTAGTAAAGACCCTGACTGTTAATGGGGTCCTGGGTGGGGCTTGATCCTCTCAGGAACTCACCAGTGAAATGCGTCAAAGGAGAGTGAGTCCAGCTGGATCATGTGTGGGGTCTCCAGATCCATCCTTCTTGGAGGGATGCTCTTTCTTTGAGGCTTTCCGGTGTGTGGGAAGCATGTTTCCCCAGTTTGTGTCTTTGTCCTCCCACCCGTCTCTGCCTAGAGCTGTTAGTGAGTCCCTGTAATTTTCACTTGCGCTCCACAGTCTCGGATAACCAAAACCAAACCTGTTGCCATTGATTCCAACTCATAGTGACATTATAGGACAGAGTGAACTGCTCCATATGGTTGCCAGGAACCGCCTGGTGGATTTGATCTGCCAGCCTTTTGGTTGGCAGCCACCATACCTCTTAACCACTATGCCATCAGGTTTTCCACTGTCTCGAATGGGAAATTAAAAGTGTTCTGTTTTGCTAGACAAGCTCACATATGAGATAGTGTATTTTTAACTTTTTGGATTTACAGTTTCCACGGGAAGAAAATTTTTAGATCAGTTTGTTTCTACTGAGAATTTTTCAATTTAATGGATATAAACATCTCGGTAACTGAAAAATGCTTATTTTAACTGATGTAAGAGTAAAAATTCCAAAGTAAAACGTTATTTCTCCTACTTTGTTACACAAAAGGTGGCTTGTAATTTACACTTACTGTTTAATTAACCCATTTCCCTGAAGTTTTTCTAGCAATAGGTAGAGAGCTTAAATCTAATTTCTTGTAAAACTCCCTAGTACTGTATACGATTCATCTTTGTTTATTGTTTTGACCATACTGCCAAGAATGGGTGCTTGATTGTGTCCAGTATTTCACTCTTATAAAGCTTGCTTTCGTGAATTTAACTGTAAATTTCTAAGATCCAGGTATCAAGTGTTGAGACATACAAGCCCTTCTGAACTAAGACAAGTTAAATCAAAATGAAGTTTTCACGTGACTGTAAAATTATTATGTGAAAATTGTATTTGTTTTCTGTTTTAAGCTGTTGTTTTGGTTTTATTGTCAACTGTATCAGAAACTAGGACTGCATAAACAGTTCATTGTGTAGTTTAATAAGAATCTAAATCCCTGATAATAAATAGAACTTGTCAGTTTTTATGGCCTCCCAGTGTCCCACCCTGCTGTCATCTACCTCCTGCTTGGAGATGATTGCTGTCTGCATTTGAGAAGTTTATTATTATTACAGTTATTATTTCTATTATTATAACTTCGACAGCCAAGTCTTTTTTGTAATAACGTTTCATGGTTTTCTTTTAATGAAGATTTACACAGCAAGTTAGGTTCCCATTGAAGAGTTTCTCCAAAAATTGTTCAGTGACATTGGTTACATTCTTCACGATTTGTGACTATTCTCAATATTTCTGTTCTGGGTTTTCCCTTTGTATCAGTCTAGTTTTCCTGCCCCCTTACATTCTTATCTTTGCTTTCAAACCAATTGTTGACCATTGAGTCTCATATAGCTGATTTTTTTAATGGAGCACAGTACTCACAGGTGATGCTCTTTATTTTGTGATCCAGTATGTTATGTAGCTAAAAGGTGACCTCAGGCTGGTTTCAGTTCAAGGTTGAAAGAGTATCTCAGGGTAACATTCTTGGGGAATCCTCCAGTAAGTCTGTTTTATTTTCGTTGTTTAGGTTTTTGTTTTAATAATATGAGATTGTATTCCACATTTGTCTCCTGTTCTATCAGGGTCCATCTATTGTAACCCTGATCAGAATGGTCAGTAGTGGTAGCTAGGTACATCTCATCTAGTTGTTCTGGTCTCAGGGTAAATGAGGCTGTGGTTCATGTAGACTGTTTGTCTTGTGGACTAATTTCTTCTTTGAGCGTTTCGGTTCCTTCTTTTGCTGTAGAGGAGTAGAGAACAATAGTTGTATCTTAGATGGCGGCTCACAAGCTTTTAAGACTCCAGTCACTTCTCACCAAACTAGAATGTAGAACAGAAACTTTATCAACTATATTATGCCAGTTGACTGAGATGTCCCACAAAGGTATGGTCCTAGTCCTTCAAACCCTAGAAACCAATCCCTTGGAGTGTTTAGTTACATCTAAAGAAGCATTGCTGAATGTGACACCCAAGTCTGAATCCGTAATGTCTGTGTTGTTTAGTTTTACCTCTTTTGAGCTTTCTGTAAATTTAATTATACCTGTGTCTGAGTTCTTCTGTGACTTGTTTTCCTGAGAATGCTTTTGAGTTTAATACATCCTGGTGTCTGTCGGTCTAGTCTACACATCTTGCTATGTATGCAAGCTACCATAGTATGAATGGGCCAGAATTTACCTACCCATTGTAGAGCTTTCAGGACTTGTGTGGTTCAGGCGTAACTCTTGCTCTTGTGAATGTTGCTGCTCTTACTCTCTTCATTCTCTTTGCAAACTCTTAAGTGCTCTTGCATAATCATTATCTAGTGAGGGGAAATCTCTGTGTTGCACATCATAGCCAAGTTCAGATGTACTAAAAGAGCCGAGGTGTTTTACAAGTTTTCCTTCCCACAAAATAGGCATATATATCTTATTTTTCCATTGGCTTATTGGAGCCGTGGTGGCGCAGTGGTTAAGAGCTCTACTGGTAACCAACAGGTCGGCAGTTCAGATCTACCAGCCGCTGCTTGAAAACCGTATGTGGCAGTTCTACTCTGTCCTATAGGGTGGCAGTGAGTCAGAATCGAATCAATGGCAATGGTTTTGTTTGTTTCTCTTATCTAATGAAGTAATGTTTGGTCTTATAATCAGTGTATAAAATGATACGTTTGATTTTATTGTTCAAGTTCTCTACGCTAGTTCACTACTGAAAACACTGTGCGTATTTCCCGTTGTTAACTTCTATCTCTGTGACTTTGTAGGATGATGCAGTGGTTGAGAGCTCTGCTGCTAACCAGAAGGTCAGCAGTTCGCATCCACCAGCCGCTCCTTGGAAACTCTATGGGGGCAGTTCTACTCTGTCCTGTGGGGTTGCTGTGAGTCAGAATTGACTCGATGGCGACTGGTTTTGTTTTGTTTTTTGTAAACTTTGGAAAATTTCCCCCTAGTATGTAATTTCTTCTCACTCATTTTTGCTGCCCTTTGATGAATTGCTGTGAATTTTAATATAGTTGAATTTGTCAGTCTTTTCCCTTATGTCTCGATCTTCTTATTTAAGATTTTTTCTCTATTCTGATGTCAGAGGATCAGTTGCTTATAACTTCGTGTTGTAATTTTACATTTTCATATTTAAAGTTGATCTAC
>NW_004444056.1:8932957-8953782 GCF_000243295.1 Trichechus manatus latirostris | reverse complement strand
AATTAGATAATTAATCTGATAAAGAACAAACATTTTCCTTCTACTTGATTCAGACTTATGGCAACATCATGTGTTTCAAAGTAGAACTTCACTCTGCAGGATTTTCAGTGGCTAATTTATGGGAAGTAGACTGCCAGACTTTTCTTGCAAGGTGCCTGTATCTTTCCTTCAACCTCCAGCCTTTCGCTTAATACCTGAGCACTTAATCTTTTACGCAACCCAGGGACTCCAATTAGTTGATTCTGTACCGCATATTAAATTGTGAGTGCTTTCTACCACTCTCCTGTAGAGCTTACTGTGTCAACTTTCTATAGATATTGGTGGACCTTTTCTAGGATGTTTATTTATCTTTGTTGATCTATTACGTATTCTTATGATGGTACCATTCTTTCTCATATAGTTTTATTTGTAAAATAAATATATGTGAATACAATTGTATATATGGTATATGTGAACAAGCCCACGAGTTATTCTTTTGAATACTGTCACCACTATAAATCATCTCTACTATCCTTGGAAGTTCTACATATCCAATTATTTAACCTGAAAACATAGATTGAGGTGTTTTTTCTTTTCAACATTCTTACTTCTTTACCTTTTTTCTTTTTCTTTTTTTGTATGGATTGGGTATAGCCTGTACAATAACACTGACTAGGAATGGAATAATGTCCTCGGTTTTTACCTGCTTTTACTAGAAAAGTATTGACGTTTTCTGCAAGTATGTGCTTTGCTATACAGTTTTGTATGTGGCCAATTTCATCATTTCTTATCTGATTATGTCCAAAACCCTCTAACATGGCTTGCAACTTTTACATTTGCCCCCACACACAGATTTTTTAAGAGCTGTCATAGCATTTTTCATCTTTGATCAAAGGCATAAAATTGTTCTGCATTTTTCTCAGATGAGAAGCCAGAGTCTTTTCAGGAGTCAGCACTTTCCCCAGAACATTATACGCCCATTGGCTCCAGTCACCTCTTCAAATTCGTCTACTGTTTTCTTTCCAGCATCTCACCCTGCTCTGGTATTGCTGGGGTTTGGGCCTCCCTAAAACATACCAGGCACACTCCAGCCTGCTGACCTGTGCTCTGGTATTTCCTCTTCCTGGAACAGTCTATTCTCAGCTGTCCCTTTGGTAATTCCTTTGCATCTCTCAAGTCTTAGCTCTGATCATTGTTTTCAGTGAATTCAATTAATTAGGCTATTGCGGTCTCAGGGCAAATGACTGCCCTCCAAACTGGAGGGACACGTAGGAACTCTGCTTCTGGGGTTCTACTCCGGAATGATTGTATCTGCCTATGTGTTCCTCCAGTTTGGGGGGCAGCCCTTTTCCTTTGACCTTAAACTCTTGGTTCAGTATGTTCAGCTTTTTCTTGAGGCTGGGAGTGATGACTTCCAAGCTCTTGTCAGATCAAAACTTGTAAGTCTTCATTTGTGTTTTGTATCATTACTATTGTGTGTTTTCTTTACTTTTTTGATAGTATTTATTCATACTGCTTTTATTCTTCCAGTGCCCCAGTGTACATGTTTATCGTTTCCCAATGAGCATTTCATTTTGTGAATAACCAGTGTATCTTCCCTTTCCAACCCATGAAGGTCGGTGGCACTCTTTCACTGCTATACTCCTACACTGGAAGTTCTTAAAGTCAGTGAGCATCTGAAATATATACGAGTGTTTGCAGAATCATGACAGAGCACTTCCAAGTTTTTAGAATTACAAATATATTTCTTTTTCCTTACCAAGCCAGGTCTCACTAGGTTGTGTTTCATAAAATAACTATTTTACTTTTCCCTGCACTAACTCACTAAAAGTAAATATGCTTCTATTACTCCTTATCTCCAGACCATGCTGCATTTTTCATAGACCTTACCACCACATGACATTATATTGTTGTTGTTAGTTGCTCTTTTAGTTTTCTAGTGTCTCTGTGAAAGAAATACCACAGATTGTTGGCTTTAACAAACATAAATTTATTTCACACTTTAGGATGGTAGCAGTCTGAATTCAGGGCGCCAGCTCGAGGGGAAGGCTTTTTGTCTCTGTAGACTCTGGGGGAAGCCCTTGCCATCAATCTTCCCCTGGTCTAGGAGCTTCTCAGTGCAGGGACCCTTGGTCCAAAGGACATGCTCCACTCCTGGCTCTTGCTTGGTGACAGGAGGTCCCCCTACCACCCATGCTGATTTCTCTCTTTTATATCTCAAAAGAGATTGACTCAAGATACAACCTAATCCTGTAGATTTCGTCCTGCTTCATGAACTGCCTCTAATCCTGTCATTAACATCTTAGAGGTTAGGATTTACAACATATAGGTAATTAGCTTACAAAATGGAGGACATCCCCACAATACTAGGAATCATGGCCTAGCCAAATTGACACACATCTTTTGGAGACACAATTCCATCCGTAAGAGTTGCTGTGGAGTCATTTCTGACTCACAGCAACCCATGTGTGCAGAGCTCCATAGGATTTTCAAGGCTCTGATCTGTCCGAACAGATTGCCCGAACTGTCTTCCAAGGAACCTCTGGGTGGCATCGAACCAACAGCCTTTTGATTAGCAGTCAAGCGCTTACTATTTGTGCCACCCAGGGAACTTTACATTATTTTTCGTTTATTTGCTCTCCACACCCAAAGAAGTTAGAATCCATGTGCATCTGGAGATTTCTGGTTTGTTCAGTGCTGTATCTGCTTTCCCTGTGTGAAGTTGCCTCTGTGTCCATATTACCTAAAGAGTTTAAATAAACGACACAGCCAGATAGACTGGTGCAGTGTAGTGAATTACATAATATGGCCCTTCTAGCCATAATCTTTGTAACTCCAACCAAATGATTGGGTGGGACCATGCTAATAAGGCATATGGAACCCTAAATGAGGGGATTGGTCAGCTTTGCCATCCTGCTAGGCTTAAAATGAGCCATACCAGAGGTGCGAAGAGAGGATCTCACTAGGACAAAGAAGTATAAGCAGGAGTGGGGGGTGCCTTTTGGACCTGGGATGCCTGTGACTCGGGAGACAGAGAGTTGTAGCACCGAAGACAGCAAGATGTCCAGAAGCAGCAGCAGTGGAATGGAACGGCAGAGGCAGCAGAATCAGTAGGCTGGCAGAAGACCATTAAGAGAGAGCATGGTGGTGTTCCCAGCCCACAGTGCAAGAAAGCTGAGTGCCTCCAGGCAGGAGGCTTGCACGGGGGGTAGGGTGCCTATTGGAACTTGGTGGAGCTAAGTTTACTGACCCAGAAAGCTAGAGCTGAGCACCTTCAGGCTTAGGCTTCCTGGCAGACTGGGGTAGTTCAGGGTACTTACTTGAAGAGCTAAAATAGCTTTGTAACACTTGCCTGAGCAGGGCAGAGAACAAGGGACCAGAGAGAGGTGCGTGGGTAGGCAAACTGAGAAGAGACTGTCATGATGGAAGAACTGTATCCTAAGCCTTCCTGAGGCTGAATTGTAACCAGTTACTTCCCTAATAAACCCCATAATCATGAGTATTGTCTGTGAGTTCCATGTGGCCATTGCAATGAATTACCGAACTGAGAAGAGAAGTAGAAAATGCTTTGGGAGGGAAAGTTGGTATCGGAATTGGTAAAGATGGCAGAGAGAGGAGGCATGTCTGCCCTCCGCCTCATAGGAATCAGCCTTGGGTTGTACTTGATTCTCATTCTACCTCGTGAAGTTATAGGTCAGACACTGCTTCTGCCGCGCAATTATTACAAAGGGCCTAAAGGGAAGTATTCTTGCCTGACACTGGGTTTTGCCAGGAGAAGGAGAACCAGGTTGTCTGAATTGAATAGGATGTTTCCTTTGTCTCCTGTCCCCATTACCCAGCAGGCTGTAGATCATGCATGTAATTGAGGATTAACAGCCAGAATAACAAGAAGACTGTAGGCATATGCAGGGAAATGTAGTTGTCAGGAATTTAGTCTTTGGTATATTGACCTGAATTCTGACCCTGGGTCAGCGACATACCATTTGGTTAACATTGACTAAGTGATAAATTGATTGTAATTTTCCACATGATAACCCATTTGAAGCAATATCTACTTAGGAGGGGCATGAGGAATAATGAACTAGTGTGCTGAAAGTTTTTTGCAAATCCTTTGAAGCATTTTAATTGCTCAATAAATGCAACAGTTTATTATGAATATGTTATAGAAATGGAAGTAAGGGTTTTTCTTGGCTTTAAAATATATAACAGGCTGCACTGCAGTGGAGGAGACTTTTGAATGTGGCGCTGGATCAAAGATTGTTGTGACAGTATCGTACCAGGATTCATAAGGAGTGACCTGGACAGCTCATTTCACCCTGTAGCCTATCTGTTCTACAGTTGTCAGCTGTTCAGTAAAATTGTAGCATCAGAAGTGCTGTGTAGCTGCCTTTTGTATCATGATTACATGTAGGAAACTAAATAGTTGATGCTATTTTACGTATGTCAGTCCTGCATCCCAGACAATGCCAGTGGTCAGGGTTCAGGTGATCATGCTTTGTATGCCTTCCAAGGGCTGCAAAAGTGAGAAAATTTTGGAGTGGATCATCCACAGGGTTGGTGCGTAAGTGTCTATTTCCTAGGGTGCACGAGTAGTGTTACAGCTAAATCCCCTGCACATCAGTGAACTTACTAGAAAATGTGAATCTTAATCTCTTGTTCATGGTCATCTAACACAAGGGCATGCTATTCTGATTCTTCAAAGATTAGGCTCTTTGTCATCTTATAACATTAGTGTGTGGGTGGGTGTCTGGGTTTGATTTGTTGAAGGGAGGGTTACTCATAATTGCTGTACAGTAGCTTTGGGTCTCAAAGTTTGAAAATTTGATATCTAGATTCTCTTGTTTCCTGTGTCTCAGCTGATTTCCGTTTACCTTGGCAATATCCTTGCCTGTCTCCATGAAGGGACAGAGTGCATGACAGTGCACTTGCAGAGTTATTGAAAAGTAGGTGAGAGACCTGTAAAAATTTGCAGTTCCTCAAAATAATATTTTCTTTTTAGCAGGTGGTCTTGTCGGCCCCTGATCACCTGGAGTTCTTTAAGAGAATATGAGAAGCTTCGTGCCTTGGATTGGGTTTCCCCTTCATATAGGCCACTGCAGCCCCCATGGCTGCTGAAGGGCAAAAGGAAACACTGCCAGTTTTGCAGTCTTTCCCAGTTGTTAACATTTCATTCTACTTTCACTCTGTGTTTCATGTTTCGTTAAATAGTCTGCAGGGTTCTTGCAAGGAGGTGAATTTCTTTTTATTTCACAAGGAAGAGATGATCCGAATATGGAAATAGGGCATTAACTGTAGAACATTTGTCCAGTTGATGCTATGTGTTCTGACCTTTCTAGACCATAAAGGTAGAGAGGAATGAGACTACAACTGGTTACAGTCAGACCGTGGAGAGAGAAATCCATTGTGTTGAAAGGATTGTTAAGTCTATGAGACAGGATGCAGTCCGTGAGGAAGTCAATGTAGATAGTGAAGGGATGAGGCAGATGGCTAAACCCTAGAGCAGACCTTAGTAGAACAGAAAGCTTGTGTCAAATCCCCATGAAATGGCTGTTCTCCAGCACTGTCAGCTTTACCCTTCCTTTCACACACATTGGAGTACATGGTATATGCTGAACCAGAATATCTGATCATTTTTAGGACTCAGTGGCTGTTGAGGATGTGGCTGTGGACTTTACACAGGAAGAGTGGGCATTGCTGGATCATTCTCAGAGGCAACTCTACAGAGATGTGATGATGGAAATCTTCAGAAGCCTGGCCTCAGTAGGTATGGATTAAAAAAACAAACCCATTGAGTACCAAAGTCTTGGCTGAGTCAGGAAAGTGTTCATTGCTCCTCCCTGTCTTCCTTAATGGTAAGCCTTTCTCCATGATCATCACGTCAGCTACACCCATTTGTTCTCCTAGAGTAGCAAGAGGAAGACTTGAGAAGAGTGCAGACAGCACTTGTCCAGGACCACTGTATTGGGAGCCCCAGGAGGCAAGAATCGTTTGAAGGACTGGGCCTGCATGGAGGGAATGAGATTTGAAAAAATCAATTAGAAAAAGTCTCTTTTGGGTTGAAGAGTTTGTGCTTCACAGATACCTGAGCTTGCTTTTTTGACTTTCATCAATCCTAACACACCTGGTTCATGGAGAAAGACTGTCCTCTTTTCATGTTCCGTATACATTGTGTCCAAACCTTTCTACTTTGGTCTTCTAATTACACCCTAATTATATTTCCATCACTCTCAATCTTCATGGAAGTTATTTGCTAGTAAAGTGCTTTCTCAACATTGCCAAAGTACGGAAACAGCAAAATGTGTCAGAAGCTTTCTTTGCTCACAGCTACCTTTTCTCTCTGAGTATTTTCTCTCCTTTATGTTTCATGTTGTGAACCTCACCTTAAATCATTGGGTCAGCTTCTCAAAACCTTATTGACGGAGACAAGCTATCCACTGAAAATATAATGGTACGATTCATGAAAAATGACACCTGGTCCTCCATGGTAGGAGAAATCTGTGAATTGCCTGTCACTGAAGATCAGAATAACAACCAGAAAACACATGTGAGGTGAGTGACCTTTACACGAGAGACAGCAGTGCTTCAGGAGAGTCTTCAGAAGGTATAATGACATTAAAATATTTATATGCCTAGGGACCCCATGTGGGACAAATGGTTAGGCACTCGATTGCTAACGAAAAGATTGGAAATTCGAACCTATCCAGTGGCTCTGTGGGAGAAACACCTGGCAATCTGCTTCAGTAATAATTAAAGCCAAGAAAACCCTATGGAGCAGTTCTCTGCCACATGGGGTCACTGTGAACTGGAATTAACTCTGCAGCACTGAAACAATAAGTATACACACCCACACATACATATGCATGTGCACACACATGTATGTGTAGAAACCCATTACTGTCGAGTCTATTCCGACTCATAGCAACTCTGTAGGACAGAGTAGAACTGCCCCAGAAGGTTTCCAAGGCTGTAATCTTTAAGGAAGTGGACTGCTGCATCTTCCTCCCATGCGGCTGGTTTTGGGTTCAAACTGCCAACCTTCAGGTAGTAGCCAAGTGCTTAACCACTGCCCCAGCAGCATTCCTGAGTTTCTATGAGTATATATGTGTGTAATGTATGTATGTATGTGTGTATATATGTTTGCATGCATGCATATATGTATATGCACACACATACAGAGTCCTCATGTTTTGATTAATGGTTAGCTTCAAAAGACCAGATAGTTCTGTGAAAATCGGCATTATGTGAAAATAAAGGATCTTTTGTTTGTTTTCAGACCATCCATCTGTCCAGTTTTTTTATCTAGAAAATATGTTCATAGACATAACAACAGCTAAGGTTTGCTTATGTATTCATTAATGTGATGAGTCATTTATGAATAATTCCTTTGTGGGGAAAGAGGGTTGAAGGAGACAAAGCTGAATAAACCCAGGCTGTGTGCCTGGAGGACCCACAGCTTCACCACTTCACCTTCCTCTTGTGCTACGTTAGAGCTCCCTTCGTGAAGCCACGTCCAGGACTCCAGTCCCACCCCTATAAGCCCTGTGTTCCAGATCCCAGAGTCTATTCTCTCCAGGCCTGGTGAGTCACTAAGGCTCGCGGATTTTGTGAGGTAGCTGTGAGCCTAGCTACGCAACCAGCCCCACCAAGGTGGAGGCTTCAGGCCCAGTTCACATCACTTTGGGATGTCATTAAACTCGCAAGCTTTTCTTCCAAACACCCTCTCCATTGCACTTTTTTTCCTACCTTTCCACCCCACAGAAATCTTGAGTTGTAGGGCCTCATGTCGGATAGGAGATAGGAACCCAGAAGAGGTGCCTGTTCTGCTGAGCAGTGCCTGTGCATCCACCTGGATGCTGTGGTCTCAGACGAGCCTGCCCCTGCCTAGCAGCTGGATGTGGCAACCCTGCCAGCAGGAGGGACCGGAGGGCGTGGGTTAGTGCTGCCCAGGTTCTCTGATGTCATTCTGAGACGCTTATTAACATGCATAGCAATCAGTAGATTTTTGTTCTGTTGTAAATGAGAAACGTCAGATAATGAGACAGTTTATAAGTAAGGAGTAGGGATTTCTGTTTGTGTGCACATCTCAAACCTGTTGCTGTCTTGTCTTTTCCAACTCTTGGCAGTGCTGCTGGGTGGTTTTGAACCACTAGCCTTTTGGTCACACGGGGTCACTAAGCTGGAATCAACAGCACTTAACAAGAACAATTATGTGTGTGTGTATATATATATATATATATGTATGTGTATACACACACACACACACACACTTATGCATGCCAGTACGTACTTGTGCCATCCAGTTATATATGTATTAAAAAACAGCTCTAGTATTGTGTTCACAGAATTTTCACAGGACAAAATTTTCGTAAATGTGAGTCAGATATTTAATATTTGAAACATTTCACATAAATATGATTGTTAGCACCATATTTTAGAAACAGTATAAATAATGGTAGAATGACTGCTAGATGATTTAATCTATGAAACATTAGAGAGTTCAGAGTAAAGAAACATGTCTGATGTGTATTGTAATGGTGTAATAGTAACAAATTTGTGTCCAGCATCATGCTGCCTATTTTTAACAGGAGGCGTATGTTAGAGAACCTCTGTGAAAGTAATGAAGACAATCATTGTGGCCAGACCTTCAGCCAGATTCCGGATCTTTCTGTGCTCAAAAGAACTCCTATGGAAGCATATCCTTCTGAATGCCTTGAGTATGGAAAATCCTTGATGAATCATTCATCACTTAAGCATCATATCAAATCTCTCTCTGGATGCAGTGCCTATCAGTGTAAGCAATGTGGAGAAGCCTGCAGTTGTCCCTCTTACCTCAGCACTGCAGTGAGAACTCTTACTGGACAGAAATCCTATGAATGTAAAAAATGTGGCAAGGCCTTTAGTCAGTCCTCACACCTCAGTTCACATATAAGAACTCACAGTGGTGAGAGGCCTTATGAATGTAAGGAATGTGGCAAAGCCTTTAGTCGCTCCTCACACCTCACTTCACATGTAAGAACTCACAGTGGTGAGAAGCCTTATGAATGTAAGGAATGTGGCAAGACCTTTCGTCACTCATCATACCTCACTGTACATAGGAGAACTCACAGTGGTGAGAGGCCTTATGAATGTAAGGATTGCGGCAAAGCCTTTAGTAACTCCTCAGACCTCACAGTACATAGGAGAACTCACAGTGGTGAGAGGCCTTATGAATGTAAGGAATGTGGCAAAACCTATTGTTACTCCTCAAACTACACTGTCCATATGAGAACTCACAGTGGTGAGTGGCCTTATGAATGTAAGCAATGTGGCAAAGCCTTTTGTCGGTCCTCATCCCTCACTTCACATACCAGGACTCACGGTGGGAGGCCTTATGAGTGCAAGGAATGTGGGAAAGCCTTTAGTCGCTCCTCACACCTCACTTCACATGGAAGAACTCACAGTGGTGAGAGGCCTTATGAATGTAAGGAATGTGGCAAAACCTATTGTTACTCCTCAAACTACACTATCCATATGAGAACTCACAGTGGTGAGAGGCCTTATGAGTGTAAGGAATGTGGCAAAGACTTTCGTCGGTCCTCATCCCTCACTTCACATATCAGAACTCACAGTGGTGAGAGGCCTTATGAATGTAAGGAATGTGGCAAAGCTTATAGTCACTCCTCACACCTCAGTGCACATATGAGAACTCACTGTGGAGAAAGACCTTACAAATGTATGGAATGTGGCAAAGCCCTTTGTTACTGTTCAGACCACACTAAACATATGGGAACTCACAGTAGTGAGAGGCCTTCTGAATGTAAGCAATGTGGCAAAACCTTTCGTCGGTCCTAGCACTTCACTGCAGATATAAGAACTCACAGTGGTGAGTGACCTTATGAATGTAAGGAATGCAGCAAGGCTTTTATCAGTTCTTACAGCTCACTAGACATATAAGAATTCACAGTGGAGAGAGGCCTTAGGTAAGCAATGTGGGAAAGTCTTTGGTTATTCTTTATGCCTCACTGAATACATAAGAAATCACCCTGGAGAGAAATATGTTGAATATATGGAATGTGGGAAATTTTGTTGTGATTCCTAAACCTCAGTAATCATAAAAATTCATGGCTTAGAGATGCTTTATAAATGTAAGTAGTTTGTCCATGTAAATGAATTATGATGAAGAAACAACCAATGGTTAATTGCAGACATTCACTTCACCCTTTAAGCCGCTACAAATAAGGTCAGTTTCCTACCAGAACAACCCAGATCTTCATTGTCCCTCAAAACGAAAATTTCTCCAGTTGTCCATAAATTATCTGTTGGGGTTTTTGAAGTTAGGATCCAAAGCATATTTCCACATTACCTTTTTATTTCTAGATCTGCTTAATCTGTCTTACATAGAACATTCTTCGGCTTGTCTTGTAAATGTTAAAATGTTTAGCATTCTGGTACAGGCAAACCTGTGATAGCCAGCACACATGTAAGTCAGAAACCAGAGAAGAAAAACTCATTGGGTGTTTATGATGTAGGATTCTTAATAGAGAGCAAAAGGAAAGTGATAAGCACCCAGTAAAAGGTGGAAAATACAGAAGACCTGGTAAAACAAGGCACTCCCATCGCACTCTGGCTCTCTCAGGTTTTACTGTATTTGTGTTATTATGATTTTGTTTAATTAGTCTTATGTATTTTTTGTAATACATTGAGTCTTGCACAGTTCTAATAGAAATGTAATGCACATAAAAGATGTAATTTAAAATATTTTAGCCTTATTAGACACATAAAAATGTAAATTTGAAATTTGTAATGAAGAATCTTATTTAATCCAATATGTCCATTTATTGTCAAGGTAAAAATTATAAATGAAATTAAGCAATATGAATTTATGAGACATTCATATTTCCTTTTTTGGTACTCCATCTTCCAGAATCCAGAAGCAGTACGTTTCATAAATGTTATTGTTGAAAAGTAGACTCACAATTCCAGGTTGCTCCAAGCATACTTTTCTAATAATTAAATCAAGTTTATTGTTATATTTAAATTAATAAAAATTAGAGTTTATTCAGTTTCTTAGTTTCATCAACCAGATAGATTGTTGATACCTTATTAGTGTTATAATGCAAAAGAAGTCCCTGGATTACTTTGTACTTTCCTGTTCCAGATCTGGAATCAACCCTTTCTCCCCAAACGTCTGGTTCCTTTTTAAAAACCAAGGTGTGTGAAATACATGGGCTCGGTGATCAACCAGAACCTGTTCCCATTGAGTCAGTTTTGTCTCGGCCTTCCAGTGAGCATAGAAAATAGATTATTTCTTACATAGTAAATTCATGCTTATTCCTAATAACAAATGTAAGGTTATATA
This sequence comes from Trichechus manatus latirostris, assembly GCF_000243295.1. Classification (NCBI taxonomy): domain Eukaryota; kingdom Metazoa; phylum Chordata; class Mammalia; order Sirenia; family Trichechidae; genus Trichechus; species Trichechus manatus. The sequence goes on along the minus strand of NW_004444056.1, from coordinate 8,942,465 downwards.
TGTATTTATATAAATAAATATATAAATGTATAAATTATATACATATATATACAAGAAATGGTGCCGGACAATGTTAAATATGCAAAATTGTGCTGGACAGTGTTAAATAGGGGATCTAGGCTTTATTCTGCCTGTTGCAATAGGAAGGAGTCTTCAGGATAGGTCTGAATTCAGCCCCAAAGGGTAAGGTGAGGCAAGAGGTTTTTTATGAGTTCTGGGTGTCATGGGGCACTGGAAACTTACTAGTTTGAAGCTGGCAAGCAAAAACATGCCAGGAAGATGGGTTTCAAGCAAGAATTGTAATAGTTTTCAGAAATGTTTCCTCACGGCTGATTTATTAGGCTAAAGCAGGGAAGATTCCCGGGATAAAAGTAAATGGGCAAATGTCACTTTCTGTTATTTTGTATTTGCATTTCTTTTAATAAAAACCTTGGTTCCTGATAATATGCAAATAGTTTCAATGTCAATACTAATAGAACTGACTAAAAACTTACTTTCTCAATTACTGAGTTTTTCTCCTTTTTTTTTGTATGTCCTGGTTATACATTTACATTAAGGATACTAACACAAGGTTATCATGCTTAAAAATTGGCTTGAGCACAAACTCTTGTGCATGGTTATGTGATCAGTTTGATACTGTTACCTGCCATCGAGTTGGCTCCAGCTCATAGTGACCTTATTTATGTTGTTGTGTGCCATGGAGTCAATTCCAATTCTTAGCAACTCCATGTGACAGAGTAGAATTGCCCCATAGGGTTTCCTTGGCTGTAATCTTTACAGAAGCAGATTGCCAGCTCTTTCTCCCATGGAGCTGTTGGGTGAATTTGAACTGTGAAGGAATTGGTTAGTAGCCAAGTGCTAAACCATTGCACCTCCAGGGCTCCTTGACCTCCTACATAACAGGACAAAATGTTGCCCAGTTCTGCACCATCTTCATGATCATTGCTGTGTTTGAGTAGTGCCAACCCAGAGGGCTCATCTTTCAGCACTGTATCAGACAGTGTTCTGTTGTGAGCCATAAGATTTTCATTGACTGATTTTCTCAAGTAGATTGCCAGGTTTTTCTTCCTATGCTGTTGAAGTCTGTAAGCTCCACTAATGTTTGTCCACCATGGGTGACCCTCCTGGTATTTGAAATACTGGTGGTATAGCTTCCTGTATCAGCAACATGCCAACCATCACAGTAGGTCAAACTCCCAGATGGGCAGTGGCAGTTTGATATTATGGTTACTTATTTCTGTGTACATTTCGTTTTAAGGTTTGCTTTCACTTTGAATTATTCCTTTTGACCTGTAAAACGTTCACATAGTTCAAAACTGAAGACTATATGAAAAGCTGTATTCAGAAGGATGACTTCCTCCTATCGTACCTGTGTTCTGTTAATATCACCACCAGTTACTAACCATTTCCATTTTGTTTCCTATGTAACCTTCCAGTGTTTCTCAGAAATATCCCTCCCCCAGAATACATACATACGTACATGAGTGTATGTTGGTTATTTATCATGTTTTCTTCACATAAATGTACTTCTTTCCACTTTATATATACTGGACATCAGCCTGTCTTTTGTTTCATAGTATACAGGAGATCAAAGCATAGGCATTGGCAATGGCTGTGGCCGTGTGTGGTGGAGCCCAGGAGGGCTTTTGGACAATTTCTTTCTGTCTCAGAATGTCCTTGGTCAATGTTGTGTGCTGTCGAGTCCATTCCAACTCAGTGTCCATATAGGATAGAGTAGAACTGCACCATAGGGTTTCCTAGGCTGCAATCTTTATGGGAAGAGATCTCCAGGCCTGTTCTCCTGTAGCATTAGGTGTTTTCTAACCACTGACGTTTCAGTTAGCAGCAGAGCACTTAACCACTATGCCACTGGGGCTCCTTCCTTGGCCAATAACCACGTGTAAATATCCTGTTATTTCACCTAATAGTACCTTGTTAAGCAGCGCTCATCAAGTGGTGAAGAAAATAACCAAACTCTTCAAAGTCTTTGTTTCTTTTTACATGTAGATGGAAAATGTTCAGTTTTAAACCTATGGTTCAGATGTTTAACTTTAATATCAACAATACAATTCCTAGCCCTTTAAGGCCCTTCTGTTTACGGACAAGTATTTTATGGGGCCTAGTCTCTGAAGGAGCACTGGTGGTGCAATGGTTAAAGCACTCAGCTGCTAACTGAATGGTCGGTGGTTGGAACCCACCAGCTGCTGTGGGGTAGAATGCTGTCACAGTCTGCCTCCGGAAAGATTTACAGCCTTGGAAACCCTATGGAGAAATTATGTTCTGCCCTTATTTTCACTATGACTCAGAATTGACGTAACGGCAATGTGTTTGGTTTTTGTTTTGGTTTAGTCTCTTTGAACCCCCACCTGTCTGTCCCTTTGTTGTACTGTGGTGGCTTACATGTTGCTGTGATTTCTGCAATCTATGTGACGGGTATTTCAGATACCAGCAGGGTCACCCAGGTGGACAGGTTTCAGCAGGGGTTCCAGATTGAGACAGACTAGGAAGAAATGCCTGGCAATCTACTTCTAAAATTAGCCAGTGATATCCTTATGGATCAGAATAGGATATTGCCTGACAGGAATGAAACATGCCAATGATCACGAAGATGGCACAGGACTGAGCAACTTTTCACTCTATTATACATAGGATCTCCATGAGGTGGAGCATAATGGGCAGCTAATTACAAAGTCTGTGAGAGGCACAGACAGAAGGGGTTGGGAATTCTCAGCCACAGACCTGCAGTTCTGTGTGACTCCACTAAATGGTGCTGATGATCCTCCTAACCCTTCGTAAATCCTTCTGTGTCTAAGCAGGTGTTTTTCCCATGGAGTGTTTCGAGAGGGCACAAAGAGGGAGACACTGAGATTTTTTAAATCTCTGTTTTGGGATGCCTAAATGTAGCAATGGAGCCCTGGTGGCGCAGTGGTTAAGAGCTCAGCTGCTCAGCAAAAAGCAGTTTGAATCCACCAGCCGCTCCTTGGAAACGCTGTGGGGCAGTTCTACTCTGTCCTGCAGGGTTGCTATGAGTGGGAATCAGCAGCAGGTTTTTGGTTTTTTTGAATGTAGTAATAATAACAACCCCAAGGTAGTATCAAATTGGTCTCTTCTCTGCCACTAGAGTGAAGACTTTCAGTTTTAAACCCAGGGTTCTGTTTGTGCAGATTTAAGAGTCAAACCCCACCTTGATCTGATAGGACCCATTTCTTGGGTGATTTAAAGCACTGCAGAGACCCTCATTTTTAAATAACCTAGATTAGATTGTTTACATTGGAGTCTGGATAAAAGGTTCCCTGACCTCTAGGGGTCATCAGGTCTTTGCCCATGGAGAGAGGAGGGGACAAGAACCCCAGAGGTTTCCTAGTGAGTGAGATGTGAGTCCTGGACCCCTTTTTCCTCACAGCTGCTCAGTCCCCTTTTTACCTAGGGACCCATGTATTTACCCTGGCAGAAACCTTATGGGGTCACGTTCCTGCCAACCCCTTAGCTATGTGACCATGAGCAAGTTGCTGGACTTGCTTTGCCTCTATTTCCTCAGTCATCAAAATGAATAACGTCTTTCACCTGGCACATGGATCACCCCAACTGTAAGACACTGCTGCCTGAGGCCACCTCTCAGCACTGCCCTTTGCCCCTCCCCCATATGACATCTGTGCTCTCAGTCTGTAGGGCCAAATATTGGGACAGTCAGGCCACTCAGGCCACTAGACATTCACTCGCACTGGGTCCAGTGGAGCAGCCTGAGGGGGGCGGGGTGGTTATTGTCTGGGGCAGATATGGGCTCACACTGTGGTCACATTAGAGGGCCTCCTCCTCATCAGGGTGAGTGACCCTCCTGAAAACGCCATCCTACAACCACTGCTTACCTAGGATTGGAATTTCTCCTGAAAGTATAAGACTAGTTCCATAGTGATGCTGTTCTTGTGAGGACTGCCTGGAATCCCCTCTCTGGCCCACATCAGGTCAGCATGGAAGTCCTAGCGCCCCAACGTCTGAGCCACACCAGCTTCACACACAGCACACAAGCCTCCACCTTCCTCCATCTCTCAGCCTACATGCTGCCGATGCTCTGTCCCAGGTATCTGATGCACTCTCCTTTGTAAACACCGTGGCCTCTCTGTGTCTGGAAGATGTAGGAATTACATCTTTGTCCATTGACCCTTACCCAGGAGGGTCAAGGTTTTTGTCTTTTTCCCTGAACCTGTCTGACATTTAATTTGCTGTTATTTCAGTTCTCAAATTCACAATGTATTAAGTTGTTAAAAATCACTTCTGTTCTCTGGCATTCCTCTGTAGTACTTCATTGGCTTAAACACCTGACAGGAAAGGACTTAGAACCCACTCCCAACCTGGTGGGCGGTGTCTCTCATCGCCTGTTTTCTGATTACCCAGGTCATGTAATAATGAGCCCACCACAAGGCTCTTCCTTCATTGTCAGCATTGCACATATGGACTGACTTCTTAGGAAGACAGATAAGAATCTGGCTCCTGAAACCACCCCATCTCCCCACTTCTTTAATACAGTTACGTCACAAGTCTAGTGCTTCCACCTCTGCACTTGAGGTAACACCTCTGACACCCACTTCGGCCCCCACCTGCCCCCAGCCTTGGACAGATGAGTGTCCACTTTTACAGTGTGCACTCCAGTGACCAAGAGGTGAGGTGAGCAAGGCACTCACCTAAAGCACAATATCTAAAACGGCTCAAAAATGTTTGTCATCAAGATAAATCTTATTTTAATATAGCATGCTAAAAATCAGAAGTAATGCAAAAAGTCCAAGATAACAAAGCAGGAATGTGCTTGAGTTTTCCCTTTGCCTTGTGTCCCCCTGTGGCCCTGGACTCACCTGGGGACACTTGTGTCCTGCTGTGTAACTTCAGATTCAGGAAGATCTTCCAAGTTGGTGGCAGAGATACCACCTCCAGGAGTGAAGCAGTGGTCTTGGCCACCCAAAGGGGCTATTCAAGTCCAGCCACACTGTCCTCAGGCCTGTGCAAACATTGTGAAGAACTTCAAGACAATGACATCCGTGTGTGATGCCAAGCACAGCCTGAGGCCTGACTGGACTCCTTTTACCTCCTTATAGGGGCTCAATATCGTGCTGGGCTCAGCTTGACTCATGATCTGTGGGTGTAAGGCTGTGAGGCCAAGTCGCCTTTACGATCAGAGAGCTCGGGTCCCCATCTCACCCCCACCACTTGAGAGTGGTGTGAGTCTGTCAAACTCCACAGCCTCAGTTTCTCTGTAAAATAGACGTCCTCATACCTACTGTTGGGAGAACTAAAGTGTAAGCCATTAAGAACCGTGCCCTGCAGATCTAGGCACTTTGAGTCATGGTGACACCACATGTGTTAAAGAACTGTGCTCCATGCAGTTGGCAGGGGCTGATATTTTGGAAGTAGATTGCCACACCTTTGTTCTGAGGCATCTCTAGGTGGACTTGAACCTCCAACCTTTCAGTTATTGGCCAACTGTGTTAACCATTTGCACCACCCAGGAACTCCAAGTCATGCTTAAAGCTGCCTTTTTCATACGGTTTTATTTTCATCCTGGAGTTTCTGATTGCCTTGTTTTTTTCTTCCCTGAGTGCCTTGATCGTATTCTCAAAACCTTCCAAGCTCTGAATTGTACTGATGGCCCCTCACCCCTCTGCGACCTGCTCTCTCTGGGTGCACTGAACACCGTCCCGCCTGGAATCAGTGGTTCCCACTTAATACTGCACTTCAAATCTTCCTTCTAAAAGGTGTATGCTCTTATTTTGTTAGAACGTGTCTTCAAATCGCTTTCTAACGGTGTGTGGGAAGTGAACACTGAGTCCTCGAGTGTCTGAGCATATCTGTATTCTGATGGACACATGGAATAAATGCTGCAACCATTTCCCTTAGAACTCGAGGCTCTGTTAACACTGTGCTGTTGAAGTTCAGTGACCCCTGATGTTCAGTTCTCTAGGGACCTGCTTGTTCTGTACAATCTTCCTGAGTTTGGGGAACTCAAGGATAAAATCTTTATCCATGGGGCTCTGTAAGTTCTCAATTACCTGCCTTAGTTTGAGATTATTTTTTTCATTCAAGCAACTCTGCATTCTGGAGGGTTACTATTTGGAACACCCATTCTCCCTTTGGTCTTCTCCCCTATTTTCTTCTTTCCTAATAGGATCCCTGGTGGCACAGTGGTTAAGCACTCAGCTGAAAACCGAAAGGTCACTGTTTCAAACCCACCTGCCGCTCGGTGTGAGAAAGATGTGGCAGTCCGCTTCCATAAAGATTTACATCCTTGCAAGCCACATGGGGCACTTCTACTCTGTCCTATAGGGTCGCTATGAGTCAGAATCATCTTGACGGCAACAGGTTAAGTCTGAGTTTTTGTTTTGTTTTGGTTCTCCCTCCCTGGTGCTGCAGTTGATGAGATGTTGGGCCTCCCGGACTAATCCTTGTCCCGTGTTTTTCTCATGTTTTAGGTTTTCTTGTGCCTTTATTCCATGCACTAGGAGATTTCCTCAACTTTGCATTCCAGCACTTGTATGTTTCCATGCAGGAATGATATCTTTAATATCCAAGAACAGCGACTAATGTTGTGGCTTTTGTTTTCCCTTGACATCCTGTTGTTGGTCCGATATCAGCTACAGGTTTTGTTTTGTTTTCTTTACTGAATGACAGTCTCTGTCCTTGGACTCATTTTATCTGCTGAATATCTGGGCCATTTGTCTTGTTTTGCAGGCATTCCTCACCCAGCTGAGGTATCTCCTATTTGAGACTGAAGTGACAAGAAGGCTGGCTTAGATGTGGAGTGAAGGGGAGGCAACCCTTATGATGGACTCTTGGTGCCAGAATGTGCCACTACCATGCCAATGGCAGCTCTCACTTTTTTGGGGTGTTGGGGGAAGAAACTCCTTATGTCTCCCACCTGCAGTCGGCATCTGGCAGTGGACAGCTGGCATCTGCATCTGCATAGAGTTGGTAGGTGGGTGCCGCACACCCCCAGATCAGCCACCTTCCTCACTTCCACCCTCTATCTCACTGACAGTCTCTGAGTACGACCCTCTCTGCATTCATGCTGGCCATACCACTGGACCAATGACCATGGGGGTCCTGTGTGGTCCCCCACTTAGGACTGTTCCTATCAAGCCATGCTCCATGTTGGGTTGCAAAGGGATGGGACAGGAAGCACTTTTGCACCTCGTTATATCCCCAGCCCTCAGCCAGTCCCAATCGCAGAGCTCACCACACCATGCACCCCAGCTCCCCTAGACTCATGATGTGCTGGAAAGATAGAAGTGGGCCACTGAGCCTGAACTTCAGGTCTTTGTCAGCTAGAACCACAGCTCTGCCTCCCAACCCCAGCCATGAGCCACCTGCCTTGGTCCAGGAGTCTGATGCTGGAGGCTTTGTTTCTATTTTCAGGTTTGATCTCTCCCCAAAGGCCTCCAGCCAGCTTCCCTCAAGTACAAAACGGCCTTTCTTTAAAAAAAAAAAATCCCAGCGATCCTTCCTCTGAGGCACACCAAGGATGAGGGGCTAATAATGCCTTACACATATGTCTGCAGATGTGCAGGCCCTCACTAGGGCTTGTCAGAATCCACCAGCCCCAGGGTGTCTAGTGGCTCCCTCTTCCCCCCCATGCTACACCTTGAGCCCAGGGCAGGCCAGGAGTTGCCTGTGGGGGGCAGGGTTTGGGTCCCCAGGCAAGAAGATAAAATACTTCAGAATAAATCTAACCAGAGACGTAGAATATCTATACAATGAAAACTACAAGACACTACAGCAAGAAACCAAATAGACCTGGATAAGTGGAAAAACATACCTTGCATATGGATATGAAGACTCAACATTGTGAAAATGTCAATTTTACCCAAAGTGGTCTACAGATGCAATGCAATCCAGACCCAAATTCCCCATCTGGAACCTCAGGGCTGACCACGCCCTCCCATCCTTCTAGAATTTCGTGGGCAACTCGCATTTCACAGCTTCACCTTGCTCAGCCTGAGCTACAAGGGGTGATGCTCTGGGTCCCCTCTTCTCTCCATGACTGCAGGAGGCAGTAGCTCAGACCCTGTCCACTCACCACTCTTCAGTAGCACTGACCCATCTACTCACCGTGGCATCTGTGCTGTGGCCTTGTTCCCAGCCAGGCCCTCCTCACCAGGCCTCACAGCTGCTAGTGGCCCCACTCCAGCCACCTGCCTCTCCTTCCAGGCTTCTCTCCAGGAGGGTGGAAATACACCATTCTGCCTGCACCTGTGCTGTCTGAATAGGGGTACGAAAGTGGATAGGGGCAGCCAGAGAGGGAGTGGGTAGGTGGGAGGAGGGTTGGAGGTAGAGAAAGGGGGTGGAGTATTGGAAGAAAGATGATGGGGCTAGAGAGAAAGTGGTCTGTGGTATGGAGAAATGTGAGTGGGGAGAAGGGAACTTGGGGTGCTGAGGAGAAGGAGGGTAAGAGGAGGGCAGAACTACTTGCCCAGGAAGAAAAGAGCCCCTTCTCTCTCTTTGTTCTCTGTCTCTGTGTCTGTCTCCATAATAAATAAAAAAATGATTTTTTGATTTAATGACTCTTTGGCTGGATTCTCTAGAGAAGCAAAACCAGTAGAGCATATAAGTACACATAGAAAGAGATTTCTGTCAAGGAAATGGCTCTGGCAATGGAACATCCCAAATGGGTAAGTTAGGCTGCAGGTTTTTCCTGATTCACGTAGCCACAAGGGCTGCGAACCCAAGATCCCTACGTTGGAGAGCAGAGCTCTCGTTCACAGGCTGCGAAAACTGAAGAATCCTAAGATCGGAAAGCAAGACAGCAGGTAAGCTGCTAGCACAAGTCCCAAGAACCGGAGGTCAGATGAACAGGAGCCAGCTGCAGGATCCAGAATGGCAAAAAGCCCCCAAGCCTTGCCAGAATGTCCGCTTATATTCAATGCAGGCCGCACGCCCAAGGAAACTCCCTTTTAACTGATTGGCTACTCACAACAGATCCCATTATAGAGGTGATCAGATACCAGTCTCAATAGGGAAGTGATCACCAAATTATACGACTGCCAAAACACTGAGAATCATGGCCCTGCCAAGTTGACACACAGTCTTAACCATCCCAGTGACTCTCAAACCTGGTATAATATTCATGTAAACTTCAAGGTGATACACAGAAGAGTGTGCCTCTGGGCCTGGCCTCGCCTCCCGGCCTCCTCACCAGGGTGGAAACTTCTCTCACTGTTCTCTCAACAGTGCTTCCCAGAGACAGAGTCCTTGTAGACAGTGCGGGGAGCCTCCCCAACAAGGCCTCAGGCACTGCTGCCCTTGTTCAGCTTTTCAATGGCAGATCTCGGAGGCTTCACTCCATCCACACATGCAAGTCTTCCTCATTTGTTTAATCTTTTTAAAACTTTTTAATTGTACTTTAGGTGAAGGTTTACAGAACAAATAGTTTCTCAAACAGTACACATATTGTTTTAGGACATTGGTTAACAATCCCAAGACATGTCAACCCTCTCCCTTCTCGACCACTTTTTTTTTTTTTTTT
>NW_004444056.1:8917545-8932857 GCF_000243295.1 Trichechus manatus latirostris | reverse complement strand
TTCAGTAACATCAATTATGTTCTTCCAGTTGTGCTGTTATTCTCACTTTAGATGAAGGTTTACAGAGCAAAATAGTTCCTAATTGAACAGTACACATGTTGTCCTATGACAATTGTTAACAACCCCACTGCATGTCAACACTGTCCTTACTGAACTTTGGGCTCCCTATCAGCCCCTCCTTAGAAACTCTATGGGGCAGTTCTACTCTGTCCTATAGGGTTGCTATGAGTCAGAATTGACTGGATGGCAACAATTTTGGTTTTGGCTTAAGAGGTCCCTATGATTCAGAACTGACTCCACAATAATATGTTTTGGTTTCACAGGTGTCAGAAGGAGCCTTGGTGGCTAAGTGGTTAGGCACTAGGCTACTAACTGAACGGTCGGCAGTGTAAACCCATCAGCTGCTCGTTGGGAGAAAGACATAGGAGTCTGCTTCTGTAAAGATTACAGCCTTGCCAGTTAAAAAATGAGCAAAGGAAATGAACACTTTACCAAAGAAGACATTCAAGTGGCCAACAGACACATGAGGAAATGCTGGCGATCACTAGCCATTAGAGAAATGCAAATTAAAACCACAATGGGATACCATCTACCCCAGCATTACTGGCACGAATCAAAATCACTGGAAATAAATACTGGAGAGGCTGTGGGGAGATTAGAATGCTTACGCACTGCTGGTGGGGATGCATAATGATACAACCATTTTGGAAAATGATATGGTGCTTCCTTAGAAAACTACAAACAGAAATACCATACGATCCAGGAATCCCGCTCCTAGGAATATATCCTAGCGAAATAAGAGCCGTCACACTAATAGACATATGCACACCCATGCTTATTGCAACATTGTTCACAATAGCAATGATGGAAGCAACCTAGATGTCCATCAACAGATGAATGGATAAACAAACTATGGTACATACACACAATGGAGTATTATGCAACAATAAAGAACAATGATGAATCTGTGAAGCATCTTATAACATGGATGAAACTGGAGGACATTATGCTGAGTAAAACAAGTCAAGTCAATCACAAAAGGATAAATATATGAGACCTCTACTGTAAAAACTCATGAAAAATGTTACACAGAAAAAGTAACAGTCTTTGTTGGTTACAGGGGATGGGAGGTGTGGGGGAAATACTAAATAGGCAGTAGATAAGTGGTATCTTTGATGAAGGGTGAAACAGTACACAATACTGGGGAAACCAGCACAGCTTGTACAGGGAAAGGTCATGGAAGCTGCATAGATACATCCAAACTCCCTGAGGCACTGAATTGCTCATTTTTTTAAATAAAAATTCTTATTGTAGAAATATAAGAAAAGTATGTAAAACATATATGTACATACACACAGAAACATGTACACAAATGCTCATAGCAACATTACTCACAGTTGCTACAAAGTGGAAAAACCCAAATGTCCAGCAACTAACAGATAAATGGAAAAACAAATGTGGTACATCCATACAACGGAATATTATTAAGCCATAAAAAGGAAAGATGTTCTGAGAACGCTAAAAAATGGATAGATGTCAAAAACAGCTGACACTAAAGACTACATATTGCAAGAGTCCATTGATAGGACATGTCCAGAGCAGGCAAATCCACAGAGTAGATTCGTGGTTATCTAGAGCTGGGCATGACAGCCTAGGAGAGAATTCGGTTTTCTTTTTGTGGGAGGAAAATGGTCTAAATTTACAGTAGATCCTAATTATTCATGGGTGTTGTGTTTGTGAATTCACTGACTTACTTAAATTTATTTGTAACCCGAAACGAGTGTTTGTGGTGCTTTTTCTGTCATTCTAAGAGTAGCGAAAAAATTGAGTCACCTCACACACATGTTCCCACTGCGGGTCCAAGTATCCTCAGTCAGTAGAGGCAGCATCCACTCTTTTGCACCACCTAGGACCTTCCCCTCCATTCCCCTTTTCAATGATGAAATAAGCACACAGGAATGATGATTATGACATTCAGATAATGCAGGAAGTGTTGAATCTCCAGCCCTCCTCCCAAGAGGCAGTCCTTCCTGACAGTTTCTTGTGGATGATTCCAGAACATTTTTACGAAGGTCCCATATGCATGCACCTCCATCTTTTTTTGCTAACGGGACCTTGCTACACACATACATCTGTATCTCAGCCTTTCCATTTAATGTTCAGTCTCTGAGGCCTTTCTGTGTCTGCTCACGCCTGAGCTCATCTTGTGAATCTTTTTGGGTACTCCTCCTGGGGGTGCCCTCCTTGCTGACCTCTGTCCCTGCCTATGGGCAGGTGGGACGTTGACAGTGACCTTACAGGCTACAAATGTCTTTGTGATATTCTTTGTGGTAAGGGTCCCTGTGTATCCTGAGGATATCCTTGCTGATGTCATATGGAACTTAGCTAAAAGCAGAGAATACCAGAAAGATGTTTACCTTTGTTTTATTGAGTATATGCAAAGGCATTCGACTTTGTGGATCATAAATAATAGATAACATTGCAAAGAATGGGAATTCAGAACACTTCATTGTACTCATGAGGAACCTGTACATAAACCAAGAGTTAGTCATTTGAAGAGAATGAGGGGATTGTCTTAGTCATCTAGTGCTGCTATAACAGAAATACCACAAGTGGATGGCTTTAGCAAACAGAAGTTTATTTTCTCACACAGTAATAGGCTAGAAGTCCAAATTCAGGTCGTCAGCTCCAGTGGAAGGCTTTCTTTATTGGCTCTGGAGGAAGGTCCTTGTCATCAATCTTCCCCTGCACTAGGAGCTTCTCTGTGCAGGAACCCTGAGTCCAAAGGACCTGCTCTGTTCCTTTCAGTACTTTCTTGGTGGTATGAAGTTCCCCCTGTCTCTCTGCTCACATCTCTCTTTTATATCTCAAAAGAGACTGGCTCAAGACACAATCCAATCTTGTAGATTGAATACCTCCTCATTAACATAACTACCACCCAGCCTACCTCATTAATATCATAGAGGTAGGATTTACAACACATAGGAAAGTCACATCAGATGACAAAATGTTGAAAGATCACAACATACAGGGAATCATAGCCTAGCCAAATTGATACACATATTTTTGGGGGACACAATTCAATCCATGACAGGGGTATTGCGTGGTTTGAAGTCAGGAAATGTGTATATCAGGGTTGTATCCTCTCACCATACTTATTCAGTCTGTATCCTGAGCAAATAATCTGAGAATCTGCAGTATATGAAAAAGAATGCCACATCAAGATGGGAGGAATAACCCCAAGAGAATGGCCCCCAGACACCCTTTTAGCTCAGTGGTGAAGTCAATTCTGAGGTTCACCATTCAGCCGGGTATTGGACAGCCCCATAAAACAAAACGGGACTTATGAGGAACAGCAGCCCAGGGACAAGGACTAGAAGGCAGAAGGGGACAGGAAAGCTCCTGATAGGGAACCCAAGGTTGAGTAAAGGCAGAGTTGACATGTAGTGGGCCTGTTAACCATTGCCATAGGGCAACATGTGTACTGTTTAATGAGAAACTATTTTGTTCTGTAAACCTTCATCTAAAGTGAGAATAGCAGCACAACTGGAAGAACGTAATCGATGTCACTGAATTGTGCATGTAGAAATTTTTGAAATGGCGTATCTTTGGCTATGTATATTTTCACCAAAAAAAAAAGTAGTTGAGAAGGGAGAGAGTTGACATGTCTTGGTGTTGTTAACCAATGTCATAAAACAAGATGTGTACTGTTTAATGAGAAACTACCTGTTCTGTAAACCTTCACCTAAAGTACAATAAAAAAAAGATTGGAGGAATACTCATTAACGAACTATGATATGCAGATAACGCAACCTTGCTTGCTGAAAGTAAAGAGGACTTGAAGCACTTACTGATGAAGATCAAAGACTACAGCCTTCAGTATGGATTACACCTCAATATAAAGAAAACAAACATCCTCACAACTGGAACAATTAGCAACATCATGATAAATGGAGAAAAGATTGAAGTTCTCAAGGATTTCATTTCACTTGGATCTACAATCAGTGCACATGAAGCAGCAGTCAAGAAATCAAATGACATACTGCATTGGGCAAATCTGCTGCAAAAGACCCTTTTAAAGTGTTAAAAGCAAAGATATCACTTTGAGGACTAAGGTGCGCCTGACCCAAGCCATGGTATTTTCAATCACCTGATATGCATTCGAAAGCTGCACAATGAATAAGGAAGACTGAAGAAGAAATCATGCCTTTGAATTATGCTGACGAAGAATATTGACTATACTATGGACTTCCAGAGAAACCTACAAATCTGTCTTGGAAGAAATATAGCCAGAATGCTCCTTAGAAGCAAGGATGGTGAGACTTTGTCTCACATACTTTGGACATGTTATCAGGAAGGTTCAGTCCCTGGAGAAGGACATCGTGCTTGGTCGAATAGGGGGTCAGCGAAAAAGATGAAGACTCTCAATGAGGTGGATTGACATGGTGGCTGCAAAAGTGGGCTCAAACATAGCAAGGATTATGAGGATGGTGAACGACTGGACAGTTCTTCATTAGGTTGTACGTAGGGTCGCTAAGAATCGGAACCGACTCGACAACACCTAACAACAAAAGTAATATATCTTAGGTCACATGGGGTCGCCTGGACTGGAAGACAGCTAATAACAACGTATTGTAAGGCAGCTTGTGTTTTTTTCTAAATTGTGGTTTGAGTCCCATTAGTGGGTGTGTGGGTTAGGACCATTAATAAAAAAAAGCAAAAAAGAAACCATTGCCACTGAGTCCATTCTAACTCATAGCGACCGTATGGGACAAAGTAGAGCTGGCCCATAGTGTTTCCAAGGCTGTAATCTTTAAAGAAGCAGACTGCTATGTCTCCCAAGGAGCAGCTGGTGGGTTCAAACTGCTTACCTTTCAGTTAGCAGCCTAGTGCCTAACACTGAGCCACCAAGGCTCCTTCTGAGACCTGTTAAAGAAAAACCAAACACATTATTGTCAAGATAGTTCTGAATCATAGGGAACCATTAAGCAAAACCAAAACTGTTGCCATCGAGTCGATTCTGACTCATAGCGACCCTTTAGGACAGAGTAGAACTGCCCCCATAGAGTTTCCAAGGAGCGACTGGTGAATTTGAACTGCAGATCTTTTGGTTAGCACTGAATTTATAATCCCCAAGCAGATTCACAGCGTATTATAAGTAGGTGAGCACAGCCATTTTGGAGTTTGCAGTGAATGTCTGATTTTGGCTGTGATTCTTTTTAAAAATTAAAAAAGAAAAAAAGGTTTCTCAGCTGGAAAAGAAGCCACACACCTAATGAAGATGACACTGAATGCCAGCTGCCTCCCCAGGAGACTGAATCCAGTCTCTTCCTAGAGCAGAAGTCCTGCAGGAAGATAGACAGATGAACGACAGCTCAACACTGAGGCGGCACATGCAACACCATTTGTATGTAAATTATAAGTCCCAGATAGGCACCCATGTCCACCTGTCCACCTCTCTGCGTACATTATTTTGCCTCTCCTGCTGTCTCTCTTTCTCTTGCTCCCTCCCTCTCTCTCACCCCCTGTGTTTGACACCTGAGGCCCCTTTGCTGTTTAGGTGTTCTCCCCAGTCTTGTAGTGTGTTCCATGTCCTCATGACACCGTTCTCCTCAGGGGGTAGCAAGAAAACCAGAAACTATTCTCTTCCTTGCCTGTCCCCAGAATCAGACAAAAAATATATATATATATTCTTGACTAATGTCTGATCCAGAAATATTTCCTGTCTTATTTTAAGCATGAAATTGTTTTAGTTGATTAAAAAAGGAGAAAAAAAATACAGAAAACACCAAAAAAAAAAAAAAAAAAAAAAATACCAAGGGTATTGTTCAGCCACCTCTGAGCCACCAGGGCTCCGGGAACCCATTAGTGGGTCATAAAATCAGTGAAACAGGCCAGGCATTTGAAAAAAAATATATTAGACTCGGTCCCACTATATAGTACCCAGGTGCATCACTGGTGGCGAACACGTTTCAGGAGACTTTACCTGAAATGTGCTTGAACATGTGTGTACATGAGCATGTGTGCTTGTGCGTGTCATCTTCAAGCTGTGGCTGAGTCAGGAGAAAAGGAGCCGGATGCTGGTGACCAGTGCTTTGCAGGCATGACTTCATTGAAAGCTCACAGTACCCTAGTGGATTAGGGGCAGGTTCTAGAGAAGACGGACCCAGGCTTCACAAACGGTGCCTTCATACCCTGATCACCTCATCTTTTCTGAAGGCGAACTCACCAGCCACTCCAAGAGTCAAGGCCAGGCAGGGGTCTCAGCTTAGGTGTCTGAAACCCTAAGACTGGGCCACGGGGCAGATGTTCCAACCTCACATCTGCCTGTACCAACATAGGACAAATGGGGTGGAAGGGCTTCCTGTCCTAGGGACTGAGACCCCGGAAACCTGGATGCCAGGTCCGGCAAAAATCGAAGCCGCAACCTGTTTGTGCTGCCTTCCCAGCTCCAGCCCGCAGCTCCTGAGCCTCACTCCTTGTTCTGATGCTCAGATGCCAAGCCTAGCCATCACATGCCCATCTAGTGAGAAGAGTGCTCAGAATGGTGGGCCAGGAAAAAAGGTCCTGTTCTCTTGGAAGACACTGAGTCTCCACATATGTCGATACTTAGGGTGGCACTGCCTAGCAGGTGGGGTGAGGACTTCTTGTGCAGTGGGCAGGGAGAGGGAACATGCGGCCGGACACCCGGACAACCCGGGAAACCTGATTACTTGCTAAGCAGAGGCCCAGAGGCCAGGCTGGGCCCTGCAGGGTGAGACAACGAAGGGCTGTCCAGGGTCACCACACTAGTCCTCCACCTGAGGGTCCTGCTCCTGGGCGGTGCCGGAAAAATCACATTCTTTCTCTCCTGGCAAGTCAACGTCCTGTTTACTCCATATGTCTCTGTCTCTCCAGCTCCAAAGCCCCTGTGAGCTGCTGAGTACATATGTTCTGAGCTCAGGGCCGGTGGTGGGCGCCTGCTGTCTATGTCTAGTGCCTTCACATTCTCCCTGGTGCTGAAACCTATGAGGGGGTGGTCTGGGTGGGCATCCGAGGCCCGCCATGGGTGGCAGGCCCAGTCATCCGGATGGAGAGTTAGTTGGGAGTATTTTTAGGCCCCGGTGGCCAGGAAGACCAGAAGCCAGAAATTTATTTTCTCACTGTTAAGGAGGCTAGATGTCTGAATTCAGGGTGGCAGCTCTAAGGGAAGGCTTTCTCTCTCTGTGGGCTCTGGAAGAAGGTTCTTGTGTATTCTGAACTCCTGCTCCTGAGGAATCTTCATGTGACTTGGCATTTCTTGTCCCCTATCTCTGCTTGCTAGCCTGTGTTTAATCTCTTTTATATGTCAAAAGAGATTGACTCAAGATATACTCTACACTAATCATGCCTCATTAACATAACAAAGACAACTCATTTTCAAATGGGACTATAGCCACAGACATAGAGGTTAGGATTTAAAACACATATTTTGGGAGGACATAATTTAAGCCATAAAATTGTCCCAATCCACGGATCTGGAATGGCCTTCTTCCATTGATTTCAGTCTTCTTTCATTCTTTTGCAGTTATGGTCTAGAGTTTTATGTGTACAAGTCTTTCACCTTCCTGGTGACATTTCTTCCTAGGTACTTTCTTCTTTTCGATGCTCTGGTCAGTGGTCATGTTTCCTTCACTGACTTTTCCACTTGTATAGACCCATGTCATCTGCGAAAATGGATCTACTTCTTCCTTCCTGATGGGGATACTATTCAATCTTTTCTAAAATTGCATTTTACCTTTTCTTATCCTATCCATCATCTATCTATCTGTCTCTCTGTCCGTCCGTCCGTCCATCCAACCATCCATCCATCAATGATCGTCCATCCACCTTTGATTATCCATCCATCCATGCATCCATCCATCCATCTATGTATCCATCCATCCAGTCATCCACCCATCCACCCACCCACCCAACCACACACACACCCACTCACCCACACAAGCAACCATGCACCCATCCACTCATCCACCTATATTTACGATCTATTAATCATCTATATATCCATCCACCTATCCATCCATCCGCACACCCACTCACACATCCATGCATCCATCCTTCTATCATGTGTCTATCTATGTGTCTACCTACCTATCTATCATCTATTTTTTTTCTAGCTTAATGCTCTGGCTTGGAGTTTGGAATGACGTTGACTGGCTGTGGTGAGAGTAAGCAGCATCCCTGACTTTTCCTGACCTTAATGAAACCAATCTTTCTGGATTGAGTATGATGTTAGTTGTGGGCTTTTCATAAAATTCCCTTAATCTTCTTGAAGACTTTCTCTTCCTCTTATGTCTTGTAGAGTGCTTTTTAAAAAACTCAAATAAAAAATGGTGTTGAATTTTGTGGGCTTTTCATAATCATAACTACCTTTTATCCTATGGAAGAATTTTCCTTTCACTCCTATCTTGGTGAGTTTTTTGTGTTCATTTTCTTTTCAAATCAGGAAAGGGAGTTGAATTTTGCCAAATACGTTTTCTGCACTGTCTTAGTTATCTAGTGCTACTATAACAGAAATACCACAAGTGCATGGTTTAAACAAAGACAAATTTATTCTCTCAAGTCTAGGAGGTGAGAAGTCTGAATTCAGGGTGCCAGATCCAGGGGAAGACTTTCTCTCTCTGTCAGCTCTGGGGGAAGGTCCTTGTCACCAATCTTCCCCAGTTGAGGAGCTTCTCAGTGCAGGAACCCCGGGTCCAAACGACACACTCTTCTCCTGCTCTTGTTTCTTGGTGATATGAAGTCCCTATCTCTCTCTATTCAATTCTCTGTTTTATATCTCAAAAGAGATTGACTTAAGACACAACCTACTCTTGTAGATTGAGTCTTGCCTCATTAACATAACTGGCAGTTATCCTACCTCATTGACATGATAGAGGTAAGATTTACAACATATAGAAAAATCATATCAGATGATAAAATAGGCAATCACACAATACTGGGAATCATGGAATAGCCAGGTGGACGTACATTTTTGAGGGATACAATTCAATCCATAACATGCACCGTATCTGTGGAGAAGATCATATGGGTCTTCAAGTCCTTTTCTGGATTGGGTTTGTCTCTCTCTTCTGAAGTTAGAGGTAAACAGGTAGCGGTAGATGGGGAGAATGTCGAATGTACGTCCAGGATCTCAAGAATGGCCTGAGCCATCTTCACCATTTTTCTTTGTAATTATAGCTGGCGGGGTTGGGTTTTAAATATGACCCAATCTTCAAAGAAGACTAAATCTGAGTTAGCAAGAGAAGCCTCTTGTAAATTACTTCTAGGAGTTAAAAGTTGGTCTGTCAACTCCACAAGAAAGCCTCTGGAACTAATAGAAAGATTCAGTAGAGTAGCAGGATACAAGATAAACATACAAAAATCAGTTGGATTCCTATGCACTGTTAGAGAAAACTATGAAATGAAATCAAGAAAGCAATACCATATATAATAACCCCTAAGAAATAAAATACTTAGGAATCAATTTAACCAGGGACATAAAAGACCTGTACAAAGAAAACTACAAAACTTCTGCAAGAAATCAAAAGAGACCTACAGAAATGGAAAAACATACCGTGCTCCTGCATAGGTAGACAAAACATTGCGAAAATGACAATTCTACTCAAAGCAATCTACAAATAGAATGCAATCCCGATGCAAATACCAACATCATTCTTAAACTGGATGGAAAAACTAATACTTAACTTTATATGGAAAATAAAGAGGCCCAGGATAAGTAAATCACTATTGAAGAAGAAGAATAAAGTAGGAGAACTCTCACTACCTGACCTCAGAACCTACTATACAGCTACGGTAGCAAAATAACCTAGTACTGGAACAAAGATAGACACATTGATTGATAGAACAGAATCAAGAACCCAGATGCAAATCTATCCACCTACCGTCAACTGATTTTCGACAAAGGTTCAAAGTCCATTAAATGGGGAAAAGATGGTTTTTTAACAAATGGTGCTGGCAAAACTGGATGTCTATCTGTAAAAAAAATGAGACAAGACCCATACCTCACACTCTACACAAAAACGAATTCAAAATAGATCAGAGACCTAGATATAAAACCAAAAACTGCAAAAGTCATAGAGGAAAAAATCGGATCAACACTAAAGGCCCTAAAACACAGCACATATATGATAAAAAACCATAACTAGCAATACACAAACACTAGAAGATAAGCTAGATAAGTGGGATCTTCTAAAAATTAAACACTTATGCTCAACAAAACACTTCACCAAAAGAGTAAAAAGAGAACCTATAGACTGGAAAAAATGTTTGGCTATGACAAATTCGACAAAGGTCTCATCTCTAAATTCTGTAGGAAAATCCTACACCTCTACAGCAAAAAGACAATGTAATTACAAAATGGACAAAGGGTATGAACAGACACTTCACCAATGAAGACATTCAGGCGGCTGACAGACCCACGAGGAAATGCTCGTGATCACTAGCCATTATATCAATGAAAATCAAAACTGCAATGAGATATCATCACACCCCGACATTACTGGCATGAATCAGAAAATAACAAATGTTGGAGAGGCTGCAGGGAGATTGGAACTCCTGTGCACTGCTGGTGGGAATGCAAAATGGTTCAAACATTTTGGAAAATGATCTGGCACTTCCTTAAAAATCTAGAAATAGAAATACCATATGATCCAGCTATCCCATTTCTAGGAATATATCCTAGAGAAATAGTAGTCATCACACGAATTCACATATGGACACCCCTGTTCATTGCAG
Source organism: Trichechus manatus latirostris (assembly GCF_000243295.1). Classification (NCBI taxonomy): domain Eukaryota; kingdom Metazoa; phylum Chordata; class Mammalia; order Sirenia; family Trichechidae; genus Trichechus; species Trichechus manatus. The sequence goes on along the minus strand of NW_004444056.1, from coordinate 8,922,102 downwards.
CATTAGTCACAATATCAAAAAGATTGAAACAGCCTGTGTGCCCATCAACAGATAAATGAATAAAAAAACTATGGTACGTACACAAAATGGAATAATATCCAACTATAAAAAACAATGATGAATCTGCAAAGCATCTCACAACATGGATTAATCTGGAGGGCATTACGCTGAATGAAAAAAGTCGATCACAAAAGGATGAATACTGTATGAGACCACTATTATAAAAACTCATGAAAATGTTTACACACAGAAAGAAACAATCTTTGATGGTTACAAGGGATGGAAGGGATGCGGAGGGAAAACATTAAATAGCAATAGATAAGTGGTAAATCTAGTGAAGGTTAAGACGGTACACAATACTGGAGAAGTCAGCACAACTTGACCAAGGCAAGGTCATGGAAGCTTGATAGACACATCCTAACTCCCTGAGGGATCAAATTACTGGGCTGAGGGCTAAGGACCATGGTCTCAGGGGACATCTGGCTCAATTGGCATAACATAATGTATAAAGAAAATGTTCTACGTCCTATTTGGTATCATCTGGGGTCTTAAAAGCTTATGAGTGGCCATCTAAGACACTCCACTGGTCCCAACCCTTCTGGAGCAAGGGAGAATGAAGAAAATCAAAGACACAAAAGAAAGATCAGTCTAAAGGACTAATGGACCACAGCTACCACAGCCTCCACCAGACTGAGTCTAGCACAACTAAATGGTGCCCAGTTACAACCACTGACTGCTCTGACAGGAATCACAATAGAAAATCCCGAACAGAGCTGGAGAAAAATGTAGAACAAAATTCTAACTCACACACACACACAAAAAAAACAGAATTAATGATTTGACAGAGACTGGAGAAACCCCAAGAGTATGGCTCCTGGACACGCTTTTAAGTCAGTACTGAAGTCACTCCTGAGGTTCACCCTCCAGCCAAAGATTAGACAGACCCATAAAACAAAATGAGACTAAATGGGTGCACCAGACCAGCGACAAGGAAGAGAATGCAAGAGGGGACAGGAACACTGATAATATGGAACCCAAGGTCAAGAAGGGGAGAGTGTTGACACGTCGTGGAGTTGGCAACCAATGTCACAAAACAAAATGTCTATTAATTGTTTAATGAGGAACTAATTTGCTCCGTAAACCTTTATCTAAAGCACACACACACACGAAAAGTTGGTCTGTCAAATCTAAACAATCATGCAGAGGATAATCACTATCCTCAGAAAGGGGTAAAAGAGTGGTACAATTTGAACATGTCACTGTGTGTAGCCTGATGTTAAAGGCTACTAAAAGAAAGACTTCTTTAAGAAGTCAGTGGGCTGGCTGAGAGATGCTGGGTTAAGGTGGAATTCAAAATAGCAGATACTGCATGGGGCACATAAACATCAAGAAAGTTTCCTAAAGTTATGTCTGCTTTTGCTTCCACTAAATTTACAGTACCAATGACTACCCTAAGGCAAGGAAGGCAACCTCTGGCAACTAAGTCTAGTTGTAAACTGTAGTAGCCATCTGGTCTTGTTGTCCTCTGTGCTTCTGTGTGAGGACTCCTAAAGGATTTTCAAATATTTCATGAAGAAAACCAGAAAAGTCCAAATTGTAATTAGGAAATCCTGAGGCTGGTGTATTTACTAATGACTCCTTTAATTTTGTGATGTCTTCTCTGCCTTGTTCAGATAATTGAAAGGTAGCAGTCACTGAGGTCTTTAAATATTTATATAGTGGTTGAGCTCATAGAGAAATATTGGGAATCCAGGTCCTGCAGTAGGTGAAGACCCCGAGAAATCCCCTCAATTTTTTCTTAATGGTTCAGATGGGATAAACTGAAATGGATCCCTTTTGGGATCTATGGTAATTCTCTTTGCTGAAATTATATGACCTAAAAATTAGACTGATATTTGGGCCAATTTTAATTTTTCTATAGAGGCCTTGTAACCACCATTAGCCAAGTGCATTAACAAAAGAATATTATCCTCAAAATACGCTTGATAAGAATTATTGTTAGTTGCCGTCTGTATGCTAAACAAACAATCCGAGAAGCGGGACTACATGAACAAGATCGGGGCATCAGGATTGGAGGAAGACTTATCAATAACCAGCGATATGTAGATGACACAACATTGCTTGCTGAAAGTGAAGAAGACTTGAAACACTGATGAAATCAAAGACCACAGCATTCGGTACGGATTACACCTCAACATAAAGATAACAAAAATCCTCACAACTAGACCAATAGGCAATGTCATGATAAACGGAGAAAAGATTGAAGTTGTCAAGGATTTCATTTTACTTGGATTCACAATCAGCACCCTTGGAAGCAGCAGTCAAGAAATCAAAGAACGCATTGCACTGGGCAAATCTGCCGCGAAAGACCTCTTTAAAGTGTTGAAAAGCAGAGATGCCGCCTTGAAGACTACAGTGGGCCTCTCTCAAGCCATGGTGTTTTCATTCGCCTCACCTGCATGCGAAAGCTCAATGATCCCTCCTCTAAATTTTACTTCTGTCGTAAGAAATTTGATCTCACCTAACACAGATCTATGGCTGCTGGGTGGCACAGATAGCTCAGTTCTCAACTTTTGGTGGTTCAAACCCACTCAGAGTTGCCTCGGAAGACAAGGCCTAGCAATGTGCTTCTGAGAGGTCACAGCCTTGAACACCCTACGGAGCAGTTCTACTCTGCAGGCGTGTGGTCACCATGAGTCAGAATGGACTCAGTGGCAACTAACAACAATCCCAAAGAGAGTTCTGGCCTTTGTCCTGGCTCCTGGGAGGGAACCGCTAAAGCACTGGAATTTCCAGAGTGATAGCACTGCCCTAGTAATTCGTGGTGGGCCCCTTGGTCCTCATCTGATAACTGATACTAAAGAAGTGACACAGAGGGGAAGCTGGTCATGCCAGAATGACCCACCATGTGATTCGAGAGCTGGGGCTTGTGTTAACATTAAATATGAAGAGGTAAATGACAGCCCACTGCAAGAGGAAACACACAGCCACCCAGAGGGGTCAGCTGGTGAGACCACCTGTGTGCAAATAAGCTGGGGGTTTCTTTGGTGACAAAGCCTCAGTTTAACATTCAACACCCAAAACGAAGAAATGACTGTTACTCACAGGTCCCAGAGGGGAGCACACTCTAGGGCTGCACACTGAGCTTCCAGGAGCACCAAAGAAGGGGAGAATCACAGAGAGCACAAACAGACCTGGGCTCAGCCTTTAATAGGATCCAGGAGGGGAGTACACTCCATTTCGTGGGCTTAGGGACTACTGGTTAATTTAAAACAAGTGGCAGGAAACTGGGATCTGGAGGCACAAATTTGGCAGAGAAGGTATGGGATCCTTATCTGGATTCACAGATGTGATGAGTAGCTGGGGAAAGGGAGAGCTGGAGAAGTGAGGGATTACCTCTGGATGGTTAGCTGGGATTTTGCATGTGAGTGTGAGGGTTAGTTGATTAGGAAGACAAGTGGGCCTGTTCTTTTGAAATACATAATGTTCAAGCATAGGCTGGAAGAAAAGGGATGATGAGGTATTTACAAAATGAAGTTTGGTTTCTTATGACAGGGCTTTGGGCCTCATGATACCAGCCTGACTTGGGAGATGGAGAGGCAAGTGGAGGACTGGAGTTCAGCTACTTGGGCAAAAATTCAATCAATCACGCCCATGTGATGAAACCTCAAAAACCACTCCGGAACCTGAAGCTCAGGAGAGTATACTGGCTTGGCAATAATCCAGGGTATTATCACCATCTATGCCATTGATAACATTCACTATATATATATTGAAACCTGTGAGAGCCAGAAGTCTATGGGACTGAGTTTTTTTTCTGGGTCTTCTAAGTTTTATGGCTTTGACAGGTGATTACTCGCACTCTCTATTAAAAATCCTACTTTGTTTTACTTCTGAGTTTTCCTTCTCTGACATGTTCCTGCCTTGCACACGTCCCTGCTTTTGCAATATATATACACACATATGTACATACATTTATGAATATAAACTATCCCTTTTTACTCTTTCAATTTAAAAAAAAAATACCAGTGTTCCTGGGTGGTGTATATGGTTAACTCGGTGGGCTGCTAATTGAAAGATTGAAAGTTTGAGTCTACTGAGAGGATCCTTGGAAGAAAGGCTTGGTGATCTACTCCTGAAAAATCAGTCACTGAGAACCCTATGGAGCATTGTTCTACTCTGACACACATAGGGTCACCACAAGTTGGAGTCGATTCCATGGCAACTGTTTTGTTTTGTTTTTTTCGTGGGGTAAAGAAGGTCCCTGGGTGGCACAGTTTGCACTGGACGGCTAGCCTAAAGCTTGGTGGCTCATACCTACTTGCATAACCACGAAAGAACAGGTCTGCCGACCTGCTTCCCTTAAGATTGCATCCAAGAAAACCCTATGGAGCAGTTCTACTCTGCAATACATGTGGTCACCATGAGACAGAATCAACTCGTTGGCAACTAACAAAAGGGAAATTAAACATGAAAATAGGATATTCATGTCTATGTATGCACAGAAAAATGGGTGTTGGAAACATGACTAAATAGAAAGACACAAATTCAAAAAAA
>NW_004444056.1:8904057-8917281 GCF_000243295.1 Trichechus manatus latirostris | reverse complement strand
TTCTACTCTGTCACATGATGCTGCTATGAGTCGGAATCTACTGGAGGGCACCTAAAAACAGCAACAAATTAGTGAATACAAACTGATATTTATCAAAGACACTTGGCTACACCGATGGAATTTTCATCAAATATGACCATGTACTGAGTCATAAAGAAAATGTCAGCTAATTTCAAATGAAGCAATATTTTACCATATTTAACAATTCTCCTTAACTGCATATTAGTGTTGTCTTCACTTAGAAAAAGAGCTGTAATACAATCACCCCCCCACCAAAGAAAGCAGATATTGTGAAATCAAAGTCACAGTAAACAAAAATCAAACAGTGGAAGTAAAACTAAACAAATCAGAAAGCAAAAGATTGTTTATACACTTTGAATGCGATTTGAGGAAAAGCTTTCTATAACCTATGTGACAATTGGTAAAAGAGCAATTTAAAGTCATTGTCACCATGAAGAATAAAAGTAATCAAAACAAGGAAATGTGGACAAAACAGTGACCTTGAGGACATGTATCATTAGAGACATAATATTAATAAACGTTAGTTATGGCTTGAATTAATGAATAAACTGATTGTTTGATTTGTTAAACCGAGGGAGTGAAAAAGGAAACTGAAATTTCCTATTAAAAATCAAGTGGACATTAATAAAACTTGAAAGAAATGATAAGCTTTAAGAATGAAAGTAGGAAACAGATTATCTGACTAAAAGTAACAAAATAAACCTGTCAGGTGCAGATCCTGGGGCCGTGGAAATCAGGGCCAGTGGTGCCCTGAGAACCACGAGGAATGGGGCTGGGAGCTGTCAGAAGAAACTGAGTCAATAATAAAATTAATCCATTAGGTGAGGTTTATTGGACAGAAGATTTCAAATCCAGTAGCACGAAACCACATATGGAAAGGTACTCCACGGAGGATCAGTAGTGATTGGCTGTATAATGACGAAATGAAGAAACAAGAGAATCTACTTCAGATTGGTTTATACAATTTACTATTGAAAAGCCATCAGGATTTCATTGGTGAGTGAGGGTGGCTCGATTCACAGGAAAGCCAGGCATAAGTTTTGGGTAAAAACAACTCTTACCTCCTTCCTCTACTCAACCGCGAATGACTTATTGTCAATCAATGGAATCCATTTTGATTTAACAGGGCAAATGCGAGAATTCACCTACCAGTGGGGCCTTTCCAGGATGTGAGGTGGTGAAGGGACAGTGAAGGGTTCTAAGCTGGAAATGGTAGGTGGATAAATGTATGTCCAGGTTCTCGATTCTCTTCCATTGTTCAGTGTGTCTGTTGTACCAGTACCAGGCTGTTTCGACTACTGTAGCTGTATAGGAGGTTCTGAGGTCAGGTAGTGCGAGTTCTCCTACATTATTCTTCTTCAGTAGTGCTTTTCTTATCCTGGGCCTCTTGCCCTTCCGTGTAAAGTTAATGATTAGTTATTCCATCCTGTTAAAGAATGATGTTAGTATTTGGATCGGGATTGCATGGTATTTGTAGATTACTTTGGATAGAATTGTCATTTTCACAATGTTGTCTTTACCTACCCAGAATCATGATATGTTTTTCCATCTATGTATGTCTCTTTTGAATTTTTGCAGCAGTTTTGTACTTTTCTTTGTACAGGTCTTTTAGTCCCTGGTTAGATTTATTCCTAAGTATTTTTTTTAGGGTGTATTATAAATGGTATTGCTTCCTTGATTTCTTTTTTATAGTTCTCTTGATCAGTGTATATGAATCTAAAAGATGTTTGTATGTTTATCTTGTATGCTGTACTCTGCTGAATCTTTCTATTAGTTCCAGTAGTTTTCTTGTTGAAATCACAGACTAACTTTTAACTCCTAGATGTGATTTACAAGAAGCTTCTCTTGCTAACTCAGAATTAGTCTTCTTTGTAGATGGGTCATATTTAAAACCTAACTCCACCAGCTCTAATTACTAAGCAAAATGGTGAAGATGGCTCCGGCTGTCCTTGAGATCCTGGGCGTACATTTGACATTCTCGCCATCTACCCCTACCTGTTTACCTATAACTTCACAACAGAGAGACAAGCCCAACCCAGAAAAGTACTTGAAGACTCACATGATCGTCTTCATAGATACAGTGCATGTTATGGATTAAATTGTATCCCTCAAAAATGTGCGTCCACTTGGATAGACCATGATTCCCAGTATTGTTTGATGGTCTACCATTTTATCATCTGATGTGATTTTCCTATGTGTTATAAATCTTACCTCTATGATGTCACTGAGGTAGGATTACTAGCAATTATGTTAATGAGGCAAGACTCAATCTACAAGATTAAGTTATGTCTTAAGTCAATCTCTTTCGAGATATAAAAGAGAGAATCAAGCAGAGAGAGGTGGAGACCTCATACCACCAAGAAACAAGAGCCAGGAGAATAACGGTTCCTTTGGACCTGGGGTCCCTACACTGAGAAGCTCCTTGACTGGGGAAGACTGATTGCAAGGACCTTCCCCCAGAGTCGACAGAGAGAGAAAGCCTTCTCCTGGATGGGGCACCCCAAATTCAGACTTCTAGCCTCCTAGACTGTGAGAGAATAAATTTTGCTTGTTAAAGCCATCCACTTGTGGTATTTATGTTATAGCAGCACTAGATAACTAAGAATTTGGTACAGAGAGAGTACGGTTCTCCTCTAACAGATACCTGAAATGTGGAAGTGATTTTGAAACTGAATGGATAGAGGCTGGAAGAGATTTAAAGTGCCTAATAGTAAGAGCCTAGACTCTTGAAAAGACTGTTGGTGGAATTATGGACATCAAAGACAATTCTGGTGAGGACTCAGAAGGAAGTGAGGAGAGCTGTTACACTGGAGACAGCACTGATGGAGAGAAGCAGCAGCAGAGAAACAGCAGAAGCAGAACCAGGAGACCAGTGTGAGACACTGCTGCAGCTGACCCTTGGAGCGAGAGAGCTGAGTGCCTTTGCACAGGAGGCTTCCTGGCAGAGTGGGGTGCCTCTAGGCACTTATCAGTGGCGCTAGGCTTTCCAACTCACGGAGCAAGACATCTGCGTGGCTTCCAGCTGAAGTTTACTGGTGGAGTGGGGTGCCTCCAGGCACTTATCAGTGGAGCTAAAGAGCTTTGGCATTCTTGCCCCAGAAGGGCAAGACGTGGATGGTGAGGTCCGAGGGGCTGAGGGGTCAAGGAACCAGGGAGCAGAAGCTGAAGAAACAAGGAACCCACAAAGCAGAGCTGCCTCAGTATCAAAGGATAGGACCATGATGTCTAAGGTCTCAAATGGTGGAGTCGCCACTCAGATGGACTAGGAGAATGGGGCTGCCCAAATGTGATGGAGCAGAGGTGGCTTTCCAGTGGGCCTGGAAGGCAGATCAGAAGGCCAGGGCCAAAGGGCCTCCACTCAGAATCCGTAGAGTGTGGTCAATACCTAGAGTCTGGAGGGCAGGACCACTGTCTAAATAGTCTCAATGAACAGAGAATTATTTTCATGCCTTGAGAGCTAACGTCTTGTGTTCTGTTGACTTACTTGGTACCTGCTATCCCTTCTTTCCCCCCAATTTCTCCCCGTTTGTAAGGGAAATGTCTAGCTTGTGCCTGTTCTGCCACTGTACTTTGGAAGCAGGTAACTTGTGTTCTAGATTTCACAGATGAAGGGGAATTTTTGAAATTTAAACATGGAGTTGATTTAACGCGTTTACTATCATATGATGACGGTGTATGTGTTTTACATGCGGCAAGGACATGAATTTGGGGGGGCCAAGAGGTGTAATGTTATGGATTGAATTTTCTGCCCCCAAACTGTGTGTCAACTTTGCTAGGCCATGATTCTCAGTATTGTGTGATACTTCACCATTTTGTCATCTGATGTGATTTTCCTATGTGTTGTAAATCCTACCTCTATGATGTTAATGAGGTGTGATTAGCGGCAGTTATGTTAATGAGGCAAGACTCAATCTACAAGTTTAGGTTGTGTCTTAAGTCAATCTCTTTGGAGATATAAAAGAGAGAAGCGAGCAGAAAGGGAAGTGGACCTCATACCACCAAGAAAGAAGAGACAGGATAATAGTGTGTCTTTTGGACCCGGGATTCCTGTGCTAGAAGCTCCTCAACTGGGGAAGATGGGTGACAAAGACCTTCCCCCAGAGCTGACAGAGAGAAAGCCTTCCCCTGGATCTGACACCCTGAATTGACTTCTAGCCTCCTAGACTTGAGAGAAGAAGTTACTTTTTGTTTAAGCCATCGACTTGTGGTATTTCTGTTATAGTAGAACTAGATAAATAAGACAGTGCAGAAAAGGCATTTGGCAAAATTTAACACCCCTTCCTGATTTGAAAAGAAATTCAAAACAAAAAACACACCAAGATAGGAGTGAAAGAAAAATTCTTCCATAGGATAAAGGGTAGTTATGATTAAGAGAAGCCCACAGAATTCAACACCATTTACTGATTTGATTTTTTTAAAAACACTCAACAGAATAGGAGGGGAAGGGAAATTCTTCAAGAGGATTATGGGAATTGTATGAAAAGCCCACAGCTAACATCATACTCAATGCAGAAAGATTGGTTTCATTAAGGTCAGGTACAAGACAGCGATGCTGCCCACTCTCACCACTGCTAGTCAACATCGTTCTGAAAATCCTAGCCAGAGCAATTAAGCTAGAAAAAAAATACATGATAGGTAGGTAGATAGATTGATAGATGGGTGGGTGGGTGGATGGGTGGATGGATGATTTATGGATAAGTAGATGGATGGATGGATGATCATAGATGGACGATGATGATAGATAGATGATAGACAGATAGACAGACAGATAGAGATAGAGAGATACATAACCCGTTGTCGTCAAGTCGGTTCCAACTCATAGCAACCCTATTGGACAGAGTAGAACTTCCCCATAGAGTTTTCAAGGAGTACCTGGTGGATTTGAACTGCCGACCTTTTGGATAGCAACCTTAGCACTTAACCACTATGCCACCAGGGTTTTCAATAGATAGGATAAGAAAAGATAAAATACAATTTTAGAAAAGATTGAATGGTATCTCCATTGGGAAGGAGAAAGTACAAAGATCCCTTTTTGCAGCTGTCGTGGTCCTATACAACTGGGAAAGAGAATGAAGGAAATATGACCTCTGACCAGAGCATCTAAAAGAAGAAACTACCTAGGAAGAAATGTCACCAGGAAGGTGAAAGACTCGTACACAGAAAACTCTAGACCATGAATGAAAAAAACAAAAGAAGACTGAAATAATGGGAGAAAGGCCATTCTATATCCATGGTTTGGAACAATTTTATGGATTGAATTGTCTCCCAAAAAAATATGTGTTGTAAATCCTAACTTGTATGTCTGTGGTTATAGTTCCATTTTGAAATAAGTTGCCTTTGTTATGTTTATGAGGCAGGATTAGTGTACGGTATATCTTGAGTCAATCAGTTTTGACATATAAAAGAGATTAAACACAAGCTCGCAAGCAGAGATAGGGGACAAGAGATGTCAAGCCCCATGAACATTACCCAGGAGCAGAAGTTCAGAAGAAACAAGGACCTTCCTCCAGAGCCCACACAGAGAGAAAGCCTTCCCTTAGAGCTGCCAGCCTGAATTCAGACATCTAGCCTCCTAAACAGTGAGAAAATAAATTTCTGGCTTCTGCTCTTCCTGGCCACGGGGGCCTGAAAAAATGCTCCCAACTGAATCTCCATCCAGGTAGCTGGGCCTGCCACCCATGGCCGAACTTGGATGCTCACCCAGACCACCCCCTCATAGGTTCCAGCACCTGGGTGAAGTTGAAGGAACTAGACATAGAGAGCAGGCACCCACCACCGGCCCTGAGCTCAGAACATATGTACTCAGCAGCTGGCAGAGATTTGGGGCTGGGGAGACAGAGACAAATGGAGTAGACAGGATGTTGACTTGCCAGGAGAGAAATACTGTGATTTTTCCAGCACCACTCAGGCGCAGGGCCCTCAGGAGGAGACCTACTGCGGTGACCCTGGAGAGCTCTTCCTTATCCCGCCCTGCAGAGCCCAGCCTGCCGTTTGGGCCTCTGCCCAGTAGGTGATCAGTTGTCCCAGGTGGTCTAGGTGCCTGGCCAGCATGTTCTCTCTCCCTGCCTACTGGGCAACAAGTCCTCTCCCCCATCTGCTAGGTAGTGCCACCTTAACTATTGACACATGTGGAGACTCAGCGTCTTCCAGGAGAATAGGACCTTTTCTCCTGGCCCACCATGCTGAGCGTTCTTCTCAATAGATGGGCATGTGATAGCTAGGCTCAGCATCTGAGCATCAGAACAAGGAGGGAGTCTCAGGAGCTGCAGGCGGGAGCTGGGACGGCAAACGGGCTTCGTCCTCTATTTTTCTGGACCCGGCATCCAGGTTTCCAGGGTCTCAGTCCTTAGGGCTGGAAGTCCTTCTACTCCATCTGTCCTAAGTGGGTAGGGGGAGAAATGAGGTTGGAACATCTGCCCAGTGGCCCAGTCTTGGGGTTTCAGGTGCCTAAGCTGAGATCCCTGCCTGGCCTTGACTCTCGGAGTGGCTGGTGAGGTCGCCTTCAGAAAAGATGAGGTGATCAGAATATGAAGGCACTATTTGTGGAGGCCGGGCTCCTCTTCTCTAGAACCTGCCCCTCACCCACTAGGTTACTGTGAGCTTTCAGTGAGGGCATGCCTGCAAAGCACTGCCTACCAGCATCAGGCTCCTTCTGTGCTGACTCAGCCACAGCTTGAAGGTGAAACGCACGTGCACACATGCACATGTACACACATGTGCAAGCACTTTTCAAAGTAAAGTCTCCCGAAACCTTTTCACTATCTGTGATGCACCTGCGTACTATCTAGTGGAGCTGAGTTTAATTTTTTTTTCCACATGCCTGGCCCGTTTCACTGATTTTATGACCCACTAATGGGTCCTTGGAGCCCTGGTGGTGACTCAACAATACCTTTGGCCTTAGTTTGTGTGTGTGTGTGTGTGTGTGTGTGTGTGTGTATGTTTTCTGTATTTTTTTTCCTTTTTAAATCACCTAAAACAATTTTATCCTTAAATTAAAAGACAGGAAATATTTCCGAATCAGACTTTAGTCAAGAATATATATATATATTTCTCTGATCCTGGGGACGGGCAGAGAAGGGAAGAGTGTCCAGTTTTCTTGCTACGCGACTAGCAGAACGGTGTCATGAGGACATGGAACACATAGCAAGGCTTAGAACACTCTATCAGAGGGGGCGGTAGGTGGCAAAAGGGGAGAGAGGGGGAGGGAAGGAGAGCAAGAGAAAGAGGGGAAAAATGTACCCTGAGGGGTGGGCAGGTAGACATGAGTGCTTATCTGGGACTTATAATTTACATAAAAATAGTGCTGTGTCTGCCACCTCAGTGCTGAGCTATCGTTCATCTGTCTGTCTGCCTGCAGGACTTCTGCTCTGGGAAGGGACTGGATTCAGTCTCCTGGGAAGGCAGCTGGCATTCAGCATCATCTTCATTAGATGTGTGGCTTCTTTTCCAGCTGAGAAACTTTTTTTTCTTTTTTAATTTTTAAAAAGAATCACAGCCAAAATCAGACATTCACTGGGACGGCAAACGGGCCAAAATGGCTGTGCTAACCTATATATAAAACACTGTGAATGTCTGCTCCTGGATTAAAAGCTCAGTGCTAACCAAAAGATCTTCAGATCAAATTCACCAGCAGCTCCTTCGAAAATCTTTCGGGCGGTTCTACTCTGTCCCATAGGGCCGCTATGAGTTAGAATGGACTCGATGGCAACAGCTTTGGTTTTGGCTTCACGGGTCCCTAAGAATCAGAACTGACTTGACACTAATGTGTTTGGTTTTGGTTTAACAGGTCTCAGAAGGAGGCTTGGTGTCTCAGTGGTTGGGTACTGGGCTGCAAACTGAAAGGTAAGCAGTTCGAACCCACCAGCTGCTCCTTGGGAGAAAGATATAACAGTCGGCTTCTTTAAAGATTACAGCCTTGGAAACACTATGGGCCAGCTCTACTCTGTCCCTCAGGGTCGCTATGAGTCAGAATGGACTCAACGGTAACGGGCTTCTTTTGTTTGTTTTTTTGATGGTCCTATCCCACAGACTCACTAATGAGACTCAAATCACAATTCATCAAAAAAACACAGGCTGCCCTACGATAGGTTGTTATTAACTGTCTTCCAGTCCAGGAGACCCCATGTGGCTTAAATATGTTATTTTTGTGTTAGGGTGCTGTCAAGTCAGTTCCAATTCATAGCGACCCTACCTACAACCGAATAAAAAACTGTCCAGTCATTCGCCATCCTCATAATCCTTGCTGTGTTTGAGCCCACTGTTGCAGCCATTTCATCAATCTATCTCGTTGGAGTCTTCTTCTTCATAGCTGATCCTCCACTCTACCAAGCACGATGTCCTTCTCCAGGGACTGAGCCTTCCTGATAACATTTCCAAAGTATGTGAGATGAAGTCTCACCATCCTTGTTTCTAAGGAGCATTCTGGCTATATTTCCTACAAGACAGATTTGTTGATTTTTCTGGAAGTCCACGGTATATTCAATACTCTTTGTCAACATAATTCAAAAGCTTCTTTTCTTCTTCAGTCTTTGTTATTCATTACCCAGCTTTTGAATACATATCAGGTGATTGAAAATACCACGGCTTGGGTCTGGCACACCTTAGTACTCAAGGTGATATCTTTGTTTTTTCAACACTTTAAAGGGGTCTTTTGCAGCAGATTTGCCCAATGCAGTGTGTCGTTTGATTTCTTGACTGCCGCTTCATGAGCACTGATTGTGGATCCAAGTAAAATTAAATCCTTCACAATTTCAATCCTTTCTCCATTTATCATGATGTTGCTTATTGGTCCAGTTGTGAGGATTTTTGTTTTCTTTATACTGAGGTGTAATCCATACTGAAGCCTGTAGTCTTTGATCTTCATCAGTAAGCACTTCAAATCCTCTTTACTTTCAGCAAGCAAGGTTGTGTCATCTGCATATCGCAGGTTTTTAATGGGTGTTCCTGCAATTTGATGGCGCATTCTTCTTCATATACTGCAGCTCCTCAAATTATTTGCTCATCACAGAGATTGAATAAGTATGGTGAGAGGATACAACCCCGATATACACCTTTCCTGACTTTAAACAACACTGTATCCCTGTCATGGATTGAATTGTGTCCCCCAAAAATAAATGTATCATTTTGGCTAGGCTATGATTCCCAGTATTTTGTGATTGTTTGCCATTTCGTCATCTGATGTGATTTTCCTATACGTTGTAAATCCTACCTCTATGATGTTAATCAGGTGGGCCAGGCGGCAGTTACATTAATGAGACAGGACTCAATCTACAAGATTGGTTTGTGTCTTGAGCCAGTGTCTTCTGAGATATAAAAGAGAGAAGTGAGCAGAGAGACAGGGCGACGTCAGACCACCAAGAAAGCAGTGCCAGGAACAGAGCGCATAGTTTGGACCCAAGGTTCCCGCACAGAGAAGCTTCTAGTGCAGGGGAAGATTGATGACAAGGACCTTCCTCCACAACCAACAAAGAAAGCCTTTCCCTGGAGCTGATGACCTGAATTTGGACCTCTAGCCTACTAGACTGTGAGAGAAAAAACTTCTGTCTGTTAAAACCATCCATTTGTGGTATTTCTGTTATAGCAGCACTAGATGACTAAGACAATCCCCTCGGTCTCTTCAAATGACTGCCTCTTGGTCTATATACAGGTTCCTCATGAGCACAATAAAGTGTTCTGAATTCTCATTCTTTGCAATGTTATCCATTATTTATGAACCACACAGTCGAATGCCTTTGCATTGTCAATAAAACAGAGGGAAACATCTTTCTGGAATTCTCTACTTTCAGCCAAGATCCATCTGACATCAGCAATGATATACCTAAGATATACAGGGACCTATAGCACAAAGAATATCAGAAAGAGATTTGTAATCTGTAGTCACTGCCAACTACCCACCTGCCCATAGGCAAGGACAGAGGTCAGCAAGTATGGCCCCCCAGGAGTAGTAACCAAAAAGAGATTCACAAGATGAGCTCATCTGTGAGCATACACAGAAAGGCCTCAGAGACTGAGCATCAAATGGAAAGGTGGAGATGCAGTCGGGTGTGTGTAACATGGTCCCGTGTGCAAAAAAGGCTGTCGGTGTATGAATATGGAACTTTCGTAAAAATGTTCTGGAATCATCCACAGGAAACTGTCAGGAAGGTCTGTATCTCGGGAGGAGGGCTGGAGATTCAACACTTCCTGTATTGTCTGAATGTCAGAATCATCATTCCTGTGTGCTTATTTTATCATTAAAAAGAGGATTGGAGGGGAAGGCCCTAGGGAGTGCAGAAGAGTGGATGCTGCCTCTCGGGGCGGAGGACACCGCGTCCTGCACCGGGAACATGTGTGTCAGGTGACTCAAATTTTTCGCTACACTTTGAATGACAAAGAAAGAACCACAAATATTAATTTGGGGTTACAAATAAATTTTATTAAGTCAGTGAATTCATGAACACAACACTCGTGAATAATTAGGATCAACTGTAAATTTAAACCATTTTCATCCCACAAAAAGAAATGCCACCGCTCTTCTTAGCCACCATGCCCAGCTCTAGACAACCACGAACCTACTCTGTCTCTGGATTTGCCTATTCTGGATATGTCCTATCAATGGATTCATACAATATGTGGTCTTAGGTGTCAGCTTTTTTGACATTTATCCATTTTGTTGCATGTATCAGAACTTCTTTCCTTTTTATGGCTGAATAATATTCTATTGTATGGATGTACCACATTTTGTTTTTCCATTTATCTGTTAGTTGCTGGACAGTTGGGTTTTTTCCACTTTGTAGCAACTGTGAGCAATGCTGCTGTGAGCATTTGTGTACATGTTTCTGTGTGGATACACATATATGTTTTATATACTTATGGTACGTATATTTCTACAATTACAATTTATATTTTGAAAAAAAATGAGGAAGCCTTTCATGTGTGGATAGAGTGAAGCCTCCGAGATCTGCCATTGAAAAGCTGAACAAGGGCAGTGTTGCCCCAACCCTTGTTGGGGAGGCTCCCCACACTGCCTGCAAGGACTCTGTCTCTGGGAGGCACACAGGAAACAGGTAACAGTGAGAAAAGTTTCCAGTCTGGGGAAGGGGGCTGGGAGGCGGGTCTATGGCCAGAGGCACACTCTTCTGTGTATCACCTTGAAGTTTACATGAATGTTGTATCAGGATCATGAGTCATTGGGATGGTTAAGACTGTGTGTCAACTTGGCTGGACCATGATTCTCAGTGTTTTGGCAGTTATATAATGTTGTGATCACTTCCCTGCTGAGATTTGATATGTGATCACCCTCATGATGAGATCTGCTGTAAGTAGCCAATTAGTTAAAAGGGAGTTTCCTTAGGCGTGTGACCTGCAGCGAATATAAGTGGACATTCTGGCAAGGCTTGGGAGATTTTTGATCCTACTGGATCCTGCAGTTGGCTCCTGTTCATATGACATCCAATTCTTGGGACTTGAGCTAGCAGCTTACCTGTGGTCTTTGCTGCCAATCTTGGGTTTCGCCAATCTTCACAGCCTGTCAACAACAGCCCTGCTTTCCAGCCTGTCGAACTTGGGTTCAGTAGCCCCTGCAGGTACGTGAATCAGGAGAAGCCTCCAGCCTGACCTATGGGTTTGGGACGTTCCAGCCTCTACAATCATCTGAGCCATTTCCTTGAGAGCAATCTCTCTCTCTCTGTCTACACTTTACTGGTTTTACTTCTCTAGAGAACCCAGCCTAAGACAGACATTAAATCAAAAAATCGTTTTTTAAAATAACGATGGAGACAGAGACAGAGAGACAGAGATCCAGAGACACAAAGAGAGAGAAGGGGCTCCTTGCTTCCTGGGCAAGTAGTTCTGCCCTACCCTCACCCTGCTTCTCATCAGCACCCCCAGTTCTCTTCTCCCCACTCACACCTTTTCCCCAGCTCCAGACCACTTTCTCTCTAACCCCCACCGTCTTTCTTCCAATACTTCATCCCCTTTCTTCACCTCTCACCCTCCTCCCACCTACCCCCTCCCTCTCTGCCTGCCCCCACCCACTTGTCTCCACTCATTCAGAGAGCACAGATGTAGGTAGAAAGGGGTATTTGCACCCTCCTGGAGACAAGCCTGGAAGGAGAGGTGGGTGGCTGGGGTGGGGCCACCAGCAGCTGTGAGGTCTCTTGAGGGGCGACCGGCTGGGAACAAGGTCACAGCACAGAGGTCATGGTGAGTGAATGGGTCAGTCCTGCTGAGGAGTGGTGAGTGGACAAGGTCTGAGCTGCTGCTTCCTGCCTTCATTGAGAGGAGAGGGGGCCCAGAGTGTTGCTCCTGATAGCTCAGGCTGAGCAAGGTGAAGCTGTGATATGCGAGTTGCCCACGGAATTCTACAAGGTGGGGATGTGTGGTCAGCCGTGCAATTCCAGATGGGGAACCAAGGCTCGCAGTGAGTACTGGTTCAGAGCCCTCCCTCAAGAACCTTGAGCCCTTCTGTCCCTGTCTGGCCAACTTAGCTTCTTAAGAGCATTCTGGCTGTACTTCTTCCAAGACAGATTTGTTTGTTCTTCTGGTAATCCATGATATATTTCATATTCTTCACCAACACCATTCATTCAAAAGCATCAGTTCTTTGCTCTTCCTTATTCATTGTCCAGCTTTCGCATGCATATGAGGCGATTGAAAATACCATGGCTTTCAGCAGGTGCACTTTAGGCTGCAAGTGACATCTTTGCTTAGGGTCTAGGAGGCGCAAAAGGAGCTCAGCTGCTAACCAAAAGATCACCAGTTTGAATTCACCAGCCGCTCCTTGGAAACCCTACAGAGTCGTTCTACACTGTCCTACACTGTCCTATAGGGTCACTATGAATCGGAATCAACTCGACGGCATCGGGTTTGGTTTTTTTGTTTGCTGGTCTTTGTTTTCAGGCTCGTAAAAGTTCGCTGTGAGTCGGAACAGACTGCAGGGCACACAAAAAGAACCACCGCATGGTAGGAGGAGAACAGCTTCCAATATATGTGACCTACACACTCTCCTGATTTACTTAAACTATTTGAACGTTAACAAAAGCAGCACTGGTCCTCAGGACGCCAAAGACGTTGAAATAGTTCAAAAAGAGGAGAATCAAGCTCGGTGGGAAAGACAAACTGAGAGCCCGGATGTGGGCGTGGCGGGAGGGAAGGTCTCACCGAGCCTTCCTTACTCCTTGCTCGTCCTCGCCGTCCTGGGCCCCGCCCCGCCCCTCGCCGTCC
>NW_004444056.1:8863401-8903756 GCF_000243295.1 Trichechus manatus latirostris | reverse complement strand
GGATCCGCGTCCGTTTCCGGTTAGAGCAGCTCCGAGCGGGTCCGTCCGGCCTTCCCGCCTCCGGCCCGGGGACCCGCGCGCCCCCTTTCCTGTCGGAGCCCCCCACCGACCCCTCCCCACCTCGCGCCCCGAAAGGCCCCGCGGGGGCTCGTCGTCTGCGTCCCCCGCCCCGTCCCCTGGGCTCGCAGGGCGGCGCCGGCCGCGCCCCACGGCCCCAGGACGCGAGTCAGAAAGTTTGGTTCATTCTGTCATTTTCAGTCAAATAATCTGTTTCTTCCTCTCATTCTTGAAGCTTATCATTTCCTTAAAGTTCTGTTGATATTTACTTAATTTTTACTATGAAATTTGGGTTTCCTTTTTCCCACTCTAGGTTTACAGATTTGAACAACCGGCTTATTTATTTAAAACCTTTCCCCTCCCGTTTGTTTTGAAGGACCGTGCGCAGGTGTGCTGACCTATAGTGGTTAAGAGCTGTGGCTGCTAACCAAAATGTCGGCAGTTCGAGTCCACCTGGGGCTCGTTGGAAACCCCATGGGGGCAGTTCTGCTCTGTCCTGTAGGTTCGCTGTGAGTCCTAATCGACTGGATGGCAATGGTGTTTTGTTTGTTTTTTACTCACCTGGAAAAAGATGGTTTAAATCCACCCCGTGGCACTTCCGCAAGAGAAGCCTGTGCTTTTGTAAAGATTATAGCCAAGAAAACCCTGTGGGGCAGTTGTGCGCTGTAACACATGGAGTTGTCAGCCGTCCTGTCAACGTAGGGAAATGGGTATTTTCTTTCTTTCTTCCTTGGTTTTTCAACATTATATTTGTAAAGATACGTTTATTTCAAGATCACTGCTTTGACCACATTCCTTGGTTTTGAGTTCTTTGATTCTTCATGGTGACAGTGACTCTAAATTGGTTGTTTGTCAGTTGAAACATAGGTTATAAAAACTTTTCCTGTAATCGGATTCTAAACATATGAACAATCTTTTGCTTTTGGACTTGTTTAGTTTTGCTTCCATTATCTGATTTTTGTTTACTTTCTTTTTGATGTCACTGTGCAAGAACTGTGGCCTACCTAATATCTCTCTTATTTTATTTTTTGAGATTCTTTCACAGGTTTATTTCTGGTTGAAGACAACACAATATCCACTAGTAGGAGAGTTGTTAAATACAGTAAGATATTGTCTTATTTGGAATTAGCTGACTTTTTTTATGACTCAGTACATGATCATGTTTGATGAATGTTCAGTCACTGTATCCAAGTGTCTTTGATAAAGGTTTAATTGGTATTCACTAATTTGTTGTTGTTAGGTGCCCTGGAGTTGATTCTGACTGGTAGTGATACCATGTGACAGGGTGGATCCGCCCCATAGGGTTTTCTAGGCTGTAATCTTTACGGGGGCAGATCACCACGTCTTGAGTTCGAACCACCAACCTTGCCTTTAGCAGCTGAGGGTTTAAGGCTGCGCCATCAGGGTTCCTTATTGCACCACCAGGGCTCTTTATTCACTAATTCACATATACTAAAGCCTCAGTATGCTCACATTTTATGGTGTTATAAACACGGTGATTTCAATGGGAATTGTTTTTAATTTTTCCCTCCAAGCTTCATGATTAATCAGTTTTTCTTTGAATTTGTATGTTTCTATTTAGTCACGTTTGCAACCTACATTTTTATGTGCATACATAGACAAGAATATTCTATGTTGATGTTTAATTTTCCCTTTTGTTAGTTGCTATTAAGTTAATTCCGTCTTATGGCAACCCTGTGTATTACAGAGTAGAACTGCCCTGTAGGGTTTCCAAGGAGCGCCTGGTGGATTCGAACTGCTAACCTTTTGGTTAGTAGCTGAACTCATTTTTTTTCTTTAATTCTACTGCCGGTGAAGGCTTACAGAACAAATAGTTTCTCATGAAACAGTAGTACACGTGTCAACCCTCTCCCTTCTCGACCTTTTTTTTTTTGGTGAAAATACACATAGCCAAAAAGACACCATTTCAAAAATTTCTACATGCATAATTCAGTGAGATCGACTAGGCTCTTCCAGTTGTGCTGCTATTCTCACTTTAGATGAAGACTTACAGAACAAAATAGTTTCTCATTTAACAGTTAGTACACATGTTGCTCTATGACAATGGTTAACAACCTCACAACACATGAACACTATCTTTACTCAACCTTGGGTTCCCTCTCACCAGCTTTCCTTTCTCCTTCTGCCCTCTAGCCCTTAGTAGCTGAACTCTTAACCACTAGCCTTTTAACTTAGCCAGTAGTTGCTAAGCTCAGGAAATAAAGTTTGCTCCTCCCCTTGTGCCCTATTAAAGGCTGAGCCCAGGTCTAT
This sequence comes from Trichechus manatus latirostris, assembly GCF_000243295.1. NCBI lineage: Eukaryota > Metazoa > Chordata > Mammalia > Sirenia > Trichechidae > Trichechus > Trichechus manatus. The sequence goes on along the minus strand of NW_004444056.1, from coordinate 8,901,428 downwards.
TCTTGCTCTCTGTGATTCTCCCCATCTTTAGGACTCCTGTGAATCTGTGTCTGACCTTCAAGTATACTTACCTTTAGGCCCTGTGAATGACAAACAGCCATCCCTTTGTTTTGGGTGTTGAATGTTAAACTGCACCTTTGTGTAACAAAAGAAACCCCCACCTGTTTCCACACAGGTGGTCCCTCCAGGTGACCCCGTCTGGGTGGCTGGGTGTTTCCTCCTGCAGTGGGCTCTCATTTACCTCTTCACATTTGTCGAATATTAACACAAGCCCTAGCTCTCTAATCCCATGGTGGGTCTTTCTGGCATGACCAGCTTCCACTGTGTCACCTCTTTAGAATAAACTATCAGGTGAGGACCAAGGGGCCCACCACAAGTCACAAAGGCAGTCCTATCACTGGAAATTCCAGTGGTTTAGAGGTTACTTCCCAGGAGCCAGGACAAAGGCCAGGACTCTCTTTGGGATTGTTGTTAGTTGCCATTGAGTCCATTCTGCCTCATGGTGACCCCACGTGTGCAGAGGAGAACTGCTCCATAGGATTTTCAAGGCTGTGACCTTTCATAAGCAGATCAGCAGGCCTGTCTTCTGTAACGCCTCTGGGTGGGTTCGAACCGGCAACCTTTTGGCTAGTAGTTGAACATTTAACTGTTTGTGCCACCTGGCTGCCATAGAGCTCTGTTTAGGTGAGATCTAATTCTTTACCGCAGCGGTAGAATTTAAATACGTCCATCGCACTAAAATACTGAAAAACATGAAGAGAAAATGATAGTGAGAATCCGGCCAGGAAATCCTTGGTTTAAAGACAGCTGCTCTCAATCTGGTTAACTATACTGTTGGTAGGTGTGTACCTTAGGTTTCTGTAAAAGACATTTGATCATTTCATGAATTGGTTTTACATATTTTTCCCAGGGCCTTAAGCATTTTTACACTATCATGTTAATAAGGAATCCTGGTGGTGGAATGGTTAAGAGCTCAGCTGCTAACCGAAAGTTTGGAAGTTTAACCCACCTAGCTGCTGTATGAGACAAAGACCTGGCAATCTGCTTCTCTAATGACTACAGTATAGAAAAACTTATGGGGCAGTTCTACTGTGTCATATGGGGTCACTAGGAGTCAGAATCGACTTGACTGCACCTAACAATAACATCATCATGTTAATAGTAGTAAAAATAGTAACTAATTATGTATATGCATATGTGTGTGCTTATATAATGATCTTATAACTAATTCTTTGTTGTTGGTTTTTAACTTGTTTCCAAGTTTTCTCAGTTAGGAAACCCTCTGCCAGTGTCCTTTCTGTGGTGTGTATTTTACTTGCCTTTTTGATTCTTTGAATTCAGTTCTAGAACCTAATCACCTGCATTCTGTCATTTATTAAGATGTTTGACCCAAAGCAACTTAGAGTCTGGGACATAGTTTTGTTTCTGTCTCAGGTGAAAACTTATCCTTTCTGTTATGATCACAAGGTAAGATGCTAACCTTTCTTTAAAGCCTCTTACTGACTCTTTGTCATCCATAATGGGATGGATTGTTTCTCTGGTTCATCTGAAAATATACATTACTTGGTGGATAGAACATAATATTTATCACTTGGTTAAAGAAAACCACTTGTTGAATTGTTTTCTCATTTATATATTTCTTTTATCATCCACAGAAATATAAAATCCGCAGTGGATCTCGTATCCTCATACCCCTGAAGCAATAACTCCCCATTCTCTCCTCCCCTGAGTCCCTGCTAGTAGCTAATAAAGTATGACCCTTATACTTTAATCATAGATTCAATTTAGGGATGTATAATTTGCTGAAAATGATGTGACGTGGACCCAGCCATAGCCTTACCTCAATTAAAACTGATTCATATGCCTCTTGCCTCCCCTCATATTGTGTGAAAATAAGAACAACCCTCCCCCCCCACCACCACCAGGGCACTGTGGACCCTTGGGGAAATGAGTGTTTCATGTTAGCTACTATTGATACGCAAGGATTTGTCCCCAGAAGGAGTGGGTGTGCTTGTGTCCTGCTCAGAGGGCTTTGTAAAGGGGCATAATGTGGATGAACTACAGGAACCTGGTCTGCCTGGGTGAGGTAGAAGTCAGGACCTGCCCTGAGATGGCTTTGTATTTTCCACTGTGAGTCTCTTGAGAGCCCCTGCCTTTCTAGACTGAGTTTCCCTTCCCTTCTTTATGGGAATGATTGAGGCTTTGTGGATTCAGAACCGAAGAGCTTCATAGTGTGCCATCTGCACTTTGACCTTTCTCTTTCTTCAAATGGTCTGCCCTGAGTTGATGGTGGTTCCAGAACTTGAGTGTGCATAAACCCTGTGGCCAGCATTGCACACATCCAGTGTCCTGGTTACTCCCCTGTAGTTTTCATTTCGTAGCTCCTAGAAGAATGTTTAGAGGTCTGCACCTTTAAAATGATCTGTAAACGTTTAAAAGGAAGAGGGTAGTGGCTCCTTTAAAAAAAGAAAAAATATTGTGGTAAAATATATATAACTAAAGTTTTGCCATTTTTACCAATTTTAGTTGTACAGTTTACTGACGTTAAATATATTAACGATGTTGTGCAACCAACTCTACCATCTAATTATAAAACTTTTTCATCATTTCAAACAGGAACTCAGCACCCCTTAAGCAATAACTCCCAATTCCCTCCTCCCTGAGTCCCTGGTAGCCATTAACAGACTTCGGTCTCTATGCTTTTGCTTCTTATTTCATGTAAGTTATATCGTATAACATTTTTCCTATTGTGTCTCACTGATTTCACTTAGCATAATGTTTTCAGGGTTCGTCCATGCTGAAGCATGAACGAAATTTCTGTTTCATGTGATGTGTTTTTTGTATTATCCATTCATCTGTTGATGGCCACTTGAGTTGTTACCACCTTTTGGCTGTTGTGAACAGGGTTGTAATGCACATTGGTATGCAAGTATCTTTTTGAATCCCTGCTTTCACATACTTTGGGTTCAAACTGCCAATTTAAAGATGGAGTGTCTGGGTCTTATGGTAATTCAGTGTTTAACTTTTTGAGGAGCTGCCGAGTTATTTTCCACAGTGGTTGTGTTATTTTCTGTTCTCACCCACAGTGCGTGAGTGTTCCGGTTTCTCTACATCCTCACGAACGCTTGTTCTTTTCCAGTTTCTGATGTAGCCATCTTAGTGGGTGTGAAGTGGTATCCCATGTGGTTTTGATTTTCATTTCTCTAGTGCCTAGATGACCCTAAGAGTCTTTTCATGTGCTTTTGGGCGTTTGGTTATCTTCTCTGGAGAAATGTCTAAGTCCCTTGACCATTTTTTTAAACTTTGGAAGTAAATCGCCTGGCCTTGCTTCCTAGTTTGTCTTAGACTGGAAGTTCCCCTGAAACCTGTTCAGCATCACAGGAACATGCAAGTCCCCACTGATAGACCGGCAGTGGTTGTGTATGAGGTGTATTGGTCTCGAATTGAAGCTGTGTTTTCCGTGTGAGGGGCATGAATTCTACCTCTGAACAATCAATCTCCCCATTTTCCATCATACTCCCACTGCCATGGAGTCAATTGCAAGTCAGAGTGACCCTATATGACAGAGTAGAACTGCCCCATAAGGTTTCCAAGGCTGTAGATCTTAATTGAAGTAAACTGCCACATCTTTCTCCCATGGAGCGGCTGGTGGGTGGGAACCACTGACTTTCTGATGAGCAGCCAAGCAGTTTAACCATTGCACCATCGGGCTCCTCTGCTATAATAAGGGTGGCTATTTGACACACAACGTAGCAATAACATAGGCAAAGTCACTTGGTGTCATTCCTTCCCATGTAAACAGTGCAAACCTAAGAAGGAGAAAATATGCTTTGCTCTCATCTTTCAGTCTTATTCTTTCTCATACAGCAGCCAGCTGCCACAGTGAGAATGCAGGCGTTTGGTGATGCAGGCAGAGAAGGCAGGAAGCAGGAGCCTGGGCCACTGATTACTTCACAGAGCGCCTGTCACATCCTGCACTGTAACCTCTCGACTTGTTATAGGAGGAGATAAAATGATAAATGTCATACTTATTTTGGTTTTCCGGAGTGACTGGGGTGTTACCTATCTTAGGTGATAAGCCCCGCACAGGCCGGAGGCTGAGAGAGGCGAGCAGGGCCTGGCTGGACCACTGAAGCCAGCAGAGGGGTGGGGGCCGCAGAGAGGGCTGGTGGGCGGGCTTGGACAGGGCATCTGTGACAGAATATTCCTTCCTTCAGTTACAGGCTCCAGAGCAGTGAGTGTTTGGATGTGGATACCCCAGGGTAAATTGTGAAAATGCGGATTTTTATCTTGGTTTGCGTTTGTGATTCTCTATATCAAGCTCCCAGTTTATGCTGAAAATAACTATTGTATAAATAGGATGTGAGTTAAAACCAGAGAATGCTGTTAGAGAATGAATAACAGGTTGGATAATGCTTAAAGAGCAGCAACTGGTATACAATACGATCATGCGAGAGAGAAAACATTTACACAGAGACCAAGAAATAAAACAAGTGTCAGCTGGGTGGGGTGGAGGGGAGGAAAGAAACAGGAACAGACATGGGGGCTGCTCCTTAGAGAAAAGTGAATGATTTTCTGGTTTATTGGTTGATCGATTATTGTAAGGTTGAAAGAGAATGTTTCCAGATTCCTGGAAAGACTGTTGGTGTCGTGGATAGAGAGTGAAGGAAAAAAAAAAAAAAAGTAAAACTCTCAAGGGGAAGAAAGAAATGTTATTTACAAAATCAACAGGAAAAATACTGATCACATATTACCATGGTATAAGTGAAATCGAAGTTTTAAAAAAAATAAAGCATAACAAAAGAGTTTCAACTGCACATAACTAGAAATCAGTGATGCGTGATGAGTTCATTGACTTAAAGTGAAAAAATACATTCTTAAAATTCACTAATGTTTATATCAAATACAACTGTGTGGTTCTACAGAGGTGAACCCTTAACTTCATAGGTGAACCCTCAACCTAAGTGTTGGACCCCTGACACCATGGGGGAAGCCAGATTCACGTGTTCCAGCCTGGGCACGCCTGGATGCCTCTGGTGCTGTGGGATGAGGAGGCCCCTTCTTCTGTGACATTGTGGCCAGAGGAAGAGGCCTGTGGAGCTGCATGAAGAATGCAAGTGTGTGCTCTGGAAGGCTGGAGCAGGATCTGCCTTAAGTGCAAAGGCCCTCAGAGTGGAGCATGGCCTTGAGCCTGGAGGGAGGCCCTGTCCAGGGAAAGAGCTGAAGACCAGGAACCTGTCACTTCCTCCTTACTCACCACTGTCTCCTTCTTCCATTTCAGGTCCCAGGTGTGGCTCAGGGAGAGTTAGTGCAGCCTAGGCAGCTGGGGACCAAGGGCAACCTTACACATCCCGGCAATCACATGTAAGGATTTTAGCTGCTCTGACTGGTGTGTGGACAAAACATCATTCATCTGCCTCCAAACTGCCCAGTGGCTCTGCTTCCCCTGCCATTCCTCTTCTTGAAGTGGCTTCCTGGGCTTAGAGAGCACATTCACTTAGACTTTCAGAAGCTGAAGCCAGGAAATGGTGCGTATTACAGAGAACTGGGGTACTGTAACTCTAGGGGGTGAGACTGTTTTGAATTATTGGGGTAGTGTGTGCTTCAGGCCTTGAGGTTCCTCAGTGACCTAAATAGGTGACAGAGGAGACCATGGAACTCAGACCTAAGAGGCATCCTGCTTGCCCTGCTCCACTGTCACTGGGTCCTTCCTCTACACACGTGGATTTTCAAGCCTTGGATGCCTGGGGCCACCGTCCTTCTCTGACTCTAATCCATCATGGGGTTTTAACATCCCTGTCCTGGGCCTTGGTTCTCTGTGTTGAATGACAGAACCTCCTGACCAGAGTCTGAAGACGGAGCAGCTCTGGCTGAAGAGACTGAGCCCCAGATCCTCCAGAGCCATCCTTGTCCCTCCCTGCACACAGTTTTCGTGGCTTCCCGGAGGCACTAGAGCCTTTTCTGTGCAGTCCTATAACTGCAGCTCCACCTCTCACACGGTATGATGTGGTGGAAAACTGGGGAGAGAGTTGGTAGTGAAAGACCCTGACTGTTAATGGGGTCCTGGTGGGGCTTGATCCTCTCATGAACTCACCAGTAAAATGAGTCAAAGGACAGTGAGTCCAGCTGGATCATGTGTGGGGTCTCCAGATCCATCCTTCTTGGAGGGATGCTCTTCTTTGAGGCTTTCCGGTGTGTGGGAAGCATGTTTCCCCAGTTTGTGTCTTTATCCTCCCACCCATCTCTTCCTAGAGCTGGTAGTGAGTCCCTGTAATTTTCACTTGCTCTCCACAGTCTCGGATAACCAAAACCAAACCCGTTGCCATCGATTCCAACTCATAGGGACACTATAAGACAGAGTAGAGCTGCTCCATATGGTTGCCAGGAACCGCCCGGTGGATTTGATCTGCCAGGTTTTTGGTTAGCAGCCACCATACCTCTTAACCACTATACCACCAGACTGTCTCGAATGGGAAATTAAAAGTGTTCTGTTTTGCGAGACAAGCTCAGAATATGAGATAGTGTATTTTTAACTTTTTGAGTTTACAGTTTCCATTGGAAGAAAATTTCTAGTTCAGTTTGTTTCTACTGAGAATTTTTCAATTTAATGGATATAAACTTCTCAGACACTGAAAAATGCCTATTTTAGCAGATGTAAGAGTAAAAATTCAAAAGTAAAATACGTTATTTCTCCTACTTTGTTACACAAAAGGTGGCTTGGAATTTACACTTGCTGTTTAATTAACCCATTTCCCTGAAGTTTTTCTAGCAATAGATGGAGAGCTTAAATCTAATTTCTTGTAAATCTCATTAGTACTGTATACGGTTGATCTTTGTTTATTGTTTTGACCATACTGCCAAGAATGGATGCTTGATTGTGTCCAGTATTTCACTCTTATAAAGCTTGCTTTCGTGAATTTAACTGTAAATTTCTAAGATCCAGGTATCAAGTGTTGAGACATACAAGCCCTTCTGAACTAAGACAAGTTAAATCAAAATGAAGTTTTCACGTGACTGTAAAATTATTATGTGAAAATTGTATTTGTTTTTTGTTTTAAGCTGTTGTTTTGGTTTTATTGTCAACTGTATCATAAACTAGGACTGCATAAACAGTTCATTGTGTAGTTTAATAAGAATTTAAATCCCTGATAAGAAATAGACCTTGTCAGTTTTTATGGCCTCCCAGTGTCCCACCCTGCTGTCATCTACCTCCTGCTTGGAGATGATTGCTGTCTGCATTTGAGAAGTTTATTATTATTACAGTTATTATTTCTATTATTATAACTTCGACAGCCAAGTCTTTTTTGTAATAACGTTTCATGGTTTTCTTTTAATGAAGATTTACACAGCAAGTTAGGTTCCCATTGAAGAGTTTCTCCAAAAATTGTTCAGTGACATTGGTTACATTCTTCACGATTTGTGACTATTCTCAATATTTCTGTTCTGGGTTTTCCCTTTGCATCAGTCTAGTTTTCCTGCCCCCTTACATTCTTATCTTTGCTTTCAAACCAGTTGTTGACCATTGAGTCTCATATAGCTGATTTTTTTAATGGAGCACAGTACTCACAGGTGATGCTCTTTATTTTGTGAGCCAATATGTTATGTAGCTAAAAGGTGACCTCAGGCTGGTTTCAGTTCAAGGTTGAAAGAGTATCTCAGGGTAACATTCTTGGGGAATCCTCCAGTAAGTCTGTTTTATTTTTGTTGTTTAGGTTTTTGTTGTAATAATATGAGATTGTATTCCACATTTGTCTCCCGTTCTATCAGGGTCCATCTATTGTAACCCTGATCAGAATGGTCGGTAGTGGTAGCTAGGTATATCTCATCTAGTTGTTCTGGTCTCAGGGTAAACGAGGCTGTGGTTCACGTAGACTGTCTTGTGGACTAATTTCTTCTTTGAGTGTTTGGTATCCTTCGCTCTCTTTTGCTGTAGAGGAGTAGAGAACAATAATTGTATCTTAGATGGCGGCTCACAAGCTTTTAAGACTCCAGTCACTTCTCACCAAACTAGAATTTAGAACAGAAACTTTATGAAGTATATTATGCCAGTTGACAGAGATGTCCCACAACAGTATGGTCCTAATCCTTCAAACCCTGGAAACCAATCCCTTGGAGTGTTTAGTTACATCTAAAGAAGCATCGCTGAATGTGACACCCAAGTCTGAATCCGTAATGTCTGTGTTGTTTAGTTTTACCTCTTTTGAGCTTTCTGTAAATTCAGTTATACTTGTGTCTGAGTTCTTCTGTGACTTGTTTTCTTGAGAGTGCTTTTGAGTTTAATACGTCCTGGTGTCTGTCGGTCTAGTCTACCCATCTTGCTACGTATGCAAGCTACCATAGTATGAATGGGCCAGAATTTACCTACCCGTTGTAGAGCTTACAGGACTTGTGTGGTTCAGGCGTAACTCTTGCTCTTGTGAATGTTGCTGCTCGTATTCTCTTCATTCTCTTTGCAAACTCTTAAGTGTTCTTGCACAATCATTATCTAGTGAGGGGAAATCTCTGTGTTGCACATCATAGTCAAGTTCCGATATACTAAAAGAGCCGAGGTGTTTTACAAGTTTTGCCTCCCACAAAATATGCATATATATCTTATTTTTCCATCGGCTTATTGGAGCCCTGGTGGCGCAGTGGTTAAGAGCTCTACTGGTAATCAACAGGTCGGCAGTTCAGATCTACCGGCCTCTCCTTGAAAACCGTATGTGGCAGTTCTACTCTGTCCTATAGGGTGGCAGTGAGTCAGAATCGAATCAACGGCAATGGTTTTGTTTGTTTCTTTTATCTAATGAAGTAATGTTTGGTGTTCTAATCAGGGTATAAAATGATATCTTTGATTTTATTGTTCAAGTTCCCTACCCTACTTCACAACTGAAAACACTGTGCATATTTCCCATTGTTAACTTCTATCTCTGTGACTTTGTAGGATGATGCAGTGGTTGAGAGTTCTGCTGCTAACCAGAAGGTCAGCAGTTCGCATCCACCAGCTGCTCCTTGGAAACTTTATGGGGGCAGTTCTGCTCTGTTCTATGGGGTTGCTGTGAGTCACAATCGACTCGATGGCATCTGGTTTTGTTTTGTTTTTTGTAAACTTTGGAAAATTTCCCCCTAGTATGTAACTTCTTCTCACTCATTCTTGCTGCCCTTTGATGAATTGCTGTGAATTTTAATAATAGTTGAATTTCTCAGTTTTTTCTCTTATGTCTTGATCTTATTTAAGATTTTTCTCTATTCTGATGTTATAGGATCAGTTGCTTATAACTTCTGAAAGTGTTTTTACATTTTCATATTTAAAGTTTATCTACCTGGAATTGATTTTTGTATGTGGACTACATAGGAATACACTATTCTAATCAGATAATTATCTGATAAAGAACAAACATTTTCCTTCTACTTGATTCAGACTTACGGCAACACCATGTGTTTCAAAGTAGGACTTCACTCTACAGGATTTTCAGTGGCTAATTTATGGGAAGTAGAGTGCCAGACTTTTCTTCCAAGGTGCCTTTATCTTTCCTTCAACCTCCAGCCTTTCGCTTAATAAATCTGAGCACTTAATCGTTTACACAACCCAGGGACTCCAATTAGTTGATTCTGCACCACATATTAAATTGTGAGTGCTTTCTACCACTGTCCTGCAGAGCTTACTGTGTCAACTTTCTATAGATATTGGTGGACCTTTTCTGGGATGTTTATTTATTTTTGTTGATCTATTATGTATTCTTATGATAATACCATTCTTTCTCATATAGCTCCATTTATAAAATAAATATATGTGAATACAATTGTATATATGATATATGTGGACAAGCCCACGAGTCATTCTTTAGAATATCTTGGTTGTATGTGGATATTTACAATTACGTATACATTTTAAAATTGGTTAGAATTTTATGGAAATTCATTGGAAATAGTGATCTATTTGTGGAGAACAGTTGTCTAAGAGCGTGTACTATGTTTTCATTTATTTCAGTCTATTTGTGTGTCATTTAATAGTATTTCATAGTTTTTTCATTAGAAGCTCTCATTAACTGTACTATTTTTTGATACATTTTACTCTTACTAAAAATATATCTTTTTAAGATTACTCAACTGCTTGTTGCTACTGTATATAAATGAAATATTTAAAATAATCCTTACCTTGATATTTATTTTGTAATCTGAATACTGTCACCACTATAAATCATCTGTACTATTCTTGGAAGTTCTACATATCCAATTATTTAACCTAAAAACATAGATTGGGGTGTTTTTCCTTTTCAACATTCTTGTTTACCTTTTTTCTTTTTCTTTTTTGGTATGTATTGGGTACAGACTCTACGATAACACTGACTAGGAATGGAATAATGTCCTCGGTTTTTACCTGCTTTTGCTAGAAAAGTATTTACGTTTTCTGCAAGTATGTGCTTTGGTATACAGTTTTCGTATGTGCCCAATTTCATCATTTCTTATCTGAATTATGGCCAAAACTCTCTAACATGGCTTGCAACTTTTACATTTGCCCCCACACACAGATTCTTTAAGAGCTGTCATATTTTTCATCTTTGATCAAAGGTGTAAAATTGCTCTGCATTTTACTCAGATGAGAAGCCGGAGTCTTTTCAGGAGTCAGCACTTTCCCCAGAACATGATACGCCCATTGGCTCCAGTCACCTCTTCAAATTCTTCTACTGTTTTCTTTTCAGCATCTCACCCTGCTCTGGTCATGCTGGGGTTTGGGTCTCCCTAAAACATACCAGGCTCACTCTAACCTGCTGACCTGTGCTCTGGTGTTTTCTCCTCCTGGAACAGTCTATTCTCAGCTGTCCCTTCGGTAATTCCTTTGCATTTCTCAAGTCTTCGCTCTGATCATTGTTTTCAATAAATTCAATGAATTAGGCTATTATGGTCTCAGGGCAAATGACTGCCCCCCAAACTGCAGGGACACATAGGAACTCTGCTTCTGGGGTTCTACTCTGGAATGATTGTATCTGCCTATGTGTTCTTCCAGTTTGGGGGGCAATCCTTTTCCTATGACTTTAAACTCTTGGTTCAGTATGTTCAGCTTTTTCTTGAGGATAGGAGTGATGACTTCAACCTCTTGTCAGACCAAAACCTGAAATCTTCATTTGTGTTTTGTATCATTACTATTGTGTGTTTTCTTTACTTTTTTGATAGTATTTATTCATGCTGCTTTTATTCTTCCAGTGCCCTAGTGTACATGTTTACCATTTGCTAATGACCGTTTCATTTTGTGAATAACCAGTGTATCTTCCCTTTCCAGCCAGTGCAGGTCAGTGGCACTCTTTCACTGCTATATTCCTACACTGGAAGTTCTTAAAGTCAGTGAACATCTGAAATATATATATGAGTGTTTGCAGAATCATCACAGAGCAGTTCCAAGTTTTTAGAATTACAAATATATTTCTTTTTCCTTACCAACCCAGGTCTCACTAGGTTGTGTTTCATAAAATAACTATTTTACTTTTCCCTGCACTAACTCACTAAAAGTAAATATGCTTCTATTACTCATCTCCTGACCATGCTGCATTTTTCATAGATCTTATCACCACATGACATTATATTGTTGTTGTTAGTTGTTCTCTTAGTTTTCTGCTGCTTCTGTGAAAGAAATAGCACAGGTAGGTGGTTTTAACAAACAGAAATTTATTCATTCACACTTCAGGAAGCTAGAAGTCTGAATTCAGGGTGCCAGCTCCAGGGGAAGGATTTTTGTCTCTGTGGACTCTGGGGAAAATCCTTGGCTTCAGTCTTCCTCTGGTCCAGGAGCTTCTCAGTGTAAGGACCCTTGGTCCAAAGGATGTGCTCCACTCCTGGCTCTTGCTTGGTGGCAGGAGGTCCCCCTGCCACCGATGCTCATTTCTCTCTTTTATATCTCAAAAGAGGTTGACTCAAGATACAACCTAATCCTGTAGATTTCGTCCTGTTTCATTAACTGCCTCTAATCCTGTCATTAACATCTTAGAGGTTAGGATTTACAACACATACGTGATTATATCAGATTACAAATTGGAGGACATCCACACAATACTAGGAATCATCGCCAGGCAAATTGACACACATCCTTTTGAGACACAATTCCATCCGTAACAGTTGCTGTGGAGTCAATTCTGACTCACAGCGACCCCATGTGTGCAGAGCTCCATAGGATTTTCAAGTCTCTGATCTGTCAGAACAGATTACCAGAACTGTCTTCCAAGAAACCTCTGGGTGGCATTGAACCAACAGCCTTTTGATTAGCAGTCAAACGTTTACTATTTGTGCCACCCAGGGAACTTTATATTTAGTTTATTTGCTTTCCACACCCAAAGAAGTTACAATCTATGTGTATCTGGATATTTCTGGTTTGTTCAGTGCTGTATCTGCTTTCCCTGTGTGAAGTTGCCTCTGTGTCCATATTACCTAAAGAGTTTTAATGAAAGACCGAGCCAGGTGGACTAGTGCAGTGTAGTGAATTACTTAATATGGCCCTTCTAGCTATAGTCTTTGTAACTCCAACCAAATGATTGAGTGGGACCATGCTAATAAGGCATATGGAACCCTAAATGAGGGGATTGGTCAGTTTTACCATCCTGCTAGGCTTAAAATGAGCCATGCCAGAGGTGCGAAGAGAGGATCTCACCAGGACCAAAGAAGTATAAACAGGAGTGGGGAGTGCCTCTTGGACCTGGGATCCCTGTGACGCAGGAGACAGAGAGATAGTTGTAGCACCGAAGACAGAAAGATGTCCAGAAGCAGCAGCAGTGGAATGGAACAGCAGAGGCAGCAGAATCAGTAGGCTGGCAGAAGACCATTAAGAGACAGCATGGTGGTGTTCCCAGCCCACAGTGCAAGAAAGCTGAGTGCCTCCAGGCAGGAGGCTTGCAGGCGGGGTAGGGTGCCTACTGGCACTTGGTGGAGTTAAGTTTGCTGACCCAGAAAGCTAGAGCTGAGCACCTTCAGGCCTAGACTTCCTGGCAGACTGGGGTAGTTCAGGGTACTTACTTGAAGAGCTAAAATAGCTTTGTAACACTTGCCCGAGCAGGGCAGAGGACAAGAGACCAGAGAGAGGTGCGTGGGTGGGCAAGCTGAGAAGAGACTGTCATGATGGAAGAATTGTATCCTAAGCCTTCCTGAGGCTGAATTGTAACCAGTTACTTCCCTAATAAACCCCATAATCGTGAGTATTGTGTGTGAGTTCCATGTGGCCATTGCAATGAATTACCAAACTGAGAAGAGAAGTAGAAAATGCTTTGAGAGGGAAAGTTGGTATCGGAATTGGTAAAGATGGCAGGGAGAGGAGGCATGTCTGCCCTCTGCCTCATAGGAATCAGCCTTGGGCTGTTCTTGATTCTCATTCTACCTTGTGAAGTTATAGGTCAGACACTGCTTCTCCGCACAATTATTACAAAGGGCCTGAAGGGAAGTATTCTTGCCTGAGACACTGGGCTTTGCCAGGAGAAGGAGATCCAGGTTGTCTGAATTGAAGAGGATGTTTCCTTTGTCTCCTGTCCCCATTACCCAGCAGGCTGTAGATCATGCATGTAATTGAGGATTAACAGCCAGAATAACAAGAAAACTGTAGGCATATGCACAGAAATGTAGTTGTCAGGAATTTAGTCTTTGGCATATTGACCTGCATTCTCACCCTGGCTCAGCAACATACCATTTGGTTAACATTGACTAAGTGATAAATTGATCGTAATTTTCCATATGATAACACATTTGAAGCAATATCTACTTAGGAGGGACATGAGGAATAATGAACTAGTGTGCTGAAAGTTTTTTGCAGATCCCTTGAAATATTTTAATTGCTCAATAAATGCAACATTTTATCACGAATGTGTTATAGGAAGTAAGAGTTTTCCTTGGCTTTAAAATATGTAATGTGCTGCACTGCGGTGGACAAGACTTTTGAATATGGCGCTGGATCAAAGACTGTTGTGACAGTATCTTACCAGGATTCATTAGCAGTGACCTAGATAGCTCATTTCACCCCGTAGCCTATCTGTTCTACAGTTGTCACCTGTTTAGTAAAATTGTACCATCAGAAGTGCTGTGTAGCTGCTTTTTGTATCATCATTACATGTAGGGAGCTAAATGGTTGATGCTATTTTATGTATGCCAGTCCTGCATCCCAGACAATGTCAGTGGTCAGGGTTCAGGTGATCATGCTTGTGTGCCTTCCAAGGGCTGCAAAAGTGAGAAAATTTTGGAGTGGATCGTCCACAGGGTTGGTGTGTAAGTAGCTGTTTCCTAGGATGCGTGAGTAGTGTAGTAGCTAAATCCCCTGCACATCAGTGGACTTACTAGAAAATGTGACTCTTAACCTCTTGTTCATGGTCAGCAAACACAAGGGCATGCTATTCTGATTTTTCAAAGATTAGGCTTTTTGTCATAACATTTGTATGTAGGTGTCTGGGTTTGATTTGTTGAAGGGAGGGTTACTCATAATTGCTGTCCAGTAGCTTTGGGCCTCAAAGTTTGAAAATTTCATATCTAGTTTCTCTTGTTTCCTGTGTCTCAGCTGATCTCCGTTTACCTTTGCAATACCCTTGCCTGTCTCCATGAAGGGACAGAGTGCATGACAGTGCACTTGCAGAGTTATTGAAAAGTAGGTGAGAGACCTGTAAAAATTTGCAGTTCCTAAATTTGCAGTTCCTCAAAATAATACTTTCTTTTTAGGTGGTGGTCTTGTCAGCCCTTGATCACGTGGAGTTCTTTAAGAAAACATGAGAAGCTTTGGGCCTTGAGTTGGGTTACCCCTTCGTATAGGCCACTGGAGCCCCCATGGCTGCTGAAGGGCAAAAGGAAACACTGCCAGCCTTCCAGTCTTCCCCAGTTCTTAACATTTCATCCTACTTTCACTCTGTGTTTCATGTTTTGTTAAATAGTCTGCAGGGTCCTTGCAAGGAGGTGAACTTCTTTTTATTTCACAAGGAAGAGATGATCCGAATACAGAAATAAGGTGTTCACTGTGGAGCATTTGTCCAATTGATGCTATGTATTCTGACCATTCTAGACCATAAAAGTAGAGAGGAGGGAGACTACAACTGGTCACAGTCAGACCGTGGAGAGAGAAGTTCATTGTGTTGAAAGGATTGTTAAGTCTAGGAGACAGGGTGCAGTCCATGAGGAAGTCAATGTAGACAGTGAAGGGATGAGGCGGATGGCTAACCCCTAGAGTAGACCTTAGTAGAACACAAAACTTGCATCAAATCCCCATGAAATGTCAGCTCTCCAGGACTGTCAGCTTTACCCTTCCTTTCACACACATTGGAGTACATGGTATCTGCTGAACCAGAATATATGATAATTTTTAGGACTCAGTGGTTGTTGAGGATGTGGCTGTGGACTTTACACAGGAAGAGTGGGCATTGCTGGATCTTTCTCAGAGGCAACTCTACAGAGATGTGATGATGGAAATCTTCAGAAGCCTGGCCTCAGTAGGTATGGATTAAAAAAACAAACCCATTGCCTTCGAGTCGATTTTGACTCTTAGCGACCCTGTACGACAGAGTAGAACTGCGCCATAGGGTTTCCAAGGAGTTCCTGGTGGATTCGAACTGCCGACCTTTTGGTTCGCAGCCACAGCTGTTACTTCATTTTTAATATTTTGTGACCAAATATGTCTTTCCCATCAATATTACTGCACTGTGTGGCAGAAGAATGGGAAAACATTGTTAAATAAGACAAATATGGTCACTTGCTCTCTGGAACAAGCATATCTTGGTTTTCCATGAATACAGAGCTCTGTATTAAACTGACTTCTCATTTCAATTGTGGTTAAAAGTCTTAAGGCTGTTTAAATGTTGTAAATGTGAGTGTTGACTTCAGGGGTTTCTTTGGTGCCCAGAGAGAATATTTGTGGTCTGGAACCATGTAAATAGTCTTACTTTGTTTATTACAAATTTGACATGATGATTTTGCTACAAATGAATTCACACCTGCCAATCACCAGAGAGCTTGAGGACCAAAGTCTTGGCTGAGTCAGGAAAGTGTTCATTGCTCCTCCCTGTCTTCCTTAATGGTAAGCCTTTCTCCATGATCACCACATCAGCTACACCCAAGTGTTCTCCCAGAGTAGCAAGAGGAAGACCTGAGGAGAGTGCAGATAGCACTTGTCCAGGACCACTGTGTCAGGAGCACCAGGAGGCAAGAATCGTTTGAAGGACTGGGCCTGCATGGAGGGAATGAGATTTGAAAAAATCAATTAGAAAAAGTCTCTTTTGGGTTGAAGAGTTTGTGCTTCACAGATACCTGAGCTTGCTTTTTTGACTTTCATCAATCCTAACACACGTGGTTCATGGAGAAAGACTGTCCTCTTTTCATGTTTCACATACATTGTGTCCAATACCTTTCTACTTTGGTCTTCTAATTACACCCTATTTATATCCCCATCACTTTCAATCTTCATGGAAGTTATCTACTAGTAAGTTTCTTTCTCAACATTGCCAAAGTGTGGAAATAGCAAAATGTGTCAGAAGCTTTCTTTGCTCACAGCTACCTTTTCCCTCTGAGTATTTTCTCTTTTTTTTTTTTCATGTTGTGAACCTCACCTTAAATCATTGGGTCAGCTTCTCAAAACCTTAGTGACGGAGACAAGCTATCCACTGAAAATATAATAGTACGATTCATGAAAAATGACACCTGGTTCTCGATGGTAGGAGAAATCTGTGAATTGCCTGGCACTGAAGATCAGAATAACAACCAGAAAACACATGTGAGGTGAGTGTCATTTACGTGAGAGACAGCAGTGTTTCAGGAGAGTCTTCAGAAGGTATAATGACATTAAAATATTTATATGCCTGAGGACCCGAGGTGGAACAACTGGTAAGGCACTCGATTGCTAACAAAAAGATTGGCAATTCGAACCTATTCAGTGGCTCTGTGGGAGAAACACCTGGCAATCTGCTTCGGTAATAATTACAGCCAAGAAAACCCTATGGAGCTGTTTTCTGCCACATGGGGTCACTATGAACTGGAATTAACTCAGCAGCACTGAAACAACAAGTATACACACGCACACATACATATGCGTGTACACACACGTATGTATGGAAACCCATTACTGTCGAGTCTATTCCGACTCATAGCAACTCTGTAGGACAGAATAGAACTGCCCCATAGGGTTTCCAAGGCTGTAATCTTTAAGGAAGCGGACTGCTGCATCTTCCTCCCATGTAGCTGGTTTTGGGTTCAAACTGCCAACCTTCAGGTAGTAGCCAAGTGCTTAACCACTGCCCCAGCAGAGTTCCTGAGTTTTTATGGCTATATGTGTGTAACATATGTATGTATGTGTATATGTACGTATGCATGCGTGCATGTATGTATACGCACACACATACACAGTCCTCACGTTTCGATATGGTTAACTTCAAAAGACCAGATAGTTCTGCGAAAATCGGCATCACGTGAAGATGAAGGATATTTTGTTTTTGTTTTCAGACCATCCATTTGTCCAGTTTTTTTATCTAGAAAATATGTTCATAGACATAACAGCTAAGATTTGCTTGTGTATTCATTAATGTGATGAGTCATTTATGGATTATTCCTTTGTGGGGAAAGAAGGTTGAAGGAGACAAAGCTGAGTAAACCCAGGCTGTGTGCCTGGAGGACCCACAGCTTCACCACTTCCCCTTCCTCCTGTGCTACATTAGAGCTCCCTTCGTGAAGCCACGTCCAGGGCTCCAGTCCCACCCCTACAAGCCCTGCGTTCTAGATCCCAGAGTGTATTCTCTCCTGGCCTGGTGAGTCACTAAGGCTCGGGAATTTTGTGAGGGAGCTGTGAGCCTTGCTATGCAACCAGGCCCACCAAGGTGGAGGCTTCAGGCCCAGTTCACATCACTTTGGGATGTCATTAAACTCGCAAGCTTTTCTTCCAAACACCCTCTCCATTGCACTTTTTTTCCTACCTTTCCCCCCCACAGAAATTTTGAGTTGCAGGGCCTCAGGTCGCATAGGAGGTAGGAACCCAGAAAGAGGTGCCTGCTGGCTGAGCAGTGCCTGTGCATCCACCTGGATGCTGTGATCTCAGAGGAGCCTGGCCCTGCCCAGCAGCTGGATATGGCAACCCTGCCAGCAGGAGGGACCGGAGGGTGTGGGTTAGTACTGCCCAGGTCTCTGATGTCATTCTGAGACCCTCATTAATATGCAAAACGATCAGTAGATTTTTTTTTCTATTGTTGCAAATGAGAAATCTCAGATAATGAGATAGTTGATAAGGAGTAGGGATTTCTGTGTGCACATCTCAAACCTGTTGCTGTCTTGTCTTTTCCAACTCTTGGCAGTGCTGCTGGGTGGTTTTGAATGACTAGCCTTTTGGTCACACATGGTCACTAAGCTGGAATCAACAGCACTTAAGAAGAACAATTATATATACATACATACACACTCACACACACACTCATACGTATGGCAGTACAGACTTGTGCCATCCAGTTATCTTATATATGTATAAAAAACAGCACTAGTATTGTGTGTTCACAGAATTTTCACAGGACAAAATTTTCATAAATGTGAGTCAGATATTTAATATTTGAAACATTTCACATAAATACAATCGTTAGATAGCACCATATTTTAGAAACAGTAAAAACAATGGTACAATGTCTGCTAGATTATTTAACTTATGAAACATGAGAGTTCAGAGTAAAAGAAACATGTTTGATGTGTATTGTAATGGTGTAATAGTAACAAATTTGTGTCCAACATCATGCTGCCTATTTTTAACAGGAGGCGTATGTTAGAGAACCTCTGTGAAAGTAATGAAGACAATCATTGTGGACAGACCTTCAGCCAGATTCCAAATCTTTCTGTGCTCAAAAGAACTCCTATGGAAACACATCTCTCTGAAAGCCTTGAGTGTGGAAAATCCTTGATGAATCATTCATCACTTAAGCATCATAACAAATCTCCCTCTGGATGCAGTGCCTGTCAGTGTAAGGAATGTGGAGAAGCCTGCAGTTGTCCCTCTTACCTCAGCACTGCAGTGAGAACTCTTACTGGACAGAAATCCTATGAATGTAAAAAATGTGGCAAAGCCTTTAGTTACTCCTCACACCTCACTTCACATATAAGAACTCACAGTGGTGAGAGGCCTTATGAATGTAAGGATTGTGGCAAAGCCTTTAGTCAGTCCTCACACCTCACTTCACATATAAGAACTCACAGTGGTGAGAAGCCTTATGAATGTAAGGAATGTGGGAAAGCCTTTAGTCGGTCCTCAAACCTCACTTCACATGTAAGAACTCACAGTGGTGAGAAGCCTTATGAATGTAAGGAATGTGGCAAAGCCTTTAGTCGGTCCTCACACCTCACTTCACATATGAGAAGTCACAGTGGTGAGAGGCCTTATGAATGTATGGAATGTGGGAAAGCCTTTTGTCGCTCCTCGCACCTCACTTCACATGTAAGAACTCACAGTGGTGAGAGGCCATATGAATGTAGGGAATGTGGCAAAACCTATTGTTACTCGTCAAACTACATTATCCATATGAGAACTCACAGTGGTGAGAGGCCTTATGAATGTAAGGAATGTGGGAAAGCCTTTCGTGGGTCCTCATACCTCACTTCACATATGAGAAGTCACAGTGGTGAGAGGCCTTATGAATGTAAGGAATGTGGCAAAGCCTATAGTTACTCCTCACACCTCAGTGCACATATGAGAACTCACTGTGGAGAAACACCTTACAAAAATATGGAATGTGGCAAAGCCCTTTGTTACTCTTTAGACTACACTAAACATACGATAACTCACAGTGGTGAGAGGCCTTATGAATGTAAGCAATGTGGCAAAGCCTTTCGTCGGTCCTCGCACTTCACTGCACATATGAGAACTCACAGTGGTGAAAGGCCTTATGCATGTAAGGAATGCAGCAAAGCCTTTTGTCAGTTCTCACAGCTCACTAGACATATAAGAATTCACAGTGGAGAGAGGCCTTCAGTAAGGAATGTGGGAAAACCTTTAGTTATTCCTTATTCCTCACTGCATACATAAGGAATCACCCTGGAGACAAATATGTTGAATATACAGAATGTGGGAAATTTTGTTGTGATTCCTCAAACCTCAGTAATCATATAAAAATTCTTGGCTTAGAGATGCTTTATAAATGTAAGCAGTTTGTCCATGTAAATGAATTATGATGAAGAAACAACCGATGGTTAATTGCAGACATTCACTTCACCCTTTAAGCCCCTACAAATAAGGTCAGTTTCCTACCAGAACAACCCAGATCTTCATTGTCCCTCAAAACAAATGAAAATTTCTCCAGTTGTCCATTAATTATCTGACTGTTGGGTTTTTTGAAGTTAGGATCCAAACCATATTTCCACATTAACTTTTTATTTCTAGATCTGCTTAATCTGTCTTACACAGAACATTCTTCTGCTTGTCTTGTAAATGTTAAAATGTTCAGAATTCTGAATACAGTCAAAGCTATGACAGCCAGCACCCATGTAAGTCAGAAACCGGTCAGAGAAGAAAAACTCATTGGGTGTTTATGATGTAGGATTCTTAATAGAGAGCAAAAGGAAAGTGATAAGTACCCAGTAAAAGGTGGAAAATACACAAGACCTGGTAAAACAAGACACTCCCATCACATTCCGGCTCTCACAGGTTTTACCCTATTTGTGTTACTATGATTTTGTTTAATTAGTCTTATGTATTTTTTGTAATACAGACATTGAGTCTTGCACAGTTCTAATAGAAATTTAATGCACGTAAAAGACGTAATTTAAAATATTTTAGCAGCCATATTAGATACATAAATATATAAATGTGAAATTTTTAATGAAGAATCTTATTTAACCTAATATGTCCATTTATTGTCAAGGTAAAAATTATGAATGAAACTAAGCAATATGAATTTATTTATGAGACATTTTATATTTCCTTTTTTTGTACTCCATTTTCTAGAATCCAGAAGCAGCACGTTTCATAAACGTTATTGTTGAAAAGTAGACTTACAATTCCAGCTTGCTCCAAACATACTGAATCAAGTTTATTTATATATTTAAGTTAATAAAAATTAGAGTTTATTCAGTTTCTTAGTTTCACCAATCAGATTGTTGATACAACCTTATTAGTGTTTTAGTGCAAAAGAAGTCCCTGGATTACTTTGTACTTTCCTGTTCCAGATACGGAATCAACCCTTTCTTCCCAAACCTCTGGTTCCTTTTAAAAACCAAGGTGTGTGAAATACATGGGCTCGGTGATAAACCAGAACCTGTTCCCATTGAGTCAGTTTTGTCTCGGCATTTCAGTGAGTATAGAAAATACATTATTTCTTACATCATAAATTCATGCTTATTCCTAATAACAAATTTAAGGTTATCTACGTATTTATATAAATAAATATGTAAATGTATAAATTATATACGTATTACATATAAGAAATGGTGTCAGACAATGTTAAATATGCAAAATTGTGCTGGACAGTGTTAAATAGGGAAACTAGACTTTATTCAGCCTGTTGAAATAGGAAAGAGTCTTCAGGATAAATCTCAATTCAGCTCCAAAGGGTAAGATGAGGTAAGAGGTTTTTTATGACTTCTGGGTGTCATGGGGCACTGGAAAGTTACTTGTTTGAAGTTGGCAAGCAAAAACATGGCAGGAAGATGGGTTTCAAGCAAGAAATGTAATGGTTTTCAGAAATGTTTGCTCACAGCTGATTTATTAGGTTAAAGCAAGGAAGATTACCGGGATAAAAGTTAATGGGCAATTGTCACTTTCTGTTATTTTATATTTGCATTTCTTCTAATAAAAACCTTGGTTCCTAATAATATGCAAATAGTTTCAGTGTCATAATACTAATAGAACTGACTGAAAGCTTACTTTCTCAATTACTGAGTTTTTTGCCTTTGTTTTTCTACATACTGATTATACATTTACATTAAGGATATTAACACAAGGTTATTGTGCTTAAAAATTGGCTTGAGCACAAACTCTCCTGTGCATGGTTATGTGATCAGTTTGTTACTGTTTCCTGCCATCGAGTTGGCTCCAGCTCTTGGTGACCTTATTTATCTTGTTGTGTGCCATGGAGTCGATTCGAATTCCTAGCAACTCCATGTGACAGAGTAGAATTGCCCCATAGGGCTTTCTTGGCTGTAATCTTTACAGAAGCAGATTGCCAGGTCTTTCTCCCATGAAGCTGCTGGGTGAGTTTGAACTGTGAACGAATTGGTTAGTAGCCAAGTGCTAAACCATTGCACCTCCAGGGCTCCTTGACCTCCTACATAACAGGACAAAATGTTGCCCAGTTCTGCACCATCTTCATGATCATTGCTGTGTTTGAGTAGTATCAACCCAGAGGGCTCATCTTTCAGTACAGTATCAGACAGTGTTCTGTTGTGATCCATAAGATTTTCATTGACTGATTTTCTCAAGTAGATTGCCAGGTCTTTCTTCCTATGCTGTTGAAGTCTGTAAGCTTCACTAATGCTTGTCCACCATGGGTGACCCTCCTGGTATTTGAAGTACTGCTGGTATAGCTTCCTGTATCAGCAACATGCCAGCCATCACAGTATGTCAAACTCCCAGATGGGCAGTGGCAGTTTGATATGTTATTACGTTTACTTGTTTTTGTGTACATTTAATGTTAAGGATTGCTTTTATTTGGAATTATTCCTTTAACATATAAAAATTTCATATTGTCCAAAACTGAAGACTATATGAAGAGCTGTATCCAGAAGGCTGACTTCCGCCGACACTGTTCTGTTAATATCAACACCAGTTACTAACCATTTCCGTTTTGTTTCCTGTGTAACCTTCCAATGTTTCTCAGAAATATCCCTCCTCCAGAATACAGAAATACATACATGAGTGTATGTTAGTTATTTATCATGTTTTCTTCACATAAATATGTACTTCTTTCCACTTAATATATACTGGACATCACTCTAGTTTCATAGTATACAGGAGACCAAGCATAGGCGTTGGCAATAGCTGTGCCCGTGTGTGGTGGAGCCCAGGAGGGCTTTTGGACACTATCCTTCTGTCTCAGAATGTCCTTGGTCAATGTTGTTGTGTGCTGTCGAGTCCATTCCAACTCAGTGACCATATAGGATAGAGTAGAACTGCACCATAGGGTTTCCTAGGCTGCAATCTTTACGGGAAGAGATCTCCAGGCGTTTTCTCCTGTAGCATTAGGTGTTTTCTAACCGCTGACGTTTCAGTTAGCAGCAGAGTGCTTAACCACCACGCCAATGGGGCTCCTTCCTTGGGACAATAACCATGTTTAAATATCCTGTTATTTCACCTAATAGTACCTTGTTAGGCAGTGCTTATCAAGTGGTGAACAAAATAACCAAACTTCAAAATCTTTGTTTCTTTTTACACATAGATGGAAAATGTTCAGTTTTAAACATATGGTTCAGATGTTTAACTTTAAGGTCAACGATACAATTTCTAGCCCTTTAAGGCCCTATTTACGGACAAGTACTTTACGGGCCTAGTCTCTGAAGGAACACTGGTGGTGCAATGGTTAAAGCACTCAGCTGCTAACTGAATGGTCGGCAGTTGGAACCCGCCAGCTGCTGTGGGGTAGAATGCTGGCACAGTCTGCCTCCGTAAAGATTTACAGCCTTGGAAACCCTATGGAGCAATTATGCTCTGCCCTTATTGTCCCTGTGACTCAGAATTAATGGCAGTGGGTTTGGTTTTTGTTTTGGTTTAGTCTCTTTGAGCCCCCACCCATCTGTCCCTTTGTTGTACTGTGGTGGGTTACATGTTGCTGTGATGTCTGGAATCTGTGTCATCAGTATTTCAACTACCAGCAGGGACACCCAGGTGGACAGGTTTCAGCAGGGGTTCCAGACTAAGACAGACTAGGAAGAAATGCCTGGCAATCTACTTCTAAAATTAGGCAATGATATCCTTATGGATCAGAATAGGATATTGCCTGACAGGAATGAAACATGCCAATGATCACGAAGATAGCACAGGACTGAGCAACTTTGCACTCTTATACATAGGATCTCCATGAGGTGGAGCATAATGGGCAGCTAATTACAAAGTCTTTGTGAGAGGCACAGACAGAAGGGGTTGGGAATTCTCAGCCACAGACCTGCAGTTCTGTGTGACTCCACTAAATGGTGCTGATGATCCTCCTAACCCTCCTTAAATCCTTCTGTGTCTAAGCAGGTGTTTTTCTCATGGAGTGTCTGGAGAGGGCACAAAGAGGGAGACATTGAGATTTTTTAAATCTCTGTTTTGGGATGCCTAAATGTAGCAGTGGAGCCCTGGTGGCGCAATGGTTAAGAGCCCAGCTGCTCAGCAAAAAGCAGTTTGACTCCACCAGCCCCTCCTTAGAACCCTGCGGGGCAGTTCTACTCTGTCCTGCAGGGTTGCTGAGTGGGAATTGGCAACAGGTTTTTGGTTTTTTTGAATGTAGTAATAATAACAACCTCAAGGTAGTATCAAATTGGTCTCTTCTCTGCCACTACAGTGGAGACTTTCAGTTTTAAACCCAGGGTTCTGCTTGTGCAGATTTAAGAGTCAAACCCCACCTTGATCTGATAGGACCCATTTCTTGGCGGGTGATTTAAAGCAATGCAGTGACCCTCATTTTTAAATAACCTGGATTAGATTGTTTACACTGGCGTCTGGATAAAAGGTTCCCTGACCTCTAGGGGTCGTGAGGTCTTTGCCCATGGAGAGAGGAGGGGACAAGGACCGCAGAGGTTTCCTAGTGGGTGAGATGTGAGTCCTGGACCCCTTTTCCCTAGCAGCTGCTTAGTCCCCTTTTTACCTAGGGACCCTTGTATTTACCCTGGCAGAAACCTTATTGGGTCAAGTTCTTGCCAACCCCTTAACTATGTGAACATAAGCAAGTTGCTGGACTTGGCTTTCCCTCTATTTCCTCAGTTGTCAAAATGAATAATGTCTTTCGCCTGACACATGGATCACCCCAAATCTAAGACACTGCTGACTGGGGCCACCTCTCAGTCCTGCTCCCAGGCCGCCCCCAGGTGATGCCCCTCCCCATATGACATCTGTGCTCTCAGCCTGTAGGGCCAGATGTTGGGACACTCAGGCCTCTAGATGTTCACTTGCACTGGGTCCAGTGGAGCAGCCTGAGGGGGGCAGGGTGGTTATTGTTTGGGGAAGACATGGGCTCGCACGCCTATCACGTTAAAGGGCCCCCTCCTCATCAGGGTAAGTGACCCTCCTGAAAACGCCATCCTACAACCACTGCTTACCTAGTATTGGAGTTTCTCCTGAAAGTAAGACTAGTTCCATAGTGATGCCATTTTTGTGAGGACTGCCTGGAATCTGGCCCACATCAGGTCCGCATGGAAGTCCTACTGCCCCAATGTCTGATCCACACTGGCCTTATACACAGTGCACAAGCCTCCACCTTCCTCCATCTCCCGGCCTCCATGCTGCAGATGCTCTTTCCCAGGCTTCTGATACACTCTCCTTTGTAAACACTGTGACCTCTCTGGAAGATGGAGGAATTATGTCCCTTGACCCTTACACAGGAGAGTCAAGGATTTTCTTTTTCCCTGAACCTGTCTGGCATTTAATTTGCGTTTCAATTTTCAAATTCAGAATGTATTGAATTGTTAAAAATCACTTCTGTTCTCTGGCATTCCTGTGTAGTACTTCATTGGCTTAAACATCTGACAGGAAAGGACTTAGAACCCACTCCTACCCTGGTGGGTGGTGTCTCATGGCCTGTTTTCTGATTACCCAGGTCACGGAATAATGAGCCCACCACACGGCTCTTCCTTCGTTGTCAGCATTGCACATAGGGACTGACTTCTTAGGAAGACAGATAAGAATCTGGCTCCTGGGAACCACCCCATCTCCCCACTTCTTTAATACAGTTATGTCACAAGTCTACTGCTTCCACCTCTGCACTTGAGGTAACACCTCTGACCACCACTTCGGCCCCCACCTGCCCCCAGCCTTGGACAGATGAGTGTCCACTTTTGCAGCGTGCACTCCAGTGACCAGGAGGTGAGGTGAGCAAGACACCTAAATCACAATATCTAAAAGGGCTCAAAAACCTCAGTCATCAAGATAAATCTTATTCTAATACAGCATGCTAAAAATCTGAAGTAATGCAAAAAGTCCAAGATGAACAAAGCAGCAATATTTTAAACAAGGAGAGGGTCAGTGCTTGAGTTTTGTCTTTGCCTCATGTCCCCCGAGGCCCTGGACTCACCTGGGGACATTTGCGTCCTGCTGTGTATCTTCAGATTCAGGAAGATCTTCCAACTTGGTGGCAGAGATACCACCTCCAGGAGTGAAGCAGTGGTCATGACCAGTCTCTGTGGTGTGCCACCCAAAGGGGCTATTCAAGTCCAGCCACACTGTCCTCAGGCGTGTGCAAACATTGTGAAGAACTTCAAGACAATGACATCCGTGTGTGATGCGAAGCGCAGCCTGAGGCCAGACTGGACTCCTTTTACGTCCTTATAGGGGCTCAACATCATGCCAGGCTCAGTTTGACTTATGTGGTCTGTGGGTGTAAGGCTGGGAGGCCAAGTAGCCTTTATGGTCAGAGAGCTCGGGTCCCCATCACACCCCCACCACTTGTGAGTGGTGTGAGTCTGTCAAACTCAGCCTCAGTTTCTTTGTAAAATAGATGTCCTCATACCTACTGTTGGGAGAATTAGAGTGTAAACCATTCAGAACCGTGCCCTGCAGATCTAGGCACTTTGAGTCATGGTGACACCACATGTGTCAGAGGAGAACTGTGCTCCATGTGGTTGGCAGTGGCTTATATTTTGGAGGTAGATTGCCACACCTTTGTTCTGAGGCACCTCTAGATGGACTTGAACCTCCAACCTTTTTGTTATTGGCCAAGTGTGTTAACCATTTGCACCACCCAGGAACTCCAAGTCATGCTTAAAGCTGCCTTTTTCATACGGTTTTATTTTCATCCTGGAGTTTCTGATTGCCTTGTTTTTTTCTCCCACTGAGTGCCTTGATCGTATTCTCAGAACCTTCTAAGCTCTGAATTGTACTGATGGCCCCTCACCCCTCTGTGCTGCTCTCTCTGGGTACACTGAACACCCTCCCTTGCCTGGAATCAGTGGTTCCCACTTAATATATGCACTTCAAATCTTCCTTCTAAAAGGTGTATGCTATTTTGTTAGAGCATGTCTTCAAATCACTTTCTAACAGTGGTGTGTGGGAAGTGAACACTGAGTCCTCAAGTGCCTGAGCATATCTGTATTTTGATGGACACATGGAATAAATGCTGCAACCATTTCCCTTAGAACTCGAGGCTCTGTTAACACTGCTGTTGAAGTTCAGTGACCCCTGATGTTCAGTTCTCTAGGGACCTGCTTGTTCTGTACAATCTTCCTGAGTTTGGGGAACTCAAGGATAAAATCTTTATCCATGGGGCTCTGTAAGTTCTCAATTACCTGCCTTAGTTTGAGATTATTTTTTTCATTCAAGTAGCTCTACATTCTGGAGGGTCAGTGACTGGATCACCCATTCTCCCTTTCGTCTTCTCCCCTATTTTCTCCTTTCCTAATAGGAGCCCTGGTGGCACAGTGGTTAAGCACTCAGCTGCAAACCGAAAGGTCAGTGGTTCAAACCCACCTGCCGCTGTGTGTGAGAAAGATGTGGCAGTCTGCTTCTATAAAGATTTACATCCTTGCAAGCCACATGGGGCATTTCTACTCTGTCCTGTAGGGTCACTATGAGTCAGAATCATCTTGATGGCAACAGGTTAAGTTTGAGTTTTTGTTTTGTTTTGGTTCTCCCTCCCTGGTGCTGCAGTTGATGAGATGTTGGACGTCCCAGACTAATCCTTGTCTCCTGTTTTTTCTCTCTCATGTTTTAGGTTTTCTTGTGCCTTTATTCCCCACACTAGGAGATTTCCTCAGTTTTGCATTCCAGCACTTGTATGTTTCCTAGCTGGAACGATATGTTTAATTTCCAAGAGCAGCGTCTTCCATTGTGGCTTTTGTTGTTTTCCCTTGGCATCCTGTTCTTGGTCCGATATCAGCTAAAGTTTTGTTTTCTTCTCTTTACTGAATGACAGACTGTGTCGTTGGACTCATTTTTTCCCTGAGTATCTGCGCCATTTTTCTTGTTTTGCAGACTTTCCTCACCCAGCTGAGGTATCTCATATTTGAGAATGAAGTGACAGGAAGGCTGGCTTAGATGTGGAGTGAGGGGGAGCCAAACCTTGTGATGGACTCTTCGTGCCAGAATGTGCCACTAGCATGCCAATGGCCAGCCTCTTTTTTGGGGTAATGGGGGGAAGAAAATCCTGATGTCTCCCATCTGCAGTAGGCATCTGGCGGTGGGCAGCTGGGATCTGAGTCTGAGAGGGTGGGTGTGTGCCGCACACCCCCAGATCAGCCACCTTCCTCACTTCCACCCTCTATCTCACTGACAGTCTCTGAGTTCGACCTCTCTGCATTCATGCTCGCTGTACCACTGGGCTAATGACCACGGGGGTCCTGTGTGGTCCCCCACTTATTACTGACCTAACAAGCCATGCTCCATGGTGGACTGTGCAGGGATGGGGCAGGTGGCACGTCTGCACCTCCTTATAGCCCCAGCCCTCAGCCAGTCCCAATCCCAGAGCTCACCACAGCCTGTATCCCAGCTCCCCTAGACTCATGACGTGCTGGAAAGAGAGAAGTGGGCCACTGAGTCCGAACTTCAGGTCTTTGTCAGCCAGAACCACAGCTCTGCCTCCCACCCACAGCTATGAGCCGCCTGCCTCGGTCCAGGAGTGTGATGCTGGAGGCTTTGTTTCTGTTCTCAGGTATGATCTCTCCCCAAAGGCCTCCAGCCAGCTTCCCTCAACTAGAAAACGGCCCTTTCTTTAAAAAAAAAATTCCAGGGGCCCTCTGAGGCACACCAAGGATGAGGGGCTAATAATGCCTTACGCATATGTCTGCAGATGTGCAGACCCTCACTAGGGCTTGTCAGAATCCACCAGCCCCAGGGGGTCTAGTGGCTGCCTCTTCCCCCCATGCTACACCTTGAGCCCAGGGCAGGCCAGGAGTTGTCTGTGGGGGCAGGATTGGGATCCCCAGGCAAGAAGATAAAATACTTCAGAATCTAACCAGAGACCTAGAAGATCTATACAATGAAACCTACAAGACACTACAGCAAGAAACCAAATAGACCTGAATAAGTGGAAAAACATACCTTGCATATGGATAGGAAGACTCAACATTGTGACAATGTCAATTCCACCCAAAGTGATCTACAGATGCAATGCAATCCAGACCCAAATTCCCCATCTGGAAATTCAGGGCTGACCATGCCCTCCCATCCTTCTAGAATTCCGTGGGCAACTCGCATTTCACAGCTTCACCTTGCTCAGCCTGAGCTACAAGGGACGATGCTCTGGGCCCCCTCTTCTCTCCATGACTGCAGGAGGCAGTAGCTCAGACCCTGTCCACTCACCACTCTTCAGTAGCACTGACCCATCCACTCACCTTGGCATCTGTGCTGTGGCCTTGTTCCCATCCAGGCCCTCCTCACCAGGCCTCACAGCTGCTGGTGGCCCCACCCCAGCCACCTGTCCCTCGTTCCAGACTTCTCTCCAGGAGGGTGGAAATACACCATTTTGCCTGCACCTGTGCTGTCTGGATGGGGGAGGGAAGTGGATAGGGGTAGCTAGAGAGGGAGGGGGTAGGTGGGAGGAGGGTGGGAGGTAGAGAAAGGGGATGGGGTATTGGAAGAAAGATGATGGGGCTAGAGAGAAAGTGGTCTGTGGGCTGGAGAGAAGATGTGAGTGGGGAGAAGGGAACTGGGGGTGTTGAGAAGGAGGGTAAGGGGAGGGCAGAACTACTTGCCCAGGAAGTAAAGAGCCCTTTTTCTCTTTGTGTCTCTGTCTCTGTGTCTGTCTCCATAGTAAATACAAAAAATGATTTTTTGATTCAATAACTGTCTTTGGCTGGGTTCTCTAGAGACCCAAAACTAGTAAAGCTTATAAGTATACATAGAGATTTCTCTCAGTGAAATGGCTCAGGCAGTTGTAGAGGCTGGAACATCCCAAACTGGTAAGTTAGGCTGCAGGGTTTTCCTGATTCACGTAGCCGCAGGGGCTGCGAACCCAAGATCCCTCTGCCAGAGAGCAGAGCTCTCGTTCACAGGCTGCGAAAACTGAAGAATCCCAAGATCAGAACGCAAGACAGCAGGTAAGCTGCTAGCTCAAGTCCCAAGAACCGGAGGTCAGATGAACAGGATTCAGCTGCAAGATCCAGCATGGCAAAAAGCCCCCAAGCCTTACCAGAATGTCTGCTTATATTCAATGCAGGCCACACGCCCAAGGAAACTCCCTTTTAACTGATTGGCTACTCACAACAGATCCCATTATAGAGGTGATCAGATACCAGTCTCAATAGGGAAGTGATCACAAAATTATACGACTGCCAAAACACTGAGAATCATGGCCCTGCCAAGTTGACACACAGTCTTAACCATTCCAGTGACTCACAAACCTGGTATAACATTCATGTAAACTTCAAGGTGATACACAGAAGAGTGTGCCTCTGGGCCTGGCCTCGCCTCCCGGCCCCCTCCCCAGGGTGGAAACTTCTCTCACTGTTCTCTGAACAGTGCTTCCCAGAGACAGAGTCCTTGTAGACAGTGCAGGGAGCCTCCCCAACAAGGTCTTAGGCACTGCTGCCCTTGTTCAGCTTTTCAATCGCAGATCTCGGAGGCTTCACTCTATCCACACATGCAAGGCTTCCTCATTTTTTTAATCTTTTTTTAAAAAAAATTATTGCACCTTAGGTGAAGGTTTACAGAACAAATAGTTTCTCATTAACAGTACACATATAGTTTTATGACATTGGTTAACAATCCCAAGACATGTCAACCCTCTCCCTTCTTGACCACTTTTTTTTTTTGGTGAAAATATACATAGCAAAAGATACGCCATTTCAAAAATTTCTACATGCACAATTCAGTGACATCGATTACGTTCTTCCAGTTGTGCTGCTATTCTCGCTCTAGATGAAGGTTTACAGAGCAAAATAGTTTCTCATTAAACAGTACACATGTCGTCCTATGACAATTGTTAACAACCCCACTAGATGTCAACACTGTCCTTAATGAACTTTGGGTTCCCTACCAGCCGCTACTTAGAAACTCCATGGGGCAGTTCTACTCTGTCCTATAGGGTCGCTATGAGTCAGAATCGACTGGATGGCAACAATATTTGTTTTGGCTTAAGGGGTCCCTATGATTCAGAGGTGACTCCACAATAATATGTTTTTGTTTCACAGGTGCCAGAAGGAGCCTTGGTGGCTCAGTTAGGCACTAGGCTACTAACAGAAGGGTTGGCAGTGTAAACCCACCAGCTGCTCATTGAGAGAAAGACATAGCAGCCTGCTTCTG
The DNA here is from genome assembly GCF_000243295.1 of Trichechus manatus latirostris. Classification (NCBI taxonomy): domain Eukaryota; kingdom Metazoa; phylum Chordata; class Mammalia; order Sirenia; family Trichechidae; genus Trichechus; species Trichechus manatus. The sequence goes on along the minus strand of NW_004444056.1, from coordinate 8,870,116 downwards.
TAAAGATTACAGCCTTGCCAGTTAAAAAATGGGCAAAGAAAATGAACAGACTCTTCACCAAAAAAGACATTCAAGTGGTCAACAGACATATGAGGAAATGCTGGCGATCACTAGCCATTAGAGAAATGCAAATTAAAATTACAATGTGATACCATCTCACCCCAGCATTGCTGGCACAAATCAAAAACACTGGAAGTAAATATTGGAGAGGCTGCGGGGAGATTAGGACTCTTATGCACTGCTGGTGGGGATGCATAATGATACAACCATTTTGGAAAATGATATGGTGCTTCCTTAGAAAACTATAAATAGAAATACCATACGATCCAGGAATCCTACTCCTAGGAATATATCCTAGCGAAATAAGAGCAGTCACACTAATAGACATATGCACACCCATGCTTATTGCAACATTGTTCACAATAGCAATGATGGAAACAACCTAGATGTCCATCAACAGATGAATGGATAAACAAACTATGGTACATACACACAATGGAGTATTATGCAACAATAAAGAACAATGATGAATCTTTGAAGCATCTTATAACATGGATGAAACTGGAGGACATTATGCTGAGTAAATTAAGTCAATCACAAAAGGATAAATATTATATGAGACCTCTACTGTAAAAACTCATGAAAAATTATACACAGAAAAAGTAACAGTCTTTGTTGGTTACAAGGGTTGGGAGGGGTGGGGGAAATACTAAATAGGCAGTAGATAAGTGGTATCTTTGATGAAGGGTGAAACAGTACACAATACTGGGGAAACCAGCACAACTTGTACAAGGAAAGGTCATGGAAGCTCCATAGACACATCCAAACTCCTTGAGGAACTGAATTGCTCATTTTTTTTAAATAAAAATTCTTATTGTAGAAATATAAGAAAAGTATGTAAAATATATATGTACATCCACACAGAAACATGTACACAAATGCTCATAGCAACATTACTCACAGCAAATGCCCAGCAACTAACAGATAAATGGAAAAACAAATGTGGTACATCCATACAATGGAATATTATTCAGCCATAAAAAGGAAAGATGTTCTGAGAACGCTACAAAATGGATAGATGTCAAAAACAGCTGACACTGAAGACTACATATTGCAAGAGTCCATTGATAGGACATGTCCAGAACAGGCAAATCCACAGAGTAGATTCGTGGTGGTCTAGAGCTGGGCATGATGGCTAAGGAGAGAATTGACATTTCTTTTTGTGGGAGGAAAATGGTCTAAATTTACAGTAGATCCTAAATATTCACGGGTGTTGTGTTTCTGAATTCACTGACTTACTAAAATTTATTTGTAACCCGAAACGAGTGTTTGTGGTGCTTTTTCTGTCATTCTAAGAGTAGCGAAAAAATTGAGTCACCTCACACACATGTTCCCACTGCGGGTCCAAGTGTCCTCAGTCAGTAGAGGCAGCATCCACTCTTTTGCACCACCTAGGGCCTTCCCCTCCGATCCCCTTTTTAATGATAAAATAAGCACACAGGAATGATGATTATGACATTCAGACAACACAGAAAGTGTTGAATCTCCAGCCCTCCTCCCAAGAGGCAGTCCTTCCTGACAGTTTCTTGTGGATGATTCCAGAACATTTTTACGAAGGTCCCGTATGCATGCACCTCCATCCTTTTTTGCTCACGGGACTATGGTGCACACATACATCTGTATCTCAGCCTTTCCATTTAATGCTCAGTCTCTGAGGCATTTCCGTGTCTGCTGACACATGAGCTCATCTTGTGAATCTTTTTGGTTACTCCTGGGGGTGCCCTCCTTGCTGACATCTGTCCCTGCCTATGGGCAGGTGGGACGTTGACAGTGACATTACAGGTTACAAATGTCTTTGTGACATTATTTGTGATAAGGGTCCCTGTGTATCTTGAGAATATCATTGCTGATGTCATATGGATCTTGGCTAAAAGCAGAGAATACCAGAAAGATGTTTACCTTTGTTTTATTGAGTATACGCCAAGGCATTCAACTTTGTGGATCATAAATAATGGATAACATTGCAAAGAATGGGAATTCAGAACACTTCATTGTACTCATGAGGAATCTGTACATAAACCAAGAGGCAGACGTTTGAAGAGAACGAGGGGATTGTGTTAGTCATCTTGTGCGGCTGTAACAGAAATACCACAAGTGGATGGCTTTAGCAAACAAAAGTTGATTTTCTCACAGTCTAATAGGCTAGAAGTCCAAATTCAGGTCGTCAGCTCCAGCAGAAGGCTTTCTTTATTGGCTCTGGAGGAAGGTCCTTGTCATCAACCTTCCCCTGCACTAGGAGTTTCTCTGCTCAGGAACCCTCAGTCCAAAGGAAGTGCTCTGTTCTTTTCAGTGCTTTCTTGGTGGTTTGAGGCTCCCCTGTCTCTCTTCTCACATCTCTATTTTATATCTCAAAAGAGACTGGCTCAAGACACAATCCAATCTTGTAGATTGAATATCTCCTCATTAAGATAACTGCCACCTGGCCCACCTCATTAACATCATAGAGGTAGGATTTACAACACATAGGAAAATCACATCAGATGACAAAATGGTGAACAATCACAACATACAGGGAATCATAGCCTTGCCAAATTGAGACACATATTTTTGGGGAGACAATTCAATCCGTGACAGGGATATTGCGTGGTTTGAAGTCAGGAAAGGTGTATATCAGGGTTGTATCTTCTCAGCATACTTATTCAATCTGTATCCTGAGCAAATAACCTGAGAAGCTGCAGTATATGAAGAAGAATGCCACATCAAGATTGGAGAAATAACCCCCAGAGAATGGCCCCCAGACACCCTTTTAGTTCAGTGGTGAAGTCAATTCTGAGGTTCACCATTCAGCCGGGGATTGGACAGCCCCATAAAGCAAAACAGGACTTATGAGGAACAGCAGTCCAAGGACAAGGACTAGAAGGCAGAAGGGGACAGGAAAGCTCCTGATAGGGAACCCAAAGTTGAGTTAAGGACAGTGTTGACATGTAGTGGGGCTGTTAACCATTGCCATAGGGCAACATGTGTACTAACTGTTTAATGAGAAACTATTTTGTTCTGTAAACCTTCTTCTAAAGTGAGAATAGCAGCACAACTGGAAGAACGTAATCGATGTCACTGAATTGTGCATGTAGAAATTTTTAAATGGTGTATCTTTGGCTATGTATATTTTCACCAAAGAAAAAGTGGTCGAGAAGGGAGAGGGTAGACATGTCTTGGTGTTGTTAACCAATGTCATAAAACAATATGTGTACTGACTGTTTAATGAGAAACTATCTGTTCTGTAAACCTTTACCTAAAGTACAATTTAAAAAAGATTGGAGGAATACTCATTAAGAAACTATGATATGCAGATAACACAACCTTGCTTGCTGAAAGTAAAGAGGACTTGAAGCACTTACTCATGAAGATCAAAGACTATAGCCTTCAGTATGGATTACACCTCAATATAAAGAAAACAAACATCCTCACAACTGGAAAAATAAGCAACCTCATGATAAATGGAGAAAAGATTGAAGTTCTCAAGGATTTCATTTTACTTGGATCCACAATCAGTGCACATGAAGCAGCAGTCAAGAAATCAAATGACATACTGCATTGGGCAAATCTGCTGCAAAAGACCTCTTTAAAGTGTTAAAAAGTAAAGATATCACTTTGAGGACTAAGATGCGCCTGACCCAAGCCACGGTATTTTCAATCACCTGATATACATTCGAAAGCTGGACAATGAATAAGGAAGACTGAACAAGAAATGATGCTTTTCAATTATGCTGATGAAGAATATTGACTATACTATGGACTTCCAGAGAAACCAATTTGTCTTGGAAGAATTATAGCCAGAATGCTCCTTAGAAGCAAGGATGGTGAGACTTTGTCTCACATACTTTGGACATGTTATCAGGAAGGATCAGTCCCTGGAGAAGGACATCGTGCTTGGTCGAATAGGGGGTCAGCAAAAAAGAAGAAGACTCTCAATGAGGTGGATTGACACGGTGGCTGCAACAGTGGGCTCAAACATAGCAAGGATTATGAGGATGGTGAGCGACCGGACAGTTTTTCATTGGGTTGTACGTAGGGTCGCTAAGAATCGGAACCAACTCGATTGCACCTAACAACAAAAGTAATATATCTTAGGTCACATGGGGTCGCCTGGACTGGAAGACAGCTAATAACAACATACTGAGGGCAGCTTGTGTTTTTTCTAAATTGTGGTTTGAGTCCCATTAGTGGGTCTGTGTTTTAGGACCATTAATAAAAAAAAGCAAAAAGAAAACCATTGCCATTGAGTCCATTCTGACTCATAGCGACCCTATGGGACAAAGTAGTGCTGGCCCATAGTGTTTCCAAGGCTGTAATCTTTAATGATGCAGACTGCTATGTCTTTCTCCCAAGGAGCAGCTGGTGGGTTCGAACTGCTTACCTTTCAGTTCGCAGCCTAGTGCCTAACCACTGAGACACCAAGCCTCCTTCTGAAACCTGTTAAACAAAAACCAAACACATTGTTGTCAAGAAAGTTCTGAATCGTAGGGACCCATTAAGCCAAACCAAAACTGTTGTCTTCGAGTCGATTCTGACTCATAGCAACCCTTCAGGACAGAGTAGAACTGCCCCCATAGAGTTTCCAAGGAACGACTGGTGAATTTGAACTGCAGATCTTTTGGTTAGCACTGAATTTAAAATCCCCGAGCAGATTCACAGGGTATTATAAGTAGGTGAGTGCAGTCATTTTCGAGTTTGCAGTGAATGTCTGATTTTCATTGTGATTCTTTTCAAAAATTAAAAAAGAAAAAAAAGTTTCTCAGCTGGAAAAGAAGCCACATACCTAATGAAGATGACACTGAATGCCAGCTGCCTCCCCAGGAGACTGAATCCAGTTCCTTCCTAGAGCAGAAGTCCTGCAGGCAGACAGACAGATGAACGACAGCTCAGCACTGAAGCGGCACACACAACACCATTTTTATGTAAATTATAAGTCCCAGATAGGCACCCATGTCCACCTGTCGACCCCCCTGGTACATTATTTCATCTCTCGTGCTCTCTCTCTCTTTCTCTTGCTCCCTCCCTCTCTCTCACCCCCTTTCTTTGACACCTGCCGCCCTTTGCTGGTCTGGGTATTCTCCCCAGCCTTGTAGTGTGTTCCATGTCCTCATGACACCGTTCTCCTCAGGGGGTAGCAAGAAAACCAGAAACTATCCCCTTCCTTGCCTGTCCCCAGAATCAGACAAAAAATATATATATATATATTCTTGACTAATGTCTGATCCAGAAATATTTCCTGTCTTATTTTAAGCATCAAATTGTTTTAGTTGATTTGAAAAGGAGAAAAAAAATACAGAAAACACCAAAAAAAAAAAAAGGGGGGGGGGCCAAAGGTATTCTTGAGCCACCTCTGAGCCATCAGGGCTCCAGGAACCCATTAGTGGGTCATAAAATCAGTGAAACCGGCCAGGCATTTGAAAAAAAAAAATTAGACTCGGCTCCACTAGATAGTACCCTGGTGCATCACAGGTGGTGAACAGGTTTCAGGAGACTTTACTTGAAAAGTGCTCGCATATGTGTGTACATGTGCATGTGTGCTCGTGCGTGTCACCTTCAAGCTGTGGCTGAGTCAGTGGAGAAGGAGCCGGATGCCAGTGACCAGTGATTTGCAGGCATGACCTCATTGAAAGCTCACAGTAACCTAGTGGATGAGGGGCAGGTTCTAGAGAAGAGGGGTCCGGGCTTCACAAACGGTGCCTTCATACCCTGATCACCTCATCTTTTCTGAAGGCGACCTCACCAGCCACTCTGAGAGTCAAGGCCAGGTAGGGGTCTCAGCTTAGGTGCCTGAAACTCTAAGACTGGGCCAAGGGGCAGATGTTCCAAACTCACATCTGCCTCTACCCACTTAGGACAGATGGGGTGGAAGGGCTTCCTGTCCTAGGGACTGAGACCCCGGAAACCCGGATGCCAGGTCCGGCAAAAATCGAAGCCACATCCTGTTTGCGTTACCTTCCAAGCTCTCGTCTGCAGCTCCTGGGCCTCCCTCCTTGTTCTCATGCTCAGATGCTGAGTCTAGCCATCACATGCCCATCTAGTGAGAAGAGCGCTCAGCATGGTGGGCCAGGAAAAAAGGTCCTGTTCTTCTAGAAGACACTGAGTCTCCACATGTGTCGATACTTAAGGTGGCACTGATGGCAGATGGGGGAGAGGACTTGTGCAGTGGGCAGGGAGATAGAACATGTGGCCGAGCACCCGAACAACCCGGAAACATGATCACTTGCTAAGCAGAGGCCCAGAGGCCAGGCTGGACCCTGCAGGGCGAGACAACGAAGGGCTGTCCAGGGTCACCACACTAGTCCTCCTCCTGAGGGTCCTGCTCCTGGGCGGTGCCGGAAAAAATCACATTCTTTCTCTCCTGGCAAGTCAACGTCCTGTTTAATCCATTTGTCTCCGTCTCTCCAGCCTCAAAGCCCTTCCGAGCTGCTGAGTACATATGTTCTGTGCTCAGGGCTGGTGGTGGGTGCCTGCTGTCTGTCTAGTGTCTTCATCTTCTCCCTGGTGCTGGAAACTATGAGGGGGTGGTCTGGGTGAGCATCCGAGGTCCGCCATGGGTGGCAGGCCCAGTCATCCAGATGGAGAGTTAGTTGGGGGTATTTTTAGGCCCCCGTGGCCAGGAAGACCAGAAGCCAGACATTTATTTTCTCACTGTTTAGGAGGCTAGATGTCTGAATTCAGG
>NW_004444056.1:8860530-8862353 GCF_000243295.1 Trichechus manatus latirostris | reverse complement strand
GTATGATGTTATTTGTGGGCTTTTCATAAAATTCCCTTAATCCTCTTGAAGACTTTCTCTTCCACTTATATCTTGTTGAGTGCTTTTTTAAAAAATCAAATCAAAAAACGGTGTTGAATTTTGTGGGCTTTTCATAATCATAACTAGCTTTTATCCTGTGGAAGAATTTTCCTTTCACTCCTATCTTGGTGAGTTTTTTGTTTTCATTTTCCTTTCAAATCAGGAAAGGGAGTTGAATTTTGCCAAATATGTTTTCTGCACTGTCTTAGTTATATAGTGCTACTATAACAGAAATACCATAAGTGCATGGTTTAAACAAAGACAAATTTTTTCTCTCAAGTCTAGGAGGCTAGAAGTCCGAATTCAGGGTGTCAGATCCAGGGGAAAACTTTCTCTCTCTGTCAGCTCTGGGGGAAAGTCCTTGTCACCAATCTTCCCTGGTTGAGGAGCTTCTCACTGCAGAAACCAGGTCCAAACGACACACTCTTCTCCTGGTTCATGTTTCTTGGTGATATGAAGTCCCTATCTCTCTCTATTCAATTATCTCTTTTATATCTCAAAAGAGATTAACTTAGGAGACAACATACTCTTGTAAATTGAGTCTTACCTCATTAACATAACCGACAGTTATCCTACCTCATTGACATGATAGAGGTAAGATTTACAACACATAGGAAAATCATATCAGATGATAAAATGGACAATCACACAATACTGGGAATCATGGACTAGCCACGTGGACGCACATTTTTGAGGGATACAACTCAATCCATAACATGCACCGTATCTATGGAGAAGATTATATGGGTCTTCAAGTCCTTTTCTGGATTGAGTTTGTCTCTCTGTTCTGAAGTTAGAGGTAAACAGGTAGCAGTAGATGGGGAGAATGACAACTGTATCCCCAGGATCTCAAGAATGGCCTGAGCCATCTTCACCATTTTTCTTCGTAATTATAGCTGGTGAGGTTAGGTTTTAAATATGACCCAATCTTCAAAGAAGACGCAATCTGAGTTAGCAATAGGAGCCTCTTGTAAATTACTTCTAGGAGTTAAAAGTTGGTCTGTCAACTCCACAAGAAAACTACTGGAACTAATAGAAAGATTCAGCAGAGTAGCAGGATACAAGATAAACATACAAAAATCAGTTGGATTCCTATGCACTGATAGAGAAAACTATGAAATGAAATCAGGAAAGCAATACCATATAATAGCCCCTAAGAAATAAAATACTTAGGAATCAATTTAACCAGGGACCTAAAAGATCTGTACAAAGAAAACTACAAAACTGCTGCAAGAAATCGAAAAAGACCTACATAAATGGAAAAACATACCGTGCTCCTGGATAGGTAGACAAAACATTGTGAAAATGACAATTCTACCCAGAGCAATCTACAAATAGAATGCAATCCCGATGCAAATACCAACATCATTCTTAAACTGGATGGAAAAACTAATCCTTAACTTTATATGGAAAATAAAGAGGCCCAGGATAAGTAAATCACTATAGAAGAAGAATAAAGTAGGAGAACTCTCACTACCTGACCTCAGAACCTACTATACAGCTACGGTATCAAAATAGCCTGGTACTGGAACAAAGACAGACACATTGATTGCTAGAACAGAATCAAGAACCCAGATGTAAATCTATCCACCTACCGTCAACTGATCTTCGACAAAGGTCCAAAGTCCATTAAATGAGGAAAAGACAGTTTTTAACAAATGGTGCCGGCAAAACTGGATGTCTATCTGTAAAAAAATGAAACAGAACCCATACCTCACACTATACACAAAAATGAATTCAAAATTGATCAAAGACCTAAATAT
>NW_004444056.1:8858908-8860430 GCF_000243295.1 Trichechus manatus latirostris | reverse complement strand
CTACCGTCAACTGATCTTCGACAAAGGTCCAAAGTCCATTAAATGAGGAAAAGACAGTTTTTAACAAATGGTGCCGGCAAAACTGGATGTCTATCTGTAAAAAAATGAAACAGAACCCATACCTCACACTATACACAAAAATGAATTCAAAATTGATCAAAGACCTAAATATAAAACCAAAAACTGCAAAAGTCATAGAGGAAAAATTCGGGTCAACACTAGAGGCCCTAAAATACACATATATGATAGAAAACCATAACTAGCAATACACAAACACTAGAAGATAAGCTAGATAAGTGGGATCTTCTAAAAATTAAACACTTATGCTCCACAAAACACTTCACCAAAAGAGTAGAAAGAGAAACTATAGACTGGAAAAAAATGTTTGGCCATGACAAATTCCACAAAGGTCTAATCTCTAAATTCTGTAGGAAAATCCTACACCTCTACAGCAAAAAGACAAATAATGTAATTACAAAATGGACAAAGGGTATGAACAGACACTTCACCAATGAAGACGTTCAGGCGGCTGACAGACACATGAGGAAATGCTCGTGATCACTAGCCATTAGATCAATGAAAATCAAAACTACAATGAGATACCATCTCACCCCGACATTACTGGCATGAATCAGAAAATAACAAATGTTGGAGAGGCTGCAGGGAGATTGGAACTCCTGTGCACTGCTGGTGGGAATGCAAAATGGTTCAACCATTTTGGAAAATGATCTGACACTTCCTTAAAAGCCTAGAAATAGAAATACCGTATGATCCAGCTACCGCACTCCTAGGAATATATCCTAGAGAAATAATAGTCACCACATGAATACACATATGGACACCCGTGTTCATTGCAGCATTATTCACAATATCAAAAAGACTGAAACAGCCTGCGTGCCTATCAACAGATTAATGAATAAAAAAACTATGGTACATACACACTATGGAATAATATGCAACTATAAAGAACAATGATGAATCTGCGAAGCATCTCACAACATGGATGCATCTGGAGGGCATTATGCTGAATGAAATAAGTCAATCACAAAAGGACGAATACTGTATGAGACCACTATTATAAAAACTCATGAAAAGGTTTACACACAGAAACAAACAATCTTTGATGGTTACAAGGGACGGAAGGGATGCAGAGGGAAAACATTAAATAGCAATAGATAAGTGGTAAATCTGGTGAAGGTTAAGACGGTACACAATACTGGAGAAGTCAGCACAACTTGACCAAGGCAAGGTCATGGAAGCTTGATAGACACATCCTCACTCCCTGAGGGATCAAATTACTAGGCTGAGGGCTACGGACCATGGTCTCAGGGGACATCTAGCTCAATTGGCATAACATAATGTATGAAGAAAATGTTCTACGTCCTATTTGGTGAGTATCATCTGGGGTCTTAAAAGCTTATGAGTGGTCATATAAGACACTCCACTGGTCCCAACCCTTCTGGAGCAAGGGAGGATGAAGAAAATCAAAGACACAAAAGAAAGATCAGTCTAAAGGACTAAT
>NW_004444056.1:8857499-8858808 GCF_000243295.1 Trichechus manatus latirostris | reverse complement strand
AAGGCAAGGTCATGGAAGCTTGATAGACACATCCTCACTCCCTGAGGGATCAAATTACTAGGCTGAGGGCTACGGACCATGGTCTCAGGGGACATCTAGCTCAATTGGCATAACATAATGTATGAAGAAAATGTTCTACGTCCTATTTGGTGAGTATCATCTGGGGTCTTAAAAGCTTATGAGTGGTCATATAAGACACTCCACTGGTCCCAACCCTTCTGGAGCAAGGGAGGATGAAGAAAATCAAAGACACAAAAGAAAGATCAGTCTAAAGGACTAATGGACCACAGCTACCACAGCCTCCACCAGACTGAGTCCAGTACAACTAGATGGTGCCCAGTTACAACCACTGACTGCTCTGACAGGAATCACAATAGAAGGTCCCGAACAGAGCTAGAAAAAAATGTAGAACAAAATTCTAACTCACAAAAAAATACCAGAATTAATGATTTGACAGAGACTGCAGAAACCCCAAGAGTATGGCTCCTGGACACACTTTTAACTCAGTACTCAAGTCACTCCCGAGGTTCACCCTCCAGCCAAAGATTAGACAGACCCATAAAACAAAATGAGACTAAATGGGTGCACCAGACCAGCGGCAAGGAAGAGAATGCAGGAGGGGACAGGAACACTGATAATATGGAACCCAGGGTCAAGAAGGGGAGAGTGTTGACACGCAGTGGGATTGGAACCAATGTCACAAAACAATATGTCCATTAATTGTTTAATGAGGAACTAATTTGCTCTGTAAACCTTCATCTAAAGCACACACACACACACACAAAAATTTGGTCTGTCAAATCTAAACAATCATGTAGAGGGTAATCACTATCCTCAGGAAGGGGTAAAAGAGTGGTAGGATTTAAGCATGCCACTGTTTATAGCCTGATGTTAAAGGCTACTAAAAGAACGACTTCATAAGAAGTCAGTAGGCTGGCTGAGAGATGCTGGGTTACAGTGATATTCAAAATAGCACATACTGCATGGGTCACATAAACATCAAGAAAGTTTCCTAAAATTGTATCTGCTTTTGTTTCCCCTACGTATACAGTAGCAGCGACTGCCCTAAGGCAAGGAGGGTAACCTCTGGCAAATGAGTCAGTTGTAAACTGTACTAGCCATCTGGTCTTGTTATCCTCTGTGCTTCTGTGTGAGGACTCCTAAAGGAGTTTCAAATATTTCATGAAGAAAACCAGAAAAGTCCAAATTGTAATTAGGAAATCCTGACGCTGGTATATTTACTAATGACTCCTTTAATTTTGTGATGTCTTCTCTGCCTTGTTCAGATAATTGAAAGGTAGCAGTCACT
>NW_004444056.1:8848608-8856725 GCF_000243295.1 Trichechus manatus latirostris | reverse complement strand
TGGAAGCAGCAGTCAAGAAATCAAACAATGCATTGCATTGGGCAAATCTGCCGCAAAAGACCTCTTTAAAGTGTTGAAAAGCAGAGATGCCACCTTGAAGACTACAATGGGCCTCACTCAAGCCATGGGGTTTTCAATCGCCTCACCTGCATGCGAAAGCTCAATGATCCCAATCCAAAGTTCTACTTTTGTAGTAAGAAATTTGATCTCACCTAACAGGGGTCTATGGCTGCTGGATTGCACAGATAGCTCAGTTCTCAAATTTTGGTGGTTCAAACCCACCCAGAGTTGCCTGGGAAGACAAGGCCTAGCAATGTGCTTCTGAGAGGTCACAGCCTTGAATACCCTATGGAGCAGTTCTAGTCTGCACACATGGAGTCACCATGAGTCAGAATGGACTCAATGGCAACTAACAACAATCCCAAAGAGAGTTCTGGCCTTTGTCCTGCCTCCTGGGAGGGAACCGCTAAAGCACTGGAATTTCCAGAGTGATAGCACTGCCTTTGTGATTCGTGGTGGGCCCCTTGGTCCTCATCTGATAACTTATACACATGACCAGAAGCTGGTCATGCCAGAATGACCCACCATGTGATTCGATAGCTGGGGCTTCTGTTAACATCAAATATGAAGAGGTAAATGACAGCCCACTGCAAGAGGAAACACACAGCCACACAGAGGGGTCAGCTGGTGAGACAACCTTTGTGGAAATTAGCTGGGGGTTTCTTTGGTGACAAAGCTGCAGTTTAACATTCGGCACCCAAAAACGAAGAAATGACTGTTACTCGCAGGTCCCAGAGAGGAGCACACTCTAGGGATGCACACTGAGCTTCCAGGAGCACCAAAGAAGAGGAGAATCACAGAGAGCGCAAACAGACCTGGGCTTAGCCTTTAATAGGATCCAGGAGGGGAGTACACTCTGTTTCGTGGACTTAGCGACTACTGGCTAATTTAAAACAAGTGGCAGGAAACTGGGATCTGGGGGCACAAATTTGGCAGAAAAGGTATGGAGTCCTTATCTGGATACCCAGATGTGATGAGTAGCTGGGAAAAGGGAGATCTGGAGAAGGGAGGAACTACCTCTGGATGGTTACTTGGGATTTTGCATGTGAGTGTGAGGGTTAGTTGATTAGGAAGACCAGAGGGCCTGTTCTTTTGAAATATGTAATGTCCAAGCATAGGCTGGAAGAAAAGAGATGCTGAGGCATTTACAAAATGGAGTTTGGTTTCTTATGACAGGGCTTTGGGCCTCATGATACCAGCCTGACTTGGGAGATGGAGAGGCAAGTGGAGGGCTGGAGTTCAACCACATGGGCAAAAACTCAATCAATCACGCCCATGTGATGAAACCTCAAAAACCACTCTGGACGCTGAAGCTCAGGAGAGCATACTGGATTGGCTATAATCCAGGTTATTATCACCATCAATGCCATCGATATCATTCACTATATATATTGAAACTTGTGAGAGCCGAAAGTCTATGGGACTGAGTTTTTTTTCTGGGTCTTCTAAGTTTTATGGCTTTGACAGGGTGATTACTTGCACTCTCTATTAAAAATCCTACTTTGCTTGACTTCTGAGTTTTCCTTCTCTGACATGTTCCTGCCTTGCACACGTCCCTGCTTTTGCAATACATAGACACACATATGTACATATATTTATGAATATAAACTATCCCTCTTTTACTCTTCCAATTTAAAAAAAAAATACCAGGGTTCCTGGGTGGAGTATATGGTTAACTCGGTGGGCTGCTAATCGAAAGATTGAAAGTCTGAGTCTACTCAGAGGATCCTTGGAAGAAAGGCTTGGTGATCTAATCCTGAAAAATCAGTCACTGAGAACCCTATGGAGCATTGTTCTACTCTGACACACATAGGGTCACCACAAGTTGGAGTCGATTCCATGGCAACTGTTTTGTTTTGTTTTTTTCGTAGGGAAAAGAAGGTCCCTGGGTGGCATAGTTTGTACTGGACGGCTATACTAAAGCTTGGTGGTTCATACCTACTTGCATAACCACCAAAGAACAGGTCTGCCGACCTGCTTCCCTTAAGATTACATCCAAGAAAACCCTATGGAACAGTTCTACTCTGTAATACATGCAGTCACCATGAGACAGAATCAACTTGTTGGCAACTAACAACAGGGAAATTAAACATGAAAATAGGATATTCATGTCTATGTATGCACAGAAAAATGGGTGTTGGAAACATGACTAAATAGAAAGACACAAATTCAAAAAAATTGATTAATCCTTAAGCTTGAAGGGAAAAATTAAAAACAATTCCCAGTGAGATCACCATGTGTATAATGCAATAAAATGTAAGCATACTGAGGATTTAGTGTATCTAAATTAGTGAATAAGAAACCCTGGTGGCCCAGGGTTAAACCCTCAGGTGCTAAAGGAAAGGTTGGCAGCTCACACCCAAGACTTGGAGATCTGCTCCCATGAAGATTACAGCCTAGAAAATCCTATGAGGAAGTTCTGCTCTGTCACATGATGTTGCCATGAGTCGGAATCTACTGGAGAGCACCTAAAAACAGCAACAAATTAGTGAATACAAACTGATATTTATCAAAGACACTTAGCTACACCGATGGAACTTTCATCAGATATGACCATGTACTGAGTCATAAAGAAAATGTCAGCTAATTTCAAATAAGGCAATATTTTACCATATTTAACAATTCTCCTTTACTGCATATTAGTGTTCACTTAGGAAAAAAGCTGTAAAACAATCACCTCCCACCAAAAAAAGCTGAGATTAGATAGGTAACTGTTCTTGCACAGGGAAATCAAAGTCACAGTAAACAAAAATCAAATAGTTGACACAAAACTAAACAAATCAAAAAGCAAAAGATTGTTTATATACTTCGAATGCGATTCCAGGAAAAGCTTTCTATGACCTATGTGACAATTGGTAAAAAACAATTTAAAGTCATTGTGACCGTGAAGAATAAAAGTAGTCAAAACCAGGAAATGTGGCCAAAACAGTGACCTTGAGGACATGTATCATTAGAGACATAATATTAATAAATGTTAGTGAAGGCTTGACTTAATGAATAAACAGATTGTTCCATTTTGTAAACCAACGGAGTGAAAAAGGAAACTGAAATTTCCTATTAAAAATCAAGTGAACATTAATAAAACTTGACAGAAATGATAAGCTTTAAGAATGAAAGTAGGAAACAGATTATCTGACTAAAAATAACAAAATAAACCTGTCAGGTGCAGATCCTGGAACCATGGAAATCAGGGCCAGCACTGCCCCGAGAGCCAAGAGGAATGGGGCTGAGAGCTGTCAGAAGAAACTGAGTCAATAATAAAATTAATCTATTAGGTGAGGTTTATTGGACAGAAGATTTCAAATCCAGTAGCACGAAACAACATATGCAAAGGTACTCCACGGAGGATCAGCAGTGATTGGCTGTATAATGATGAAATGAAGAAACAAGAGAAGCTTACTTCAGATTGGTTTATCCAATTTACTACTGAAAAGCCATCAGGATTCCATTGGTCAGTGAGGGTGGCTCGATTCACAGGAAAACCAGGCAGAAGTTTTTGGTAAAAACAACTCTTACCGCCTTCCTCTACTCAACCGCGGATGACTTATTGTCAATCAATGGAATCCATTTTGATTTAACAGGGCAAATGCGAGAATCCACCTCCCAGGGGGCCTTTCCAGGATGCGAGGTGGAGAGGGGAGAGTGAAGGGTTCTAAGCAGGAAACGGTAGGTGGATAGATGTACGTCCAGGTTCTCGATTCTGTTCCATTGATCACTGTGTCTGTTGTACCAGTACCAGGCTGTTTCGACTACTGTAGCTGTATAGGAGGTTCTGAGGTCAGGTAGTGCCAGTTCTCCTACTTTATTCTTCTTCATTAGTGCTTTTCTTATCCTGTGCCTCTTGCCCTTCTGTGTAAAGTTAATGATTAGTTTTTCCATCCTGTTAAAGAATGACGTTAGTATTTGGATCGGGATTGCATGGCATTTGTAGATTACTTTAGAAAGAATTGTCATTTTCACAATGTTGTGTTTACCTACCCAGAAGCATGATATGTTTTTCCATTTACGTATGTCTCTTTTGAATTTTTGCAGCAGTTTTGTACTTTTCTATGTATAGGTCTTTTATGTCCCTGGATAAATTTATTCCTAAGTAGTTTATTTTTTTAGGGGGTATCATAAATGGTATTGCTTTCTTGATTTCTTTTTTGCAGTCCTCTTGATCAGTGTGTAGGAATTGAAGTTTTTTTTATATATTTATCTTGTACGCTGCACTCTGCTGAATCTTTCTATTAGTTCCAGTAGTTTTCTTGTTGAAACCACAGACTAACTTTTAACTCCTCGATATGATTTACAAGAGGTTTCTCTTGCTAACTCAGATTTAGTCTTCTTTGTAGATTGGTCATATTTAAAACCTAACTCCACCAGCTCTAATTATTAAGCAAAATGGTGATGATGGCTCCGGCTGTCCTTGAGATCCTGGGTGTACATTCGACATTCTAACCATCTACCCCCACCTGTTTACCTGTAACTTCACAACAGAGAGACAAGCCCAACCCAGAAAAGTCCTTGAAGACTCACATGATCTTCTTCATAGGTACAGTGCATGTTATGGAATAAATTGTATCCCTCAAAAATGTGCATCCACTTGGCTACACCATGATTCCCAGTATTGTCTACCATTTTATCATCTGATGTGATTTTCCTATGTGTTATAAATCTTACCTCTATGAAGTCATTGAGGTAGGATTATTAGCAATTATGTTAATGAGGCAAGACTCAATCTACAAGATTAAGTTATGTCTTAAGTCAATCTCTTTCGAGATATAAAAGAGAGAATCAAGCAGAAAGAGATGGGGACCTCATACCACCAAGAAACAAGAGTCAGGAGAAGAACGGTTCCTTTGGACCTGGGGTCCCTACACTGAGAAGCTCCTCGACTGGGGAAGATTGATTGCAAGGAGATTCCCCAAGAGTCGACAGAGAGAGAAAGCCTTCCCCTGGATGGGACACCCCAAATTCAGACTTCTAGCCTCCTAGACTGTGAGAGAATAAATTTTGTTTGTTAAAGCCATCCACTTATGGTTTTCTGTTATAGCAGCACTAGATAACAAAGAATTTGGTACAGAGAGAGTACGGTTCTCCTCTAAAAGATACCTGAAATGTGGAAGTGATTTTAACACTGAATGGATAGATGCTGGAAGTTTTAAAGTGCCTAATAGTAAGAGCCTAGACTCTTGCCTTGAAAAGACTGTTGGGGAAATTATGGACATCAAAGACAATTCTAGTGAGGACTCAGAAGGAAGTGAGGAGAGTTGTTACACTGGAGATGGCACAGATGGAGAGAAGTAGCAGCAGAGAAACAGCAGCAGCAGAACCAGGAGACCAGTGTGAGACACCTCTGAAGCTGACCCTTGGAGCCAGGGAGCTGAGTGCCTTTGCACAGGAGGCTTCCTGGCATAGTGGGGTGCCTCTAGGCACTTATCAGTGGTGCTAGGCTTGCCAACTCACGGAGCAACACATCTGAGTGGCTTCCAGCTGAAGTTTACTGGTGGAGTGGGGTGCCTCCAGGCACTTATCAGTGGAGCTAAAGAGCTTTAGCACTCTTGCCCCAGAAGGGCAAGATGTGGATGGTGAGGTCCGAGGGGCTGAGGGGCCAAGGAACCAGGGAGCAGAAGCTGAAGAAACAAGGAACCCACAAAGCAGAGCTGCCTCAGTCTCAAAGGGTAGGGCCATGACGTCTATGGTCTCAAATGGTGGAGTCGCCACTCAGATGGACTAGGGGAATAGGGCTGCCCAAATGTGATGGAGCAGAGTTGCCGTTCCAGTGGGCCTGGAAGGCAGAGCTGAAGGCCAGGGCCAAAGGGCCTCCACTCAGAATCTGTAGAGTGTGATCAATGCCTAAAGTCTAGAGGGCAGGGCCACTGTCTAAATAGTCTCAATGAACAGAGGATTATTTAGAAGCCTTGAGAGCTAACATCATGTGTTCTGTTGATTTGCTTGATAACTGTTACCCCTTCTCTCCCCCCAATTCCCCCCATTTGTAATGGAAATGTCTAGCTTGTGCCTGTTCTGCCATTGTAATTTGGAAGTAGATAACTTGTGTTCTAGATTTCACAGATGAAGAGGAATTTTTGAAATTTGAACATGGAGTTGATTTAACGCTTTTGCTATCATACGATGAGGGTGTATGTGTTTTACATGCAGCAAGGACATGAATTTTGGGGGGCCAAAGGATGGAATGTTATGGATTGAATTTTCCGCCCCCAAACTGTGTGTCAACTTTGCTAGTCCATGATTCCCAGTATTGTGTGATTGTTCACCATTTTGTCATCTGATGTGATTTTCCTATGTGTTGTAAATCCTACCTCTATGATGTTAATGAGGTGTGATTAGCAGTAGTTAAGTTAATGAGGCAAGACTCAATCTACAAGTTTAGGTTGTGTCTTAAGTCAATCTCTTTCAAGATATAAAAGAGAGAAGCGAGCAGAAAGGGAAGTGGAACTCATACCACCAACAAAGAAGAGACAGGATAATAGTGTGTCTTTTGGACCAGGGATTCCTGCGCTAGAAGCTCCTCAACTGGAGAAGATTGGTGACAAGGATCTTCCCCCAGAGCTGACAGAGAGAGAAAGCCTTCTCCTGGATCTGGCACCCAGAATTTGGACTTCTAGCCTCCTAGACTTGAGAGAATAAATTACTTTTTGTTTAACCCATCGACTTGTGATATTTATGTTATAGTAGCACTAGATAAATAAGACAGTGCAGAAAAGGCATTTGGCAAAATTCAACACCCTTTCCTGATTTGAAAAGAAATTCAAAACAAAAAACACACCAAGATAGGAGTGAAAGGAAAATTCTTCCATAGGATAAAGGGTAGTTATGATTATGAAAAGCCCATAAAATTCAACACAATTTCCTGATTTGAAAATAAAATAAAGTAAAATAAATCACCAAGATAGGAGTGAAAGGAAAATTCTCCCATAGAATAAAGGGTACTTATGATTATGAGAAACCCACAAAATTCAACACACTTTGCTGGTTTGATTTTTAAAACAACACTCAACAAAATAGGAGGGGAAGTGAAATTCTTCAAGAAGATTAAGTGAATTGTATGAAAAGCCCAGAGTTAACATCATACTCAATGCAGAAAGACTGGTTTCATTAAGGTCAGATAAAAGACAGCGATGCTGTCCACTCTCACCACTGCTAGTCAACATCGTTCTGAAAATCCTAGCCAGATCATAAGCTAGAAAAAAATAGATGGTAGGTAGGTAGGTAAATAGGTAGGTAGATAGATAGATTGATAGATGGGTGGGTGGGTGGATGTGTGGACGGGTGGATGGATGGATAGGTAGATGGATGGATGATCATAGACAGATGGATAACGATGATGGCTGCATTGATGGATGGTTATAGACGGATGATGATGATAGATAGATGATAGATAAGTAGACAGATAGACAGACTGATAGATACATAACACAATGCCGTTGAGTCGATTCCAACTCATAGCAACCCTATAGGACAGAGTAGAACTTCCTCATAGAGTTTCCAAGGAGTGCCTGGTGGATTTGAACTGAGGACCTTTTGGATAGCAGCCGTAGCACTTAACCACTATGCCACCAGGGTTTTCAATAGATAGGATAAGAAAAGATAAAATACAATTTTAGAAAAGATTATATGGTATCTCCATTGGGAAGGAGAAAATACAAAGATCCCTTTTCACAGTTGATGTGGTCCTATACAAGTGGGAAAGAGAATGAAGGAAATATGACCTCTGACCAGAGCATCTAAAAGAAGAAACTACCTAGGAAGAAATGTCACCAGGAAGGTGAAAGACTTGTACACAGAAAACTCTAGACCATGAATGAAAGAAATGAAAGAAGACTGAAATAATGGAAGAAAGGCCATTCTAGATCCATGGTTTGGAACAATTTTATGGATTGAATTATGTCCCAAAAAATATGTGTTGTAAATCCTAACTTGTATGTCTGTGGTTATAGTTCCATTTGGAAATGAGTTGCCTTTGTTATGTTTATGAGGCAGGATTAGTGTAAGGTATATCTTGAGTCAATCACTTTTGACATATAAAAGAAATTAAACACAAGCTCGCAAGC